>NC_045431.1:201387811-201699478 GCF_902635505.1 Sarcophilus harrisii | reverse complement strand
ACATATAGTATTTTCAGGTTTACAAAGGGCTCTACAAATATCTCCTTTTAAGCAGCTAGGTGGTCCAGTGGACAGAACACTTGGCCTGAAGTCAAAAAGACCTGGGTTCGAATGTAGCCTCAGACACTAACTGAATAATCCTGGGGAAGTCACTTAATCTCTGCTGCCTCAATATTCTCAATTGTAAAATGGGAATCATAATAATCTCTACCTCCAAAGATTATTGTCAGGGTTGAATGACATAAAATTTATTAAGATGCTTAACAAAGTCCCTGGTGCATCTTAGGTGCTTAATAAAAACTTGTTTTCTTTCCATGCTCACAGCAATGCTTGGAGATAGATATTATTATCCCCATTTTACAAGTGGGGTAATTGCTCCTAGTGGGCCAGTCTGAGTAGAATGAATTGTGCATGAGGGTGAATATTAGATTAATTGGAGAGGTAGCAAGGCACAATGGAAAGGCCTCAAGAGTTAGAATTGGGGACCTGGGTTCAAAACCAGACTCTGCCACTTAGTCAAAGTGGCTTAGGTAATTTGTCTAGGGTTATACAGCTAAGGAAGTGATGTAAACTCAATTCTTCTAAGTGTAGAGCTTTGTTCACTCTACTATCTTGCTGTCTAAAATGAAATGTTTGTAAAGCATTTTGTGGACCTTAGGTGTTACATAAATGCTAGGTATTATTAGCTAGCCAATCTGTGAGATGGATTAGATGCCAAACTGAAGAATTCATATTTTATCCTAGGATAATAGTGAACCATCAAAGGTTGTTGAGCAAGAGAGTGATAAGAGTCAGATTTATCTTTTAGGGAGATTATTTTGGTTTTCCTGACTCCCAGGTTGGTGGTCTATCCACTATGCCATCTAGCTGTCTTTAGAGAGACTCCTAGAGACCCCAAAATAAACCCAGCACTTCCCCAAGACCTTCATCAACCTTGAAAAATTTACTGAGAAAAAGCCATATCCTTTTTATATTTCTCACCCGTTGCTCAGTAGCAGCTTCTAAATGGGACTCTTCGAACACACGACTTTTCCATTCTCTTTATTAGGGTTACTTAAACTGGTTAAAATTTCTATCCTTGGAATAGGTTTAGAAAGATGTGTTCACTCCTGGGGTTGGGACTGGGATGGGGAAGTAAGTCCCTGTAGACGTCCAGACATCACTGAACAGCTTATGTCTATAGTGCCTTACGAGGGAGACAGAGCTGGTTCTGTTAACCCTCTTTGAGGATGGAGGGAGGACAAATATTCTTACTTTACAGAGGAAGAAACAGGTTCTCTGAAAGATAAGGTCATGATAAGTAGCAGAGCCAGGACTCCAACCTGCATTGTTTCCTCATTTGTAAAGTGGAGATACTTTTTTTTTTTTTTTTTTAAATGCAATTGGGGTTAAGTGACTTGCCTGAATAAGTTTCTGGGGTTGAAATTGAACTCAGGTCCTGCTGATTCCAGAGTCTGTACTCTGTGCACTATGTCACCACTTAGCTGTCTCACAATAGAGATAATTGTGGTACAGGACAGCATGTGCTAAGCACTTTATAAAGATTTGAACTTCACAACAACTCTCTGAGGTAAATGATGTTAGGATCCCTATTTTACAGTTGAGGAAACTGAGGCAGACACAAGTCGCTTTCCTAGGGTCACAGAGCAAGCATTTGAAGTTGGATCTGAACTTTGGTCATCCTACCACCATAGCACACCACTTAATCTATGAACAGAGCACTGCACTTGGAACCAGGAAGATCTGGATTTGACGTCAGACATTTCTTAGTTATGTGACCAAGAGCATGTCACCTACTCTCTCTGAACTTCAATTTTCTCATTTAAAAATTAGGAATGAGAATACTTCTTGGATTTATCTTGCACAGTCATGAAGTTCAATTTGGATAACATAAAAATCACTGCAATTCTTTGTGAATCTCATTCATGTCTAGGAATGTAGTTCCCACTTGATTTTTTTTCCAAATAATTTCTAAATCTTCTATTCCAGTCTTGTCTTCTTTTCTTTAAATTATTTTTTAAATTACACACATTCATTCATTTTTTACAAATTTCTACAAGTAATGTTAGAAGAGAAAAATCAGAACAAAAGGGAAAAACCACAAAAGAAAAAAATAAGAAAAAAAGGTGGGGGCAGGGAGGGAGGGAGAAATACTCTGCTTCAATCCACATTCACTCTCCAAAATTCTTTCCCTGGATGTGGAGGGCATTTTCCCATCCAAAGTTTATTGAAATTGCCTTGGATCACTGCATTTCTGACAAGAACTAAGTCTGTCATAGTTGATCATCACATAATTTTGTTGCTGTGTACAATGTTCTCCTGGTTCTGCTCACTTCACTCAGCACTGATTCTTTTCTGATCTCCAGCCCTTTGGACCCTGTTCCAAGCAAAAAAGTCTCCAGGTTTTCAGGAAGTAAAAAGGTTTTTTGAAGGAGAAGAATGATATGATCCAAGATTGATGTGTTAGGTTACATGCAGAGTGATGTAAAGGGCTGGAATGGAAAGGTTAGGGACAGAAGAGGGAGGAAGACCTTTTAGGAAATTATTGCAATAGCCACAGTAGACGGTATCAAAGGTCCAAATTAGCATAGTGGCAATGGGAATACAGAGACGTTTGAGAGATGTTTTCATGACCTATAGTTACTTATAGGACATCTCTCTCTGACACTTCAAATTCAATACGGTCCAGAGCTCCGCTTGGACTTTGTTCTTCCTTTTGGATTCATTCATTTCTGTCTGTGATACCATAGATTCTTTTTTTCTCCTGCAACTCTACTTATTGAATAGTATTAATATAATATTGAATATGCTTATCGAATATAATATTAATGAATATAATATTGAATATAATGGTGTTCAACGCCCAAACCAACAAAATAAGTGCTGAGTTGGGGAAGTAGTCCAGAAGGAAGGCGACATAATTATCTATTCCAATCCAACAAGAATATATAAATGTCCACCATGGATTAGCCACTGTGTTGGGCCTTGGACCACAAAGACAAAATGAAAAAAAAATAATCCCTTCCCTCCTATGTTCACTATACTGGCTTTTCCTTCTCTGGGAGCCTGTGTGCTCTTCCATACTCGAGGCTACCTTATCGAGAACCTTGTGAAAGCCCTCTGCTTCAAAGACTCTACAACAGTAGACACTTAATTCGATTTATTGACATTGCTGATGATGGAGATGCTCTGTCCTGTCGATAGGTGGCAGTAAGAGGCTGTGCTGATCTGGGCACTCATGACTGCGACTTAATGTTCCCATCGAAAAGGATTTGGGATTCTGAGAGGTCGTGGAGTCCAAATCCTTATTTTGAACAATTTAGAAAATGAGGTTTTAAAGCTGAAATGATTTTTTTCTAAGTCACACAGCCAGCCCATACAGCCAAGCCAAGAGCTGTTCTCTTTTCCTAATGACTCTTCTGAATGTGAGGTATTATTATTCTTATTCACCTCATTCTTATCTTTCTCAATGGAGTTCTGATAGAAACATATCCTGTAATGATCATTTTGCATTTACAAGCACAGGTGGATAAAATATCTTCTCCTCTTCCTCCTTCTTCCTGTTTTTCTCCTTTTCCTTTTTCACCATCTCCTCCTCTTCTTCCTCTTCCTTCTCCTCCAGCCAAACTGGAAAGACATCATCCCGAGTTCAAATCTGGCTTCAGACACTTCCTATTTGACTCAGTTTCCTCATCTGAAAAATGAGCTGGAGAAGGAAATGACCAACCACCCCAGTATCTTTGCCAAGAAAACCCCAGTTGGGATCAGGAAGTCAGACAAGACTGAAAAATAATGATTGAACAACAAGAGTTCAGTCTGGTTTTGAGACCTGAGCACTTGCCCATCACACCATCCTGTCCCACTAGTAAAGGATCTCTGCTTTGGTGATCTAAGTCTTGTGATGGGATTCCATTTCCTTCTTCCTCCCTGTTGCCTACAACTGGCCTCTCTCCACCTCAAGGGATGACTCCAAAAGAAAAAGTAGCCAGTGTTTTTACCCCAAGTTTCAGTCAAGAGGAAGAGATCTTAAAATCAATTGCATGGTCTGGGTGTGGGGCCAGGTGTCCTGTTTCCCTGAGTTCCCCATCCTGTTCCTCAGCTGAACATAAAGCACAGTAAAACTTGGGTTTAAATCCTATCTCTAACCCTTAGTTTTCTTATCTGTAAAATGGTAATAGATTAGATGGTTCTTAGAATTCCTCCTCCTCCTCTTCTTCCTCCTCCTTCTCTTCCTTCTACTCCTTTTCCTTATCCTCTTCTTTCTCCTCTTCCTTTTTCTCCTCCTCCTCCTCCTCTTCCTCTTCTTCTTCCTTCTCCTTCTTCCCTTCCAGTTCTTATGACTGGCATGAGGGAGCAGGAATCATAACTCCCACAAGACCCCCAGATTTAAGACCCATATCAATTGGTTGCTCTGCTTGGCAGGACCGCTGGAAAAGACACTACCTGCCAGGGGCTGAGGATCGCCTAATGAGAATATAATCATTTTTACCTGAGAGAAGTTGGGGCTGCCAGAACCATCTGTACTTACAAAATTCGGCTAGGACCTAGTCCCTTCCCTTCTTGGCTTTATAGTCTAGTGAAAAGAAAAACATCAGTTGTAAGCTCCACTATCAGTGACAAATGCTATGTGCTATATGGGGTGTACGGGACAGGGGAGGGAGGGCTAGAACGCTTTATCAAGGTGGGCAAGCAATCGGGGAAAGTTTCTTAGAGGAAATGCCCTTGGAATTCAACAAGGAAGCAGGGAGTGGGACACAGACCATAGGATCATAGATTTGGAGCTGATTTAGTTCCCTTGTTTCCCATTTTGCATCTGAGAAAGCTGAAGGTTTGTTAGAGGGAGGTGATTTGCTCAACATCTTCCAAGTAGTCTGAGCTGGAGAGGGTCTTCTGCTCCTGATCTTGGGTTTTTTACGTCCCATCTAGATTGTCTCCATTCAAAATTCAAATGACAAAACCTCGTGAGAGTCTTGTGGGCCATGAATAGAAGAATTAAAATGAAACTTCCAGGTTGTTAGATCCTGGCAATCTAGTTAAGGAATATCATGTGACAACCACTAAAGACAGCCTTGAATTGGAGTTTATCTGCTGTTGTTACACCTGGATGGGCAGGAGGCAGAGGTAGTAAGATGCTCATTCTAGAAGGTAAATACCAAGAAAGGATCATTGAGCCAGGTCCCTCACCCTGGCATTCCCAGGGATCTGGCTGCCCCCACACCCTCAGCTCGGTTAATCGTTAATTGCTTGCACCTGGCTAGCCCATGGGTGGGCAGTGCAGAGCAAAGGGTTCTTTAGTTGAAGAATCCCTGGGCTGGGAGCCAGGACACCTGGGTTCTGATGTGGTTTACATAATTTGCTCTTGGGCCAGCTTAGGGGCAAGCTCCTTTAAAAAGCCTCAGTTTTCCCCTCTGGAAAAAGTGAATGGGATGAACTAGATAGCTTCTGAGGAAGCTGCCAGAGGATTCTGGAGTTTGCCGTACATTTGGAGGATTAGCTTTTTTTTTTTTTTTTTTTGTCTATAAAATCCTGTTACATCCTTGATGATCTATTTCTCTAATTCTTTGTAGTGTTAATTGTTCTTTTTTCTTAATGACTCTTCTGATATAAATGTGAAGTATTATTATTATTCATCTCATTCTTATCTTGCTCAATGGAGTTCAGATAGAAACACATCCTGTAATTATCATTTTGCATTTAAAAGCACAGAGAGATAAAATATCTGCTCCTTTTTCTCTCCTCTTCCTTCTCCTCCTCCTCTTCCTTCTTTTTTAATTTTTTTTTTTTTTTTTTTTTTTTTGGTATTTGACTAAATATAGTGGGGTGGAGGCTCACTGAAACCTTCTTTGGAATAACCACAGTAACAGACAGGATGATAGGAATGATCTTGTTCTCACATCATTTTTAAAATTTTCACCTGCTAGGTCTCTTTATTTTGGAAGCTTTTTGTTCTACTTGGAGATGATGAATGTTTGATATGCAAATTATCAAAATCAGTGTTCTTAAATTTTTACGTTTATGTTATACAGTTGTGGGCAACAATCAATCAACAAATTTTTATTAAGCTCTCAAAGTTAAGCAATGTGGTAAGCCCTGGAGATTTAAAGAAGGGCATATACAAAGTTTCTGATTCCAAAGCGCCTATTCTAATAGGGAGACCACATATAAATAAACAATTATATATAAAATATACAGAGTAAGTGGATGGTAACTTTTGAGGGGGGATTTTCTCCAACAGTTGGGGAGGAGGAGGAAAGGCTTCCTATAGAACGTACCATTGGATCTGAGTCATGAAGGAAACCAGCTATTCTGAGAGACAAGAGTGAGGATGGAAACCTTTCTAGGCCGGGAAACAACTTATGCAAAAGAAGAGAGATGATGGGGATGGGAAATGCTTTCCTCTGCAAATAACTGGATCTTAGAGTGGGTAAGTTGTGAAGAGCTTTACAAAGGATTTGATTTTTGATCTTGGAAGTGATGTGGGATGGTGGCTCAGGAGAGAAACTAGGGTTAGATATGCAGATCTGAGAATGATCCATAAAGAGAGGGGAGTTGAATTCATGGAAGTTGATGGAACTTGAGAGCCATGGAGGACAATGGTGTCATATCTTGCAGTCTGACTCTTTGTGACCCCTGGACCATACTATTGGTAAAATTTTCTTGGCAAACATACTGGAATGGTTTGCCATTTCCTTCTCCAGTAAATTAAGTTAACAGGGGTTAAGGGACTTACTCAGGGTCTAACAACTATTAAGTATCTGAGGCTGAATTTGAACTCAGATCTTCTTGACTCCAGACCAGTGCTTTATCCATTGAGCTACCTAATTGCCTCCTGGAAGACAGGAATGGATGTGACTGACAATCCTCTCAAGAAAATTTCAAAGGATTGGCCAGGGGTTAAGAAGGATGAGTATATAAAAGTATAGTATATAGTATATAAAAGTATATGTAACTCTAGTATATGAGGTATAGCTATAGTTCAGTATTTCATTAATACATTATTGTGTTTTGTTTAGATACTCTTCAGTTCTAATATGGCCCATTCGATAGTTCTCAAAGTGTACAATAAGAGTGGTGTTACATAGGTATTAATTGCTTTAAACATATTCTTCCATTCAGCTTTGATTTCAGAATGCCATTCCACTGTTTTCACATTAATATGTTTAATCTCAATGTTTATAATAATAATGACATTATTATTGTGATTAATATATGTTTAGCTCAACAAAATCTATATGAAGTTAAACCAGTAAAACTGGATGGTTCAGTAGAAAGAGTGCTAGGTTTAAAGTCAGGAAAACTGGTGTTCAAATCTCACTTCTGACACTTATTAGTTCTTTTTCAGTTGTGCTCAATTCTTTGTGACCCTATTTGGAGTTTTCTAGGAAGAGCTACTAGAGTGGTTTGTTATTTCCTTCTCCAGTTTATTTCACCTCAGACACTTACTAGATACTTGGGCAAATCACTTAACTGCTGCCTATCAGTTTTCTCATCTGGAAAATGGGAATATTATTAGCTTCTAAAGTCATTATAAAGATAAAATGACACAACACATACAATGCTTTGCAAACTTTAAAGCGTTATACAAATATTAGCTGTTATTAACATCTAATGTTCTATTCAGTCTAAGTTATTTTGGGGAGGGCAGACCTTCTTCAAATTGACTCTAAATCAAACTCTTCTTGAGTTTTATCTTTGTGCAGAAGAGTATAATGAGACACTAAGAGAAATCCAGAGATTATGCAAAGTCAGAGGAAAGAAAAATCATTCCTGATTTGGGGAGATGGATTAAAATAATCTCTAAATGTCAGTAAAGGGCTGGCTGGGTGAGTTTATGATGTCAGCAGCAATTTCTTCAAGTTTGATTTCTGTCCTTAGGGTTTTCAGGATGTTGGAAGTGCTGACTTGAAAAATTTGCATTATATGTGTGTTATTAATGAAATGTGCCCCCAGGATCTGAAGAGATTCATGTCAGTAGTAAACATGTCCCAACTTTAGGTAACGAATGTAAAGTGGGTGGCACAGTGGATAGAGTCTGGGTCTGGGGTCGAGAAGATTCATCACTTCAGACATTTATTAACTGGATGACTCTAAGCAAGTCCCCTGAGCCTCAGTTTCCTCAACTGTAAAATGATTTGGAGAAGGAAGTGGCGAAAACTTCAGTATCTTTGCCAAGAAAACCCCAAATGGGTTCATGAAGAGTCAGACATGACTGAACAATGACAAAATATTTGAAATATTTAATGTGTGATCTATAAATTATTAAACAGAGGGGACAGACTGTCTGGGGAGAGTCAATGGTCAGTATCCTCCACTATTCTGAAAGGAGGATACTGCACTGGCTCCTGATGCCCTCAAGTGCTGGTACAGAAGTAGTGAAGGACCAAGTCATTGGGAATAGAGAGAAAAAAATAATAGAATGTGATCCCTGACTGGACTGATCAGCAGAGGCTAAACAACCGTTTGTGGAGGATGCTATGTACTGTTGGGGATGCTATGGAAGAGACTTTTGGTCACATTGATCAGTTGGTTTAAAGATCTTTTTACTAAATTTTCTAACTCTTAAGTCCTGAGATTTTTTTTTTTTTTTTTTGCTGAGGCAATTGGGGTTAAGTGACTTGCCCAGGTCACACATCTAGAAAGTGTTAAGTGTCTGAGGTCATATTTGAATTCAGGTCCTCCTGACTTCAGGACTGGTGCTCTATCCACTGCGCCACCTAGCTGCCCCCAATTTTGTTAAATAATATATGGGAGCACAGAGAATAGGCCACTGGGTTTGGACAGGAAATCCTGAATTCAAATCTGACTTCTGACACTTTACTAGTTATGTCTATGCATGTATACACATAAAGAGAACAGTTACTTATTTCCCTGTATCTATAGGTGGTTTCTGCCAGAGAGGAGCTCAGACATGCCTGAATTTGTGGAAAGGAATTCCAGGAAGCTGAGGTCCCTCATACATTAATCCTTTTTTTTTTTTTTTTAATGATTTCCTTGAGATCTTGTTCCTATTTTACATTTGGGGAAGAGGCAAAAAGGGTTCAGCGCCTTATCTAGAATCACCTCCCGAGCTAATTGTGAAAAAAGAAATAGACACTTTCTCCTTTATTCATAAAACTGAACTATGTTTTTTCCTCAGGTTTCAGACTTGTTTTCTAAGCTCAGAGCTAAACATACCTCCATTGAAATGAAGAGCTCCCTGCCTCCCTCTCCCTGCCCTGCCCCTGCCAAGCAACCTTAGTCTTCTGCAACATGCTAAGTCCTAACTATGGAAATTGGTCATTAAATTTATCTGAATTTTGATATTTGAATATTTTCCTTTACATTATTGTGGTCATCTCATACATTTTTCTGGTATTGCTTACATTGTTCTGCATCAGTTCATACAAGTCTTCCTAAGTTTGTCCAGATTCTTCATAGTCATCCTTTCCTATAGTATGATAGTATTCCATGATACTCATATACCATAATTTGTCTAGTCATTTTTTTTTAAAATATTATTTTCAGTTTCAAAATCTCTCTCCCTCCAGCCTCTTACCTGTTGAGGAGACAAACAATATGATACCAATTACATATGTAAAGTCATGCAAAACACATTTCTATATATTAGCTATGTTTTTTTTTTTGCAGAAAAAAATATGTATATTATTTATTTATCAACATTCCATACCATATAATAAGATAAGCTCAAAATCTGTACATGAGATATACACAAAGTGGGTACCATAAGCAAATTTTTTTTTAAATAACTTTTTATTGACAGAACCCATGCCAGGATAATTTTTTACAACATTATCCCTTGCACTCACTTCTGTTCCGATTTTTCCCCTCCCCCAGATGGCAAGCACTCCTATACATGTTAAATAGGTTACAGTAGATTTTGGATACAATATATGTGTTCAGAACTGAACAGTTTTCTTGTTGCTCAGGGAGAATTGGATTTAGAAGGTATAAATAAACTGGGAAGAAGAACAAAAATGCAAGCAGTTTACATTCATTTCCTAGCATTCTTTCTTTGGGTGTATTAGCTATGTTTTTTAAGGCAAGAAAAATAAAGTGAAAGAAAACGTGTTTCAATTTGCACTGATTCCATCAGTTCTCTTTCGGGAGGAGGATAGCATTTTTTATCATGATTCTTTGGAATTGTCATTATTGATCAGAGTAACTGTGTCTTTCATAGTTGGTCACTGTTACAATGTTGCTATTACTATATACAGTGTTTTCCCAATTCTGCTCACTTTGCTTTGCATTACTTCATATAAGTCTGTCCAGGTTTTTTTGAAATCCTCTTGCTTGTTATTTCTTATAGCACAATAGTATTCCATCACAATTACATACCACAATTTGTTCAATCGTTCTCCAGTTGATGAACATGCCCTCAATTTCTAATCCTTTTCATCACAAAAAGAGCTGCTCAAAATATTTTTGTACACGTGAGTCCTTTTTTCCTCCCTTCTATCTCTTTGGGATTTAATAGTGGTATTGCTAGGTCAAAGGGTACGTACAGTTTTATAGCCCTTTGGGCATAGTTCCAAATTATTCTCCAGATTGGTTGTTACCAACAGTACATCAGTCTCCCTATTTTTCCACATCTCCAGCATTTGTTAATTTTTTCTTTCATGTTAGCCAAGGTAATAAATGATTGGCCTTTCCCTAATTAGTGATTTAGAACATTTTTTAAAATTTGACTATTGATAGCTTTGATTTCTTCTTCTGAAAACAGCTATGTTGGCTCTTATTTTTGTAGATTTGGCTCTGTGACCTATATATTTAAGAAATGAAACTTTTATCAAAGAAATTTGCTATAAAAATTCCCCCACTTTCCTGCCTTTCTTCTAATTTTGGTTGCATTGATTTTATTTGTGCAAAATTAATTTGTTGTAATCGAAATTATTCTTTTTGCCTCCTGTGATCCTCTCTATCTCTTGTTTAGTCATAAGCTTTTAACATATCCATAGATCTGATAAGTAATTTCCCCCACACCTAATTAGTTTATGATATCATCCTTTAGGTTTAACTCGTGTAACCATTTTGACAATATCTTGGTGTATGGTGTGAGATAGTAGTCTATGTCTAGTTTCTGCCAGTCTGCTTTCCAGTCTTCCCAGAAAGTTCTTGCTCCCAAAGCTGGAATCTTTGTGTTTATTAAACACTAGATTAATGTGGTCATTTATTTCTATATATTGTATACCTAATCTATTCCATTAATCAATCACTCCATTTCTTATTAGATTCAGATAATTTTAATGATTACTGCTTTGGAGTATAATTTGAGATTACTGTACTGTATTGTAGTTATTCCTCAATCAATGAGCACCCATCTTCCAATTCTTTCTATCTAAATATATTCTTCAGTCTTAAATTATACATGATGGTCAGACTGCAACTTACTGACTAGAATTTCTAGGTTAAAAAAATTTAAATAGCAAGGTTTGAAACAAAGCTACCCTTCTAAGTGTAATTATGAAGTCACTTTGGAGGACTGATAGAGATGATGAGAGAGAATGGTGAAGCACTAAGAGGAATTTTATGAGCATAGGAGGAAGGAACTAGAAAAGCTAAGAAGAGCAGAAATGGACCAGATTAAGTAAGATAAAATTTTATAGGGACAAATAAAAGACTAGAAAGAAAAACTTTAGATTTGACTAGATTGCTTCTGATATTTTGGAGCAAGGACAGGAAGATGTGGCTGGACAATTCTTGGGAGAGATCTGGGGGTCTTAGTACTGAAAACTCATTGTGACTCAACAATTTCATGAGGCAGCCAGAAATCTATTGCTGTTTGTCTTTGGCTGCATTCGGAAAGACGAGGGGGTTCAGAATAAGGGAGATAATAGTTCTTTGCTACTTATCAATGGTCATTCTACATTTTTACTGCGTCCGGTTTTGGCTATTACATTTTAGGAAAAATATAAACACATTAGAGAGGCGGTAGAAAAATAGATAAAGATATAATGTGGATATAGTAGATAAAGAGCTGATCTCAAAGCCAAAAAGACCAGGCTTCAAGTCCTGCCACTGACAGCTATTGACTATGTGCCCTCCATGCTCCTGGCAATTCTCTTAAGATTCAGTTACTTTTATTTATAGCATCTCTTTTTGTGGTAGCAAAGAATAAGAAATTGAAGGGTTGTCCATCAATTGGGGGAATGGCTGAACAAGTTGTGGTATATGATTGTAATGGAATACTATTGTTATATAACAAATGTACATTTTAGAAAAACCTGAAAAGACTTACATGAACTGATAATGCAAAGAGAAGTGAGCAGAACCAGGAGAACATTGTACAGTAATAGCAAGATTTGTAATGATTAACTATGAATGACTTAACACTTCTCAGCAGTACAATTATCTAAGACAATTTCAAAGGACTCATGATAAATGTTATTCACTTCCAGAGGAAGTCTGAAAGCAGATCAAAACAGACTAGTTCTTATTTTATTTTTTTCCTCTTTGGGTCTATGTCTTCTTTTATAACATGACTTAATATGGTAATATTATGTTTTGCATGATTGAACACGTATTGCATACCAAATTGCTTACTGTCTTGAGGGGGAAGTAAAAGAAGGAGAGGAGAATTTAAAACTTTTTTTTTTAAATTAATGTTAAAATTGTCTTTACATGTAACTGTAGGAAAAATATATAAATAAAATTTATGTATAAATATATATTTATATTATATTTACATATAAATATAGTTTACTGTGGTAAAATAACTAAATAAAATTTTAATATAATACATACTTATATATAGTATATAAAACTTATATACAATTTAGAGATGAGGTTGCTGAAAAGAGTGTCAACTTATATTGACAGAGGAATGTTCTCATCTGGAACTACTCATTACCAATGAAATCATGGATCTAGTCCCTATGTTTATAAACAAATTGGAGCCCATCAAAAATAAAGTATAAATAAGATAGTGAGAGAAATAGGCAACATGGCATTGAAGGATCAGTTGGAAAAATAAAACAACTGGGGATGTTTAGCTTTGGAGAAAAGAAGACTTTGTGATGACATCTAGTGTTTCTCAAGTAACTGAAGGGCTATCAGAGACAAGAATGTTTAGCTAAGTTCTGATTGGTACTAGGAAGCTGCAGAGAAGAAAATGGAAGACTCAATGGAAAATCTTTCAAATGATTAAAGCTATCCCTAAATGGAATGGACTGTTTCAGAAGACACAGTGTACTCTGTCTATAGAGATCTTCCAGCAGAGCAGCAAGCCAACTCTCTGTGGAGGATGCAGTGGGCAAGATTTTTGGTCACATTGACTAATTGGTCCAAAAGTCCCTTTTACTTCATTTCCAACTTCTAGTTCTTGCGATTCTGTTAATTAATACGTGGATTTCTTTTTTAATTTTTAAAGCTTTTTATTTTGAAAATATATGCATAGATAGTTTTTAACACTCACCATTGCAAAACCTTGTGTTCCAATTTTTTTTCTCCCTCCCTTCCTCCCATTCCCCCCTTAGATGGCAAGTAATCCAATATATGTTAAACATATATAATTCTTTTAGACATATTTCCACAATTATCATGCTGTATAAGAAAAATCAGAACAAAAAGGAAAGAAAATAAGAAAGAAAACACAAAGCAAGCAAATACCAACAAAAAAGTGAAAATACTGTGTTGTGATCCACACTCAGTCCCACAGTCTCTTTCTGGATGCAGATGGCTCTCTCCATCACAAGTTCATTGGAATAGATCTGAATCATCTCACTTTAAAAAGAACCAAATCTATCACAGCTGATCTTTCCATAATTTTATTGCTGTGTACAATGTTCTACTCACTTCATTTAGCATCAGTTCATGTAAGTCTCTCCAGGCCTTTCTGAAATCATCCTGCTGATTGTTTCTTATACAACAATAATATTCCATAACATTCATATACCACAATTTATTCAGCCATTCCCCAATTGATGGGCATCCATTCATTTTCCAGTTTCTCGCCACTACAAAAAGGGCTGCCACAAACATTTTTTGGACATGTGGGTCCCTTTCTCTCCTTTGTGATTTTTTTGGGATACAAGTCCAGTAAAAACACTGCTGGATCAAAGTTTGATAGTCCTTTGAGCATAGTTTCAAATTGCTCTCCAGAATGGCTGGATGTATTCACAGTTCACAATTCCACCAATAATGTATCAGTGTCCCAGTTTTCCTACATTCCCTTTAACATTCATCATTATCTTTTCCTATCATCTTAGCCAGTCTGAGAGGTGTATAATGTCTTAATTTGCATTTCTCTGATCAATAGTGATTTAGAGCATTTTAAAAAAATATACTTGAAATGGTTTTAATTTCTTCATCCAAAAATTGTCTTTTTATCATTTATCATTTGGCCATTTATCAATTGGAGAATGGCTTATAAAACATGGATTTCTTTAGGGGCTGGGTGGAACAAGGGTTAGGAGTCTGGAGTGTGGTCAAAAAGATGGGAGTTCAGATTTTAACTTCTGACACTTAGTCACCTTGGATAAGTCATTTAACTCCTCTGTGCCTCAGTTTCCTCAACTACAAAGTGGGAATATTAAAAGCACTTAATTCCTAGGGTTGTTGTAAAGATCAAATGCATACTATTTACAAAGTTCTTTGCAAATCTTAAAGCGTAATATAAATGCTAGTTATTATTGTTATTGTTAGCAAGGCTATTGGGGTTAAGTGACTTGCCTAGGATCACACAGTTTGTAAGTGTTAAGTGTGTGGGGTTAGATTTGAAGTCAGGTCCTCCTGACTCCAGACCCAGTGCTCTATCCATTGTGCCATCTAGCTGCTCCTAGTTTTTTGTCACCATAATCATCATCATCAACATCATCATCATATCTAGTAACATTCACTTCTTTGTGAATTGACACCGCCCCCCCCCATTCATGGAAAATTCAGAAATTTGCTTGTGTTAATATTGTCTTGATGAAGACATCAATGAGCTCGTCCTTGCAATTAACTTAACGTTTTAGATTTTGCCTTGGCATTTTGGGGGCTTATCTCCCCTGAATCTGTCTTCGTAATTGGTTGCAGCTTGCTGCCTCCACTGGACTGTTCCCAGAGGGAGAAAACCCTTATCAGAGATAGATGTTGAAGTAAAATTGGTTCTACCCTCATAGCCCACTTAGTCTGGCATTAGTAAGCCACAGATTTTTATCTCATGTGATTACGAGTATACACCTTAGATTGTGCAAACTTGTGGTTTTACCTAACCCTACTTCATGACTTCAAAGGACCTGATTGCTCTGGCCTATGTACTCCTTCTGTGGAGACAGGACACAAGATTTTCATTTCTTTTCAAATACTCTTCATGATTGCGGCAACATCAATTCTCTATCCCGACTACTCTGGTCCTCAGAAAAGAATCTTGTAGTCTCTTCTACTCTCAGCTCTTCTCAACCTTTCCAGCCTTTCTCCTTCTACTAGAATCCCACCCTTCCATCATTATACAACTCCTTCCAATTGCTCACATAAATATGCTTTTTAGTTGTCTTTGGATTGAAATGTTGCTATTTCAACACTCTTATTCAGTTTTTTTTTTTTAAATTAGAATGGCTTGAAAGTCTTCCATTAAAAAAATCCATTTTTCCCCTTTTCCCCATCCCTTCTGCTGTATATCGAAAGTTATTGTTGATCATAAGTCTATCGGTCTGGCCTTTTGGAATATTCCAAAATCTCTGGTTTTTGGAAGCTGCCGGGTCTTGTGTGAGCCCAACTGAAGTCCTTTGGAACTTGAATTATGTCTTACAGTATTTTTTCCTTTGATGTAGAAGCTCTGCATTTTGGTTCTGACAGCCTTTGAGGAAGTAATTGGTGGATTTTTTTCTGTTATTTCTTTGTCCTCTGGGTCTTAAAGATATGAACAGTTTTCATTCAGAAATTCTTGGAATAAAGTATACAGGCTTTTTAAAAAATCATAGTTTTCAAGGAATCTAGTAAGTTTTAAATGATCTCTCCTTAATCTTCCAAATTAGATGTTTTTGCTACCAGCTATATTACATTTTCTTCCATTTTATCAATCTTTTCATTTTGTTCAAATATTTCTTCGATTTCTGTTCTATTCTAGTTGTCAGAGATTCCATTTCTTGGGTAAAAGTTATCACTTTTCATTCTAAACTATATATTCTCCTTTTGATTCTTTCTTCAAGAGATTTTATTTAATTTTTTTAATCTCTTATTTTGTTTCTTCTAAGAGTTCATATAATCCTTGTGGAAGATCCATTTCCCACCCCTCTCCACCTTCAGATCTTTATTTAATGAGCTAGATTTATATAATTTATATATTTATTTGTATAATATGTATTATATAAATATTTATATAAATCTTTGATACTGGATAGTGTTTTCTTTGATTTTCTTTTCTTTCTGGCTTTAGTTACAGAATTTGGACTGTGTACCAAGGCCCCCAAAGGGCAAGAGTGGGTAGTTGGATCTCTGTAGTCTTCCCTTTTATCTCTCCAGGTCTCACGCTACTCTCCTTCTCCCCTGGAGTTTGGCTTCCTTGAAGGGACCCTGAACCTCTAGGCCCTCTCTGGCTCCTCAGGACTTAAAGGTCTCAGGGATTCTCAGGACCTGGGATTTCCTAGTCTGAGCACCGACAACAGCCAGTTGGTATCAAGCTGGTCTCCGCTGCTGCTCCCTGGGGATTCCAAGCCCTTCTTACCTTAGGGCTTTCTGACTGATTGTTTTTGAAGGCTAGACTTGAAGACTTCTGGTCCACCTGCAAAGGGGCACCAGAGAAAGCCTGGGGCAGAAGTTAACTGAACCCTCTCTGCCCCTGTAGGTTATATTTCAGACCCTGCTTTGCCCCTCCCCTCCCTCCAAATTTCTCCCAAGTATAATGCCGCTTATTGTCCACCTTCTATCTCTTCTCATGCCAGACGTCTGCCAGCCTCTCGGAGCATGCCCTGATTCTCTGTTTTCTTCTCCCTTGGCTGCCCTGAAAATAAAACCGGTTTCTATCCTGCTGGACTGAGATGCCCTCGTACACTGTGATCCGAAAAGGTTGCTGTATTATCCCTCTCAACATCCGAAAAATAGTTTATTATAGCAACTGACCTTTAACCAGGGCAGGACAGTCAGTGTTTCTAAAATTTCGGAACTGAAGTATTAGTTACTCAGACCCGGTCTTCAGTTTCCCAACCTGCCTGCCCACATCCTCCTCCGAGCTGGTTTTTCACCGAGGGCACCCTGAGGGGACCCCTCATCCACATTGCTTCTTCCTTTCGACCTTCAGCCAGAAGAAACGGACGCCTCTCAGTTCATAGGCCATTTGCAGGAGAGGCTAAAGCCCCCCACTGGCTCCAGCCTTCTCTGGACTGAGCTCTCCTTAAGAGCCAATGAGGAGCTGACCTTCCGAATTGTAGCATTTATATTCAGGCTGTCACAGACTCATGTTCTACTTTTCTGAAACCACATAGATTGGAATCACAACTTGTCCTGGTTCATTGTTTCATAGGGCAAGCTCTTAACCTGCGCTCGACACTCCTGTTTTTTGGATTAATTAAGGAATCTTCTAGTTGAATGACTTGATTATCAAAAATTTGAATAAAGCATTAAAAAAACCCAGCTCAAATTCTTTATGTTACTTCTTGCCCCTTTCCAATCACTGATTCAACTTTATAATCTATAAAATATATGTATTTTTTAGTTTGGATCTATGATTTTATCAGTGTGGGGATCTCCTAGGGTAAAAACTCCTTGCACCTAATTATGTAAATTACCTAAAACTGATAGGTACAGCTAGGTGATACAGTGGATAGAACATTGGAGCGGAGGACCTGAATTCAAATCCAGCCTCAAAAAAAAAATTAAATTTCTTTGGTTAATGTGGACAAATCCTAATATATAAACTCCCTTCACCAAAGCTGATGATTCAGTCTGTAACTCAGAATATGAGAGCTGCCTGTGTTTAAATCCAGCTCGCTCTGACTCCAAGAAAGCTCTCTGTCTACCAGATCATGTGGCTCTCCTCAGTTCCTGGGTGGAGGAAAGTGCTTAGTGTTTAAGCTATATTTGAACAAAATCTTCACTTCTGGACATCACTGGAAAGAGAGTGCCAGAGCCTCGGTTGAGTAGAATTAAAATCAGCATGTAGTTCCTGCTGTACAGCCAATGGAAAGAGGCTTCCCCTGGCCAATGGTCAAGGAATAAGAAAGTCTCCCAGAAGCAGGTCCCTCCATCTGAGGTGATCTGAATGGCCATCAAAGCTCTGTTACTAGGGACTCACTGGTGCTAACTCTAATCGACTCACAAGAGCTGATTGTTAAATTTTCAGGATGAATATATTTCAGAAAGGAATATATATATTTTAAAAATTATCAGTTGCTATAATCCAGGGCTTGATTGGTTGTTTTGTTGATTGTCTAGTCTTAAGAAAGTATTAATAACATACATTAATAAGTGTTACATATATTCCCCCTGCTCCCCTTCAGTCTCATTGTTAAATGTTTACCAACACCCCCCTCCCAACACATATACCTTTATCCATCACACACACTTTTGTTAGTCAATAATTTCAGTTGTGTCTGACTCTTCATAATCCTATTTGGGGCAAAGGTACTAGAATGGTTTGCTATTTTCATTTTTAGTCCATTTTACATATGAGAAAACTGAGGCAAACAGAGTTAAATCCCTGGGTTTTGTATGACTGAGGCCAGATTTGAACTCAGGAAGATGAGACTTCCTGATTCCAAGCCCAGTTTTCTATCCATTGTGTCACCTACCTACCCATATATATGTAAATACATAGAAAAATGAAAATAAAACGCCATTATCCAATCTCTCAGTTATGAACTTTTCTCAGATATCCATTTTTACTGAATCCTTTTGATTTAGTCCAGAAGCGCTTTTCCTACTCTGGTATTACCAAAACCGATGGCTATTCAAGTCTTACTTTCTGTTTTTCTAACTCTTGTGAGTCAGAAATAATCACATGGTTTATCTTTATCAAAATATATGAAAACCCAGCATTTAAGCTCCTTGGGAGGAGAGATTGTTTCATTCATTAAGAGGAGAGTGAGGAAGAGAGAAAGAGAGAGAGAGAGGGAGAGAGGAAGAAAGGAGAGAGACACAGAGACATCCAGAGAGAAACAGAGAGACAGAGACAGAGACAGAGAAAGAGAGAGAGAGGAGAGGGAGAGAAGGAAAGAGAGAGACAGAAAGACAAATAGAGAGGAAGGAGAGAGACAGAGAGACAGAGAGATAGAGAGACACACGACAGAGAGACAGAGAGAGGAGAAAGACAGAGAGAGAGAGAGACAGAAAGAGAAGGAAAAAGAGAGACAGAAAGAGAAAGAGACAACAAGAGAGACAGAGAGACAGAGACAGACAGAGAGAGACAGAGAGTTCCAACAGATGTCTTCACCCTTGAATCTTTTGCTCCCTAGTCCTTCTGTTGTTCTTTCTTTGCTAATCCCCAGCCTTAGGTCACCCTCACCATCTGCCTTCTCCCCTCCTACTCTCAAGCAGCTGAATACTGTTGGAGGAAGGGAAGAAATTATGCAGATTGGGTTCACTACAAATTCGTTTCCAATCTCAACTAGGCCAAAGGAAGAGAAGGATTTTAAGAAACAGAGCTGAAGAAGAGCCTTCCAGGCATGGATGATGATGTATGGGAAGGAATTAAGGCGGGAGATATTGTAATAGATTTCAGGGGAAATCAATGAGTCCAGTTTGACTGGAATTAGAGTTTGTGAGAGAAAATAGCATTAAATCAAACTGGAAAGGTAAGTTGGAGAGAGATGGTGAAGGACTTTAAAAACCTGTTCAAGCAATTTATATTTTTTCTATCGGTAATGGGTAGGTACTGAAAAAATTTTTAAAAATAAATTTCATTTATATCTTTTGTTTTTATCTCACCTCAATTTCCCCTTGGCACTGAAAGTTTCCGAGGAGACTGAATTAGCCAGACATGGAATCTGATGGGTGTTCACAATCAAGAGCCTCTCAGGTAGCTTGTAGAGAAGGCAATTTTTTGTCCATTACACAGAAATAGATACCTAATCTCATGTTTTTGTGTACCTGAGATACCACCCAATCTGCTTTGCCTTTCTTCTTTGCCACCCTTCCAGATCTATTTATTCCATTCAGGACTTGGCTCAAACTTACTTCCTCCAGTTGTCAGAGGATTTACTCCAAAGTCTCTTTTCTCCATCACTTGTGCATTTTAGTGTGACGAATAGGACAAATTCTGCCATAACCATCACCACTGCAGCCAAGTATCTCAGCATATCCAAAAGCTTCCCCTCCCTGGTGATGGATGATTCATTGGAGCAGCTCTAGATACAAATTCAAAGAGCCCTGGGTGCTTGTTAGAAGGAAATTTGACCCTTGTCTTATTCCTGTTGGAGTTTTTCCTTTATAATTTTTCTCAAGTTTATTTTTTTTTTGGGGGGGGGTTAGATTTTTGATCTCAATCCCTCCCCTAGCTCTTTTTATTTTTATTGAAGATGAGGAAATATTTTATTTTGTGAGGGAGAAAGGGAAAGATAAAAAGATGGCAAGTCTCAATGGGCTGTTTGCTGGATTCCCATCTAAAGTACATCATTTCCGCTCTTCCACTTCCAGTTTTTTGAGGTTGAAAATCATTCTTAATTCTTTGGTGTTTTTTGCTAAATCCCTAAAGCATGGTGCCTATAAAGAGACTGGTTTTTCATAAGTCACTCAGAGTTTGCCTTAGCACCATATAGTCACGCCTCAGTGTCTTTCTTAATAAATACCCTAATCCCCTTTTTGTATATTCTGTTCCCACAACTGGGTTCTGAGGTTTGATTTTTTTTAATCTGGACCTGTAACTTTAGAGGTATAGGGAACTCCTCCTATAAATGCAAATCCCAACCTGTTCTACAATTTTGCTGATCTAGAGAGTGTCCTAGGGCATTGAGAGGTCCATTTGACTATTATTACATAGATGAGGAAACACAGACCTAGAAAGGGATGCCCAAAATCAAGCTGTTGGTGAAGTCTGGACTGGAAATTTAGGTCTCTTAATTCCTGGTTCAGAATTTCTTTCCTTTTCATCAGATTCCTCACTCCCTTTGGTCCAGTGGGCGGCCAAGTAATTTCGGTAGACCAGAAATAAGTTCTTAGCCTCATGCAGAAATATCTATAGTTGTCCAAGATAGTTTTTCTTCATGTTCTGCAGAATGGAACTGAGGGTATAGCAGGGCTTCTTAAACTTTTTCCACTCTTAACCCTTTTCTGCCTGAGAAATTTTTGCACTACTCTGGGTATAGAAGTATATAAAACAGTATACAAACCAATATATATATAATTTTTTTTTTGGTGATAGCAAAGAACTGTATACTGAAGAGGAAATCCATCAGTTGGGAAATGGCTGAACAAAGTATGGTCTGTGTAATAGAGCACTACTGGGCTCTAAGAAGTGATGAATTTGTTTTAGAGAATCCTGGGAAGAATTGTATGAATTCATGCAAAATGAAGTGAGTTGAACCAGGTGAACAATTTTATAAGACAAAAAATCTTGAAGACTTAACCTGATAAACACAATAACTCTAGCTTATAATAATGGAAATTAAGCATGTTACTCATTTCCTGTTAGAAGTATGGAGAAAATGAGACACACATTTTTGGACACGGGATACTCTGGTATTTTGCTTGACTATGTTGAAAAGGTTTGATTTTTCATCTTTTCTTTTTTTTTTTAATGGGGGTGAGGAGGTAAGAGGAAGAGATGATAAGTGTTTGTTAATTGAAAACAAAATGAAAGTTTTTTAAAAAAAGGCAAGGATGGAAAAATCTATTTGATTGAAACTACATGACTAAAATAAAAATTTTAAAATAGATTTAGAGCTGAAAGGGACCAGATCATAGTTAGTTAAATTCTATCATTTTGAAATAAGTGATGAAGATAAACTCCCACCACAAGATGCTGGCAGAATCAAGAACCTAGATTTTGTGACCCAAATTTAGTGTTTCTTTGTCTTGGATTCAGAATCTCTCTGTGTCTGTCTCCTCCTCTTCTCTCTTTCTCCCTCCCTCTCTCTCTCCATCCCTCTCTGTCTTCCTCCCTCCTCTCTGTCTTTGTCTCTCTCCACCTCTCTGTGTCTTTCTTGTTTCTATCTCTCTCGCTATCTCTTGCTGTCTGTATCTCTTTGTCTGTCTCTGTTTCTGTTTCACCCTCCCTCCCTCCTATACCACTCTGAATTTCTGGGAACACCTTCATTTTCCTTTTCTCTATTTAAAATGTAAACCTACCATACAAAGGATGTAATGCAATACTGCTTCACCCAATATATTTTTAGTGCCCAATAAGTGCTTCTTATTATTAATAAGCAAGAAAATATATCATTGTAGTCTAGGCTCTGAGGTTCCCACTCATTCTTTGTATTCAAGCCAGGAAGTAAAGTCATACAAGGCTCCAGAGACCAGTTTGAACCAAATGTAGCTAACTGGCTCTGTTTAGTGACCATAAATGATGACCAGCCTTGGAAATGCTTTGACATTGAATCTTGGAGCTTTTTTTCCCCCCCTTTGGGGCAGGGTCAGGCTTCAGTGATTCTGTCTTCCTTTTAAATTCTAGCATATAATATGCTAAAATTTACTATATTTGGATCTCTCTGTTAAAATATTTGAATTCACACCAAAACTAGCTATTGTCGAGTGACTTTCTTTCTCCTAAATTGCACCTATCTTTTCAGAAAGAAAGTAAAGCAGGACAAATACTCGTAGCCATATGTTGGTCTCATTAATAGTAACGATTCTTAGAAAGTTCTCAAAATATTCCTACTCTGCAGGATCTTTTTTTGGTCTTCTGCTGGTTCAGCTGCCATCATTCAGATTAGTTCAATAGACAAAATGGGCGCAATTGAATACAAAGCTATTCCTTGAAGCAGCAACAAATATAGTTGTTTGGCTCTTGCTCTGATTATCCTGGGACCGTGTAGCTACTTTTCTCTGCCATTAATTATTGAAACACCTTCTTGGAATCTGGACAGAACATATCTCCACAAATCCCAGATATCCTAACTGTAATCATACTGAGACGATGGATTAATGAACATATTTTCATAACGAGCAAGGGCAAGTACTTATTCTGTTTGGCAACCCCCCTGAACAATCCAGAGCAACCTGTGCCCAGAGGCATTGTGCCACACCTCCTGCATAACTACCCAGGGAAAGATGGAAAATAGAGTTACAGTCATGCAGGCCATGTTTCTCTTGGCCCTTTTCTTACAGTGGCAATGTATGCCCCCATGGGATGTATAAACTATTTCTCCTTAGTTGTTGGATATATTATTCTTGGCTTAGAAATTCTCTCTCTATATGTATATATATGTATGTATGTATATTTATATGCCATGTCAGAAAAATCACAGCAATTTCCCCCTACTTATAATTGATCAATTAAAAAATGGCAAAGTGTCAATGGGGTTGTCTGTGGTAAAATTGCAAAACAGATCAATGAAGCATTGTAGAGATCCTATCTTAATTTTTAACATTTAGGATCTCTTTAGACAGGAATAGACCAAGTACTTTAATTGGACTTTTACATCTCTCATTTCGGTAATCTAACATAATGATTTTATGACTGACCAAATCTAACATAATGATTTAATGATGGACCAAATCTAACATAATGATTTAATAACTGACCAAAAGAAAATGGTTGATTTTTTTCCCTCCAAAATGCAATACTAATTATCTCATAGCTTTTAGACAAACTAATGTTCCCATGAGATTTTTTATATGAAATTAGATAGATTGGATAGATTCTAGGAATTCTTAGATGGGAAAAAGTTGCATTTTTATTTTCATTAATTTTCATTTCCTTTGGAATCCTATGTATTTTATTTTATGCACTTAAAAACATTATTCTATGAAAGGGTCTATTGACTTCATCAGACAGACAGAGGGGTCTATGACACAAGAAAAGATTAAGAACTCCTGATCTAAGACAATATTCCCTAAACTCTTCCACAAAATCCTAGTGTCCTATGCAACATGAATAGGTGGTCAATAAGATATTTCTCCCTGTGATATTAACTATGAAATTGTTGTTCAGTCAACTCAGTCATGTCTTTGTGATTCTTTGTGACTCCATTTGCTGTTTTCTTAGCAAAGATACTAGAGTGATTTGCTATTTCCTTCTCCAACTCATTTTACAGATGAGAAAAATGAGGCAAATGGGGTTAAGGGACTTGTTCAGGGTCACACAGTCTGAGGCCAATTTGAACTCAGGAAGATGAGACAAGGCCTAATGCTCTTTCCTTTGCCATCTAGCTGCCCCCAAATATGAATTTATGTCTGTATAAAATGATACACATAATAATTTTTTTTGGTATCAAAATAGTATGAATTCTCTATATTTTCTAAAATTTCTTTAGTTCCCCATTTTTTGGAGGGTATCCCATTATCAAGACCAGTTTTTTTAAATTAATGTATTATAAATACAAGAAAGGTTCTTTATTTAACAGGCATTTTTAAAGCATCTACTATGTTCCAGGCACTGGAGATACAACACCAAAATATTAACACATCCTTTCTGTGGTAGCAAAGATCTGGGAATAAGCTTAAATGCTTACTTATGAGGAAATCACTAAATAAAGTATGGTACACAAATGTAATAGAATATTATCATACAGTAATGAATTATAAATATGAATAATTCCAGACAATCATGGGAAGACCTATCTGAACTGATGCAGAGTGAAGTAAGCAGGGTTAATCACAAAAATTGTATATGCAACTAACTACAATCACCTAAATGAAAACAACAAAAGAATACAATTTCCAGGTAAGTAAGAAGACAAAGGTTGGTTCCAGAGAAGAGTTAAGAAAATGCAGCTCCTTGCTGTTGGAAGACTAAGGATATAGAATATTTCATACACTGTTCACCATAGATCTTGTTTTGATTAGTTGTGCTGAACTTTCTTTTTCATCTTTTCAGAGTAGGGAAGAGAGGGGAATATATTTGGAAATAAATGTGCTAAAAAAAAATAACAGGCCAATAAAAGAGGTTTTTTTTCCTTAAGAAAAAAGAATTTCAAGACCTCAAGTCTTTCATGGTCAAATTAATTTGGGAAACATTGGTCTAGAGGAATGGAGGGAGATTTTTGTTTGGTGACGCCAATGAGCCTTGTACAACCTCAAAATGGGTCTTTGGCAAGGCAAGTGGGATATCTGGATAATTCCTCGTAATCAGATGGCAAAGATTCTAATACTTCTATAAGAAACAGACATTGTGCTCCACTGTTTAAAATGCATTAATGAAAACAAAATCAGTGGAAACACTGGACTTGGAATCTCTGGTGTGAGGCCAGTTTCCCCCCCTGGCAATTCAGCTGCTGTCATCTAAATTAACTCGGTGGACAGAATGGACACAAGGAGGCCACCTAATCATTTTTCTCACCAAAACTTCCTCTTCTTTTTCTCAACAATCCTTTCCTTTTCTTCTCTGCTTCTCCTCATCCTTAGCATAGGCACAGGCTGCTAAATTTATCAACAAATTAACAATTAAATGGAGGAGAGTTCTGTTGTATCTCTGACTTAATCTTGCTAGTGTAACCACGGACAGTTCATTTGGTTCCTCCCAATTTCCTGGAAAATAAGGCTAATGATCTATTCCCCACTGTCTGCACAGAGGTATTGGGAGTGTGATATCATGGAATGAACTTGGAGCCTGGGTTCTAGATGTGACTGTCACTAACTCCTGTGAACTTGGGTAAATTCTTTCTCTGGGTTTATTTTCTGAAATGAGACGTATTAAACAATCTTCTAAGGCCCTTATTAGCTCTAATGTTTTGTAAATAACGTTAGTTCTAATGTTGCTGTAGATGATTTGTGATCTACATCTAAAAGGTTGAAGGCTGACCAAATGAAAAACTGTAAAACGATGTGGATTTGGCAGTTTTTCTGAGCATCTATTCTGTGATTTGTTTGCTCCAGGGGAGAAGGCAGAAGTGATAGCCGGCAATGAAATCCGACAAAGGCGAAACCATGCGAGAAAAGGATGAAGTTATTATTGTAAACTTACCCACTTGGTAAAACTCAAACTTGGGGTAACAGTGAGAGAAAGAACAAGGTTTTTTTTTTTTTTTAAAGTTTTTTTTAACCTAGTGAAAGTGAGAGGAAGAAGTCTGCCTTAAGAGTTTAATGGGCAGCTTTATGTATTTATATGCTTTGACTGAAGTTAAAAAGGTCTGTTTCACACAATAGGTAATTTCTAGTTGGATTTTAAAAGGAGGAAAAAAAAAAACTTTGATCATTTCAAAAGCAATGAAGCCTGATAGACCAATGAGAAAAGAAAGCAGTAATTTATGGCTACCATTAAGAACACAAAGACAAAGACAGGGAAAGTTTCACTAAGTGAAGATTTACAAATGTGTATAAACCATCCTTACAACTAGAAATGGCCAGTGTTTCTCTCAGAACAAAGCAAAAGGGGGAGGGAGGGAAGAGTGAGAGACAGAATGAGAGAGGGAGAAAAGGATGGAACCTGCCTGCCTTCACTGGGGATGAAAAGGTCAAAAAGACATCATCCGGCCCCGCCCCTCCCTTTTAAAAAGAGACTTTTTTCTTCTTCTCAAATAGAAATGTGCAGCAGTAAGTCTACAGGACAAATCAACCCCCTCAAATTATTCAGAGTGTGGGTGAAGGAGGAAGGGCTATGAAGAGGAAAGCCGTGTTTGTGTGTGAGATGGGTGTGAATCCGTGTGCCTACGGGGCTCTATTTGTGACTTGCAGTTGGGATTTGTGTCCGGATGTTTTGATGATACAGGAAAGTCTGTTCACGGTTTAGTGTTTGGATACACCGCCTTGTAATATCCCGGGGCCCAGAGGGAAGGTTACAAGGGAGGCTTTCATCTCATCTCCTATAGAACTTAGGGGTCTCTGCCCCTCAAATGATCGGGCACTGAGATGGGGACTGACTCAAGGTGATGCTCCCCAGAGGGACCTTAAAAAAAAAAAGCCTGTTTCTCTTATACAGAAACTCAACCTACATCACAAGTGCCATCAACGGGGCAATGAGTGGGAACTAAATTCAGTTCTACATTATCTCCCTTTTATAATCCTCGACTGCTGACGAGGCAAAAAAAAAATTCTCCTTTTTCTGATATTTCTTCTTGGAGGACGTTCCGCGATCTTTTAAACCCAGTTTTATGTAAATAAAAGTAAGTGTGTTTGTGTGTGTGTGTGTGTGTGTGTGTGTGTGTGTGTTTAGGTACAATAGATTAGGCAAAGAACAAGCGATTTTTAAGCTCTCTCGCATTGCTTGAGATTCTGAGATTCCCTGAAAGCTACTTCGCCAGAGCAGATCTCCCTTCTTCTCCTTGCTCCCTGCTCCCTGTGTCCCTCCCATCCCCATCCCGGAGCCGATGATGGCGCTATGGTTGGGAGCCGGCAGTCATGGTTAATGAGCGCGGGAGAGGATGCTCCCAGACGGAGGTACACGGTGGTGCCGGACTTTGCGGGGTGTGAGGAGAGGGAAGAAGCCCGGGGACAGAACAGAGGAAACGAACACCGGCTCTCGGGAGCCAGAGGACTTAGTGTCAAATCCTGCCTCTCTGAGTCTCAGTTTCCTCATCTGTAAAACGAGAGCTTTCTCTAGAGATGCGCTCCTCGTGAGCTTGCTTGCCACCGAGCCTTGCACACATTAGGCACTTTAATGAATGTTTGATGCACTGAATTCGCTTGAAAGGGAGGCAATAATTTGCACACATTGCGTACTTTAATGAAAGTTTGTTGAACTGGATTCGCTTGAAAGGGAGGCAATACCTTGCACACATTGGGTACTTTAATGAAAGTTTGTTGAACTAAATGCGATTGGGGGGAGGCAATATCTTGCACACACATTAGGCACTTTAATGAAAGTTTGTTGAACTGGATTCGCTTGAAAGGGAGGCAATGCCTTGCACACATTAGGCACTTTAACGAAAGCTTGTTGAACTGAACGCGATTAGGGGGAGGCAATGTCTTGCACACAGTAGGCACTTTCATGAATGTTGAACGCTTGGGAGAGAACCAGGCCTTTGGGCGTGAGAAGGGACGACCACTTTTTCTGGGACTGGCCGTTCCCTCACAACAGGTGCGCCGGGAAGTTCAGAAGTCCCAGCCACTTGCGCCCCGGAGCCAAGGCAGAGAGCTCCGAGCCCCTCAGATGTGGAGGTTCGCGTCCGGCCTCCGTGGGGCGGGGAGAGGGCCCGTCTGGAGGCCCCGCCCCCTTAGCCCGGCCGGGAGGGAGAGGGCGTGTCCGCCCCGTCCCCGGGTGAAGATGAGGCCGGGGCCGGGGCAGTCCGGGCCGGGGGCGGGGCAGTCGGGGCCGGGGGCGGGGCAGTCCTGGGGGCAGTCCGGGCCGGGGGCGGGGCGGGGCAGTCGGGGGCGGGGGCGGGGCAGTCCTGGGGGCAGTCCGGGCCGGGGGCGGGGGCGGGGCAGTCGGGGCCGGGGGCGGGGCAGTCCGGGCCGGGGGCGGGGCAGTCGGGGCCGGGGGCGGGGCAGTCGGGGCCGGGGGCGGGGCAGTCGGGGCCGGCGGGCGCCAGCCGCGGCTGTCAGAGTGTCAGACGGCCGGCTGGCGGGCGCGAGTCCGGCCGGGCGCCCTCCCTCACGCGCACTCGCGCCCCCTCCGGCGCCGGCCGCCGCTCGGCTCCGGCAGTCCCGCGCTGCTCTCGGCCGCCTCTGCCTGCACGATGCGGGGCCGCGGCTGCCGCGGGGCGGCGGGGGCGCCGCCGCTGCTCCTGCTGCTCCTGGTCTCCGGGCTGTCGTGGTCCTCGCCGCCGCCCGCGGGTGAGCGTCCGGAGGCGCGGAGCCGGGACCGGGGGAGGCGCGGGACCGGGGGAGGCGCGGAGCCGGGACCGGGGGAGGCGCGGGGCCGGGGGAGGCGCGGGGCCGGGGCTGCTGACAGCTCCCCGCCCGGTGCGCGTCTCCTTCGCTCTCCCTTCCTGCCGCTGTCCCCCTTCCCTCTCTCCTTTCTCTCCACTCTGTTCCTCTCCCTTCATCCCTCTCTCCCTCTCCTCCTCCTCCTCTTTCATTCTTTCCCCTCCCCCTTCTCTCCCTCCCTTTCCCCTTCTCTCTCCTCTTTGCTTCCCCTTCCCCCCCTTCCTCCTCTTTTCTCCCTTTTTTTCTTCCTTCCCTTTCACCTTTTCCCCTCCCCTCCCCCTTCCCTTCCTCCCTTTTCCCTCCCCTTTACCCTTCTCTCTCCCCTTCCCCCTCTAATCTCCCCTCACCCTTTTTCTTCCTCCTCCCTCCTCTTTCATCCCTTCTCCTCCCTCTTCTCCCTCTTTTTTCTCCCCCCTTCCCCCTTTTCCTTTCTCCTCCCTTTTCTCCCTCTCCTCTCTCTCTTTTACTTCCTCCCTCCCTTCTTTTCCTTTCTCTCCGCTCTAGACCCAAGACCCCCTCCCACAGACACCCGTGCTCCCTCCTCCTTCCTTTCAGCAGTGGCTGGTTGGGGTTCAGTGGTGCTTTTACTTGCTGTGGGACTAACTGCTCGGGAAGCAGGGAATGAATGCCCTTAAGTGACCCTTTTTAAAGCCGAAGCCTGAGTTTTCAGCAGCTGGAGTTAAGTGCTTTTGATAGGAACTAACTCAACTTGAAAGTTAATCTTCCTGATTAATTATCCAATTGGGGAAATAATTCATCAAATATTTCTCCCAATCATAAGCATGTGTAAAGGTATGCGTGTTACATCTCGGAAATGGATATTTTGTTTTAAAGTTGAGTTACAAATTTCTAAAGGTTAAATTTTAGTTTCTTTAGAGTGCCTTTTCCAAGAATAATTGTCTTTTATTTCAGTAAGGCCTATACTACTTCCATGTTTGGTAAAGTAGGCAGTGACAGATTGGGTGGACATTTGGTTACAAGAAAAGAGATTAACCTGTCTAGTCTCCTTCTACAAGGGCACTTCATTTAAGCAATCTGCTGAGCGACTGGTGACCGTCTCTTCTTTGCAGATGTGGACGAGTGTGCCAGAGGAATCGATGACTGCCATGTAGATGCCATCTGCCAGAACACACCCACCTCCTATAAGTGCTCTTGCAAGCCAGGCTACCAAGGGGAAGGCAAGCAGTGTGAAGGTAAAGTTGCTGTCTGCAATGCTAAGGGCACGTGGGGCAGTGGTTGCCTCCAACTTGCCCTATCTCTTCCTGGGCAAGCTCCTTCAAGAGAGCTCTCCGTTTCCACAATTCAGAGGCCATGGGCTATAGAGGTAGGAACAACTGACCTTAGAGTCCAGCTCCTTCATTCTGCCGGGATTGAGCACGGGGGAGACTTATTCTTTTCCAGACTACATCGCTCATAACTAGCGGATAGAATTAGAATTCTTATTCCTTGTCTCCAAATCTGTCTTTCCATCATACCCCGGTGCCTTTGATCACTTTAATTTTTGAAATCACATTTGATCTTAGCAGCCTCCAGCTTTCTGCCAGAGGGAAGAGGTATGTTTCATTATTTGTTCTCTGGGACCACCTTCATTTTTCAGTTACTCAGAATTTAATTTCCTTTTGGGAGCTTTATATTTTAATTTGGGGTTAAGTGACTTTCTCAGGATCACACAGCTAGTAAGTGTCTGAAGTCAGAATTCAACTCAGTCCTCCTGACACCAGCACTGGTACTCTAACCACTAGATAGGGGTCACAATAATCTACGTTGTTATAGTTACTATGTATATGTTCTCTTTATCCTGCTTATTTCCCATCTGCATCAGTTCATGAAGATCCTTCCATGCCTCTTGGAATTCCTCTTGCCATTTCTAACTACACAATAATATTTCATTATATTCGTATAGTTTTCTCAGTCATCTCACCATCAAGTTCTTTGTCAACAGAAAGAGTATATAGTATGGCTTTGTTTTTGTCATTGACTTCCTTGGGATGTATCCTTAGTACAAGAGTGGGATTGCTGAGTCAAAAGGTATGGGCAAATTAATAATTTTTCTTGCGTAATATCAAAATGAAATCTAGAACACTGAGATCACTTCACAACTCCACCAGCAGTATATCAATGAGGCTATTTCCCCCAAACTCCTCTGACATTGCATATTATTATCAAAATTGTTTTCATTTTAATTTTTCTTGCTATTAGTGATGTGGATCATATTTTTAGATGTGGCTTCCAATTTTTTAAAAAAGGTATTATTTTTTGAGGAATGGCTTATGGTGTTCTATAGTTTTGATATCAGACTTTGGTAATATTGACATTAGTATTTATCTTGCTCTACAATTACTATTCTAATTTCACTGTTTTACATAGTGAAAGTTGTTTATTTTATCTTTCATGATCTCCCTTATCCTTTTTGTGGTTAAATATTTCTATCTTGAGTCATAATTGTGAAAGGTATTTTATTCTCTCCTGATTTTTTTTTTTTTTTTTTGTGATTTTATATTTTATCAGTTCATGTGTCAAATCTAACTTCTGCCAAATTGCTCTCCAGTCTTCCCTGGAGATCTTGTCAAAAAAAAGTTCTTCCCCCAGTATTTTATATTCTCAGTTTTATCAAACACTGGGTTTCTGTTCCCAGTTGCTTCTATTTCTTTTTTTCCCCCCAGTCTGTTTCTTTCTTTCTTTCTTTTTTAACTAGTATCCATTTAAAAAAAAATCACTACTTTGTACTATAGTATAAAGTCTGGTAATAGTGAGTTACCCAATTATGACAGGATTAGTTATTTCCAAGTTTTCCTTTATTTCTGTCATGTGTTTTATATATTTATATAAATCTTATGTGTATCTTGGTATCTTGGTGTGTATCTTGGTAGGCTACCATATATTTTATATATTCTGTAATTATTATACATGGAAGCTATTTTCCCTGGGTTTTGTTAGTACTTTGTAGATATGCAGATGGTATTTATGAATTTCTTTTGTATTCTGCTACCTTATTGAAGCTGTAATTACTTCAATTAGTTTCTTTGCTGATTTTTTGGATTTCACTTAGTACACCATCACGTCATCCACTCAGAAAGGAAAATTTTGTCTTTGCCAATATTTATGCCTTTACTTTTGTTTTCATATTATTGCTACAGCTAGTATTTCTAGACTTTGTTGCACATGATGACTTCTTAGGCCCATTCAAGGTTTATGATTTCCAACTGGGGTATTAAAGGAGATTTCCTGGAAGAAGTGGCATATGAATTGTTTTTGAAGTATGGGTAGATGCTTTTCATTTGTTTAAGGGTAAAAACAATGCTTTTTTTTTTTTTTTTTAAATCTTAAAATTCTTCCCTAGAATTATACAGGTAATAATTTGATAAATTGATTAATAATATAATGAACATAGTTGTAAGAATCTTCTGGGTGGACCTGTATATATGGAAGGCCACTCTATTTTTATCATTGGTGATGAGTTTGTGCTTAATCAAGATTTGTGAGATTTGTGTGTGCAAATAGATTGCATAGTTGGATAATAGTTTGACTTCTTAAATAGATTGAGATTAAAAAAGACTTTTTTTTGACTTGTATATTCAGGAAGAGGATTTGAATTTGGTGAACTGTGGCCAAAGGATCTGGATTTTTCTGAATTTGATTATTATCCTTTCGAATCCTGATCTTTTATAAGAAAACAGTTAAATACTCACTAAACTGAAATATCCAGATGTAGGTATAGAGATCATGGTATTTGAGTGGTTGCTAAATTGTCCAGATAACTTTTATATTGTTGACATGGCCTGCCTTTTTCTGATAGGATTGGGAAAAATATGAACCATATACTTAATCATAAGTGAGCCACAGAAATAAAACCTTTATAGTACCAAAATGGCAAAACGATTAACCATCGTATATTATTTGTTTTGGTGATACAAACTCCTCTTTCCACTGGATCTAAGTATTCATATCAGCATGACTATTTTAGGTTACAACCTTATTTTGTCAGGAATATGTCATATTCTCTTTCTAAATGTTTAGTATAGTTCAGTGTTCAACAACATATTACTGAGGCATCATTGAGTGTTTGTCCGTCCTCTATCAAGAACCAAATATTTAAGAGCCAGCCGTATCCTGTTTCATTTTATGCCAAATTTAATATCCTGGGTCCTCTATCACTCACCTTTAACTTTTCTCTGACTCACTCTATCTCATGAATGTCATTACATAACTCCTTCCTTTGCCCCAAGAAATTTCTTGTGTCATTCTACACACAATTTGTATTTTTATCCCCTTGTTTTTAAAAACCAATTTGTCATGTATGGAATACTCTTTTCCTTTTCCTTAAGCTCTTCATCTTCTTTAAAATCTGATTCAAAGCTCATCTCTTTCAGGAAGCCTTCTGTGATTGATCTTTTCTGATTTTGTTCTTATATGGCATAAAAATTTTCTTCTCATAAAAGATTAAAATCAAAACAGGTTCTGGCTAAAGTCAAGTTGTAACCTAAGTAAACTTTAATTTCTCTATTCTTCATGTTTTCTCTTTTCAGTAGTGCTTCTTATAACCTTTAATCGTCAGTATCCTTTTATTCTTTCACTGTACTATCAGAACATGAAAAGATCTACACATACTGTATATTTAGTAAACTGGCATACCATGGAAATATTGAGGGTTTGGTTCCAGACCACTGCCATAAAGCAAATATCACAATAAATTGAGTCACATGAATTTTTTAGCTTCTCAGTACATAGAAAAATCATGTTTGTACATGTTCATAGTCTGTTAATTGTGCAATAGTAGTATATTTTAAAATGTACATACCTTAATTAAAAATACTTTAATTGTTAAAAATGCTAACCATACTCTGGGCCTTCAGTGAGGAGTAATTTTTTTTGCTGGTAGAGGGACTTCCCTCGGTGTTGATGACTGCTGACTGATAAGGGCAGTAGTTGCTAAAGGTTGGGGTGACTTTGGCAATTTCTTGAAATAATTCAACAATGAAGTTTAGTGCATCCATAGACTCCCCCCTTCACAAAACATTTCTCTGTAGCATGTGATACTGTTGGATGGCATTTTGCCTGTAGCAAAACTTCTTTCAAAATTGGAGTTGATCCTTACATGAACTGATGCAAAGTGAAGTAAGAGCGAACCAGGAGAACATTGTACACAGTAACAACAATGTTATATAATAATCAATTGTAAATGACTTTGCTATTTTCAGCAATACAATGATTCAAAACAGTTCCAAAGAACTCATTATGGGAAATGCTGATTTCAGAAAAAGGACTGATGAATTCAGAATATAGATTGAAATATACTATTTTCCACTTTATTTTTTCTCATGTTTCTCCCCCCCGCCCCTCGTCTATATTTTCTTTCATAACATGACTAACATGGAAATGTTTTACATAATTACACATGTATAACCTAAGTCAAATTGCTTACCACCTCGCGGAGGGGAGGAGAGATGGGATGAGATGGAGGGAGAGAATTTGGAACTCAAAATTAAAAAAAAAAATCAGAATTGGAGTGAGTCCTCTCCAACCCTAGTGTTGCTTTGTCAACTAAATTTAAGTACTATTCTGAGGAGAGGAAGACAGACAGGGAAAGGCCAGGTTGGTGGAGCAGTCAGAACCCATACAATCTTTATCAATTAAATTTTTTGCCTTATGTGGATACAGTTCATGACATCCCAAAACAGCTACAATAGTGATATCAAAGATCACTGATCACAGATATAATAATAAAAATAAAGTTTGAAATATTGCAAGAATTACTAAAATGTGTCAGAGACATGATGGGAACACATTATTGGAAAAATGGTGCTGGTAGACTTACTTGATGCAGGGTTGCTACAAACCTTCAATTTGGTAAAAAACACATTACCTGTGAAGTTCAGTTAAATGTGGTATGTTTGTACCTGGAGTGCAGAAGAAGATTTAAATAGTCTCTCTTCCCATTTTTGTGGAGAAAGTGAATTTGGACTTTTTGAGTGGTCAGAATCAAGAGTAGTTACTCATAATTTTTATGTAAAGTCTTGCCAGGTTTCAGGGTGTGTGTGTGTGTGTGTGTGTGAGACAATTGGAGTTAGGTGACTTGCCCAGAGTCACACAGCTAGTAAGTGTTAAGTATCTGAGACCACATTTGAACTCAGGGCTGGTGTTCTATCTGCTGTGCCATCTAGCTGCCTCCTCTACCCTCATTGACTCAGATAAAGGTAGAAATGCTTTGCTTATAATATTTTGAAGAGGATTGTTACAAGCAAAGCAGGATGCTGGAAAACCTGGAGCTTCTTGTCTACCGGAGAGAAGACTCAGGGGAGACTTAATAGCCACTCTAAGTCTTCTAGTAGAATATAAACTTCTTGAGAGTGAAAGATGTTGGTTTTTTGTTTCCAGGACGTAGCAAATCCCATATGTGTAGTAGTTGCTTAATAAAATTTTTATTGAATTCAATTGAAATTGTCAGTGGAAGATGAATTAGATTTGCTTGGTGTTGCTGAAGAAGGCAAAATTGGAAATAGTAGGATTCGCAAAGATGCAAGTTTTGACTTAATACAAGTTATCTAAAAAGTAGGATGAGCTATCTTGGGAGAGATAATGCGTTATCCTTCACGAGAGGTTTTCTAACAATGTCTGGATGATTCTTTGGGAATATTGGAGAAAAAATTCATATTCAAGTATCAGTTGGATTACATAGTTTGGGAAGGTCCATCTAACAATTATGGAATTGTTACTTTAGCCCCAGGCAGAGAGGGCCTTGAACTACTAGCCGAGGCACAGAGGAAACTTCAGGGAAGAAGAGGGGGAATGTGCCTTAGTTTTAGGATTTTTATGCAGACAAATAGGTATTTGTGCCCTCTGTGCACTGTGCCACCTTAATATTGCCCACCACCAACAAATGCTGATAAACGGCATTTATGATAGATACTGGAAAACTAGCCAAGGCAAGAGAGAATTTTGGTTTGACCTTGGTTATTAATCCTGGCTGGGGAATTTATGAGATACAGCATGGTTTAAGAGCCGGCCTCAAAGTCAGCAAGTCCTCCCTCAAACCTGCCTTGACTGTGTTCTGGCTGGGTGATCTGAGCAAGCACCTCACTTCTCATTGAGCTAAGCAGCCCTTCAAGACTAGTCCACACAAAGGAGATAGTGACTTGCCCTGGCAGAGGGAGTTTGCAAACCTGAATGTTTCTTCTGTCAATGAAATTACAGGTTCAGCCCCCAGCTCTGCCCTGGGCCTTTATGGCAACCATCCAACATTTATGCCAGATTACCGTGCAGCAGGTAACTGTCATTCAGTGCGAATCAAATTAAATTTCCATAAGTACATTTTATGACACTGACTTATATTCATGTAAACTTATAGCGCAGTTCTTTGGTCATAACTAAAAATATCAGAGGGAATATTCTCTGTTTATTCCCCTTGTTCTCTATGCTACAGAAATTTGTTGATAAACTGTCTTTAAAAAGTTTACTTTTCATGGATGCTCTAATATTTAAAACATTTTGCAGGTAAATATCTTGTTTTTAGTTTTGTTTATATGTGGCACCTATTCAATAAATGTTGGTTGAATAATACAAATTTTCTCTTAGTTTTCTGAGATTGATATACTATAAATTAAATTGACCTTTACACAATTTATAGCATGTCTGTCATTTTAATTTAAAATAATTGTTTTAATGATTGTCTTTTACCTGAAGGATCGATCGTAAATCAATTATGAATTCAAAACTGAAATGTGCTTTTGAAGGAAAAAAAGAACGAGAATGTATGGAGATTATAGTTCAGAGATGCAACTGTCTTCTCAAGAAGTGAATTTCATTTGTAAATCACTTGGTCCAGACCTGTGGCCTCTTCTCTTTATTACCCACTTCACTTTGCAAGTCTTTTCTGGAGGAAATGAGCCAAGTGTGACCTTTTCAGATAAGCTATTTCTTCAAACCAAGAGTGATTGATCATTTGTCCTGAGTGTTATAGCGAGAATTCTTATCTGGCAGTAATTTGGCCTCTCAGATCGCTATTTTAAACTTATTTGTCCATTAAAATTTCATAGCAGCTATGTCTGCAAGATAAGAATAGAGTTCTGTTCCTTAGAAATTCTGAAAATTGAAAAATGTGACATTCACATGGAGTAGTGGTCCTATTGGCTGACTTCCTTAAAGAGCAAAAACTTCTAAAATAAAATAATGACATGGAACTTTAAGTCATTTGTTTTTCTTTGAAATGTTCAGTACCTAGAACACAGAGTTAGGGATTGTAATCATTGTATATATTAAGTAATCTGCCTTTGTATTTTAGAAAACATCATGAATCAAATTAAGGTTAGTAGGGATACTCTTATTGTTACAGGATCATAGATTTGGAAACCATTCTATAGACCATGTTGTCCAGTGTTCTTATTTTATAGATGAAGTAAGGCACATCCAGATAGATTGTGACTATTGGTTCTTTAAACAAGAACAGTTATTTATAAGAAGCTGATTTTAACATAATTAAAAACAGAAAAATTTAGGTTTGTAGGTATTCAGGATGGCTTTTTTCTATCATTTCGCTTTATCAAGAATTATTTACATAGTGTGATTTATTTCAGTGGAAACATTAGCTTGACGTGCTAACTTTTTGTGATAATAAAGTGATGTCCATTGCCTGGGGAATGACTGAATGAATCACATTTTAGGAATATAATGAAATCTCATTGGATTGTAAGAAATGATGAAGATGATTTCAAGGAAAGATAAGAAATCTTGTGTTAACTGACAGTAAAATAAGCCAAAATAGAAAAGTGATATAAACAATGATTATAACAATGGAAATATAATAAAATGAAGCTGAACATTATGTAATGACTGATAGCCTTGGAGAGGGAATGAGCCCAGGGACAGACTGCTGGAATAGAATATGTTATATGTTATCACATGCAGCCACTGTCAATAGTTTTGGAAAAGTTCTTGTGTGTATAGTTGGGGGTGGGAATGCTAGGGACAGAGATATTTCTGAAAAAACTTTAAAAGTAAGGAAAAAGCTTTGTTGATCTAATCACTTTACAGAAAAGTTCAACAAATGAAGTGTTGGAATAGCCAATTCGTAAGATGACTTTAGAGAATGTTGATTATATGCTTCATATATGCTTCACAAACTGATTATATGTTTCATGTTATAACCTGTCTTTATCAAAGATATAGCATACATCTTATAGACTTTTACTTTTATTCCTCAGACATTGATGAATGCGATAATGAATTCAATGGAGACTGTGTACATGAATGTTTTAACATTCCAGGCAATTATCACTGCACTTGTTATGATGGCTTCAGGTTGGCTCACGATGGTCATAATTGTCTTGGTAAGTACTATAGTCCCAAACAATTGTAAGCATTAATTTCTTTAACTTAGTCCTTTAACCATGATTTGGTTGGATTTAAACAATAAGCATAAAGACAGAACATCTTCAAAATCAGTCTTTTATTTTTTGTCCAAATGGGAAATCTGAAATCTTAATGATTTTTAATAATGTGTGATGTTATTCTCAACAGGCTTATGAGATAATTTCATCATTATTACTGATTAATCTTATAGTATACCAGTATTACTCTAAGATCAAATATAAATTTTTGTTTTCTTACAATCATGGATAGACCTGAATATTTTATTAGAAGTATCATTGTTGATACCTAGTTAATGCCATTCTGGGACTCTCTCAGACCTCTAGAATCAGGCAAACCTCTTCTTTTGAAGAATCAAAGTGTGTCCTTTGGTTTAAGCCAAGTAGATTTTATTATTTTTTTTGGATGGGGGAAGAGACAGAACATTTCCATTATTCTTTTCCCTAAGGAAATACACACACACAAAAATCTGCTGGAGTTTTAAATCTGTGGAGCTAGGGATACTGAAGGATGTTGTTTGTTAATTAGTTTCTTAAGATAAGATTTCTCCAGAACTACTGAAAACAAGCTGTTTGGCTGGAAGTGGAATTGTGTGGATGTTTCTGAATAACTTGGTGTCAGGCAATTGCTGACTTAGCGGTCTCTCTCCTACAACCTAAGTTGGCAGCTCTTTGTGGTCTTGCCAACCAAATTCCATTTGTAGTCAAAGGATGAATATTGGGAGAAGGCCCTGTGGCACAGACCTTTAATTTCCAAAATTGATCATGTTACTGTCATTCTATTGATCATGATATTCATGTGATTTATTGTAGAGCAGGGTGAGAAACTGCAATCCCAGAGGTAGGAGTTTGGGAAACTCTTGAGCTCCAGTTTTATCACAGAATCAAGGACAAGCTATTAGGATGTTCTATGTTTGTTTCCCAGTTAACAGGGAATTATCTCACTGCCTAAAGATATTGAGAGAAATTATTTTTGCTGGTAAATTGTGTTGAAATATGTGACTGAAAGGAAGATTTTGGAACAGAGAATGAAATACAGGTCTTCATTCAGCAGCTTTGTTTCTAGCTGCTTTATTTAAATACAACTTCCTTTAACTCTTGTAGTCCCAATAATACAAAGCACTTTCATTAGAACAACACTCTGAAGTAGGCAGCCAGAGCAAGTATTATTATCCTCATTATACATAATAAAATAGTGAGAAATAAATTGACTTGCTAACAGTTATATAGCCAATGGACAATAGAGCTGAGACTTGCAACCAAGTTTTCTCTCTTCCCATGTTTTTTTCACTACATACAGAATGCTGCCATCCAGGCTAGGAGAGGGGTTCTTCTAGGTCTGTGGTCTAGGTGGAATGGGACAGTTAAGGACTATTGATGCCAAGTCAAGGAATTACATACACACTAATGTATTTGATGAGGAAAGAAAATTCAAGGACAAAAATAAATTTTGTGTCCTGAACATATATTTAAAATCTAGGTAATTATTTGATTTGTTGATTAAATTTGCAGTAGCTCTTTTCATTTTCAGGAAGAATACTTTGTTCCTCTTTGATTCAATAGCAACTGAGATTTATATTTTTGCCTTGACAGTAGATCTTATGTACTTTATAAATATGGTAGACTCTGAACTTGCACAAAATAGGCATCTGAAAAATGTTTGTTGAATTGTATTGATGAATTGCTAACATATGTGTAAGAGGTGGTCTAAATTATGAGAGACAAGAGTTGAAGGGCAAAGGATGATAATCACAAATCTTTATTTCCAACCAAGCTTTAATCCTACATTTTCAATTCTGCTAAATATTTCTATCTAGTTGTTCCACTGGCACCTCAAATTCAGCTTATTCCCAATAAACTCATCATTTCCTTTTTAATCTGTTGTTCCTCTTGATTTCTTGGTTTCATTAATGATAATATTCCCCTATCATTGACTCTTTCCTCTACTTTGCTTGCATATCCAAATAGATGACATTTTAAAAAATGTGGCCCCTTTAATGTCTCCTATCATTCCCTCCTTTTTATTCCTATACCCACCACCTTAGGTCAGATTCTTGTTATCTCTCACCTAAATTCCTGCAGGTCCGCTCAGCTGGTTTCCCTTGCCTTCAGTACTGCTATCTTTCCAGGTGTACTGTTTTTCAAGAATGATCTTTCTAAAGCACACAAAGTTTTACATGCAGAAATCTTCCCTGCTTGTGTCTTGGAGTCTAAACTCAAAGAGTTATCTAAGGCCTTTTATGCTCTGTGGCTTGTACTCTATACAACAGCTGACTCATGTTCCCACTCTCTCCTCAACGTCTCAGCTCTCTCCTCAACGTCTCAGCTCTCTCCTCAATGTCTTGTCCCTCTCATTTTGCCTGTCGAATCCTTTTCATCTTGGCCCAGATGTTCCTCTTCCCTCTAGCTCCGTTTTCCCCATTCCCTCCAACACACATGTGTTGTCATGCATGGGCTCTCTCCCTCCCTCCCCTGGCACGAGGTGTTGCTTTGATGAGACCGCATTCTACACTCCAGCCCTCACCTCTTTATTAAACTATAAACTCTTTGAGGGGAAGGATTATGAGTTTTTCTTAGGATCATAGATTAGAGCTGGAAAAAACTTAGAAATTATTTAATTCACCTCCCTTCATTTTATGGATTAGGGAACTGAGGCACAGAGAGGTTGCTGTTTGCCCAAGTTTTCACTGGTAGCACAGAAAGAACTGGCCTTTGACCATAAGACTCTGATTCCAAATTCAGCACTCATTCTATTCTACCACACCACCACACCCTTTGTAGCAATTATAGCATCCAAAGCATGATAGAGTCTCCATAAATGTTGGGAAACATAAACAATAGAATGAATGAATGAATCAACTAGGCTTCATAGTTTAAAAAAAACACTAGTCTAGATATTTGGTGGTGTTGGTTAATAAGTGTTTATTGGCAGGTTAATCATGAGCCCTGGGTTCTTTTCTTTTGGTTCCATTTCTGACTCCAAAGAGAGAGCGTGCTTTCATCCTGCATTCTCTCTTTCTCTTTGTAGAATTACTTCACAGTGATGTGAGGGGTACACATGAGTAAACCTGTAATGTGTTTAAAGATAATTAAAAGAGCAACATTTGAAATAAAGTGAAAGGACTAGACAAACAGAACTTAAACATTTTCATTTTCCCCCATCAACCACATCTAAGAAATAATGAAAATGTAGGAATCCAAAACTCAGAGACAGAGGAAGAATAGATTCTGTTTCACATTGTATTGAGATCTATAGGTTCTAAAACATCTCATCTAGAGTTAAACCTTTGTTAGATTAGAATTCAAATACAATTTAGTGCTTGTGCTAAATTCAGGGTACGCCAAGAAAAGCTTGTGATTTCTGCCAGCCATAATCCAGATATCTAATTTAAGTGTGTATTTGAATACACAAACACATACATTCAGACTCACTTTTTCTGAAACCTTTCTTTCCTAGTCCCAATTATACTTTCATCAACTTCTTTCCTGAAATATGACAAAACACATAGGGAGAGCATCTTTTTAGTATCAAACTGCAAAGATATAATATACGCATATATATAAATGAATCAGATATTCTGAACTTAGAATAAAAATTATTCTTGCTAATACTAGATCTACAGATTGGAATACCAGGGTAAGGTGTGTTCTAAGGTAGGCTCATTCCCTGGAATTTGCTTCAGTCTTTGGTTTAAAATGGGCCAGGTTTCTTAGCCTTTAGGGTATGGCACAGGTCCCATCTGTTTAGTCCAGTATCTGCCTGGTGGTATAAGGGAACAGATGAGTGTAAGATTTCAAATTTGAATCCTAGATAAGTTATTTAAAAATGAATTTTCTTGTTATAGATGTGCCTAGAGAGGCTAGTGATAGCAAAAAAATAGTAGAAAAAAAAGTAAATATATTTGAATCATCATTCTCTGTTTTTATTCTTATCAGTGTAAAAGTGTGTTAAATCTTGAGACATGACTTTGGGTATTGAATATTAGTTTTATATGGGTCACAGTAATTTGTTTTTTAACCATCAAGATAATTTCTGGCATATTTATGAATTTGTATCTATGTTTATTTGAGATATTAATATAGGACTGTATTGTAGATTAATATAGTTCTGTAATAAAATCCTGAACAGGTTTTGGTTTGTAATTAGACCTAACTTGCCTGTGCTGGACAAAGCTGATATAAACCTACTCCTTCCTCTTTCAGATGTGAATGAGTGCCTGTTCAACAATGGTGGCTGCCAGCATACATGTGCCAATACCATGGGAAGCTATGAGTGCCAGTGTAATGAGGGCTTTTTCCTGAGCGACAACCAACATACGTGCATTCACCATGCAGAAGGTATAAATGGAACTTTTCTCATGTTACTAGGACTTTGCCACAATCAGTTAACAAATATTTATTAAGTGCTTACCATACAGAAAACTGAAAATGTTAACAGATAGAAAGAATGTGAAAGTCACAGTATGGCAGAGTGAGAGAGTGAGTTGATGATCCATTGCTCCTCTTTGATCTTGTATTTAATATAGAAATTAAGTTCCACCATCTACCGCATGATAAAAGTGCTTTGTAAGCTGTAAAGTGCTGTATAAATGTCAGTTGTTTGTCCTGGCTTTGTCATCTACCTTTTGAGTCTTAAGTTTGTCCTTTGCAAATGAGGAAGCTGGATTGGCCTGTGATTCAGATTTTCAAAAAATGAAATGATGTTGTGTTTGAAATGCTAGCCTATTCAAACATGGTTACCAGTGAATGAATTGGGATTAGGCCACTTTTCTGCTTCAAGTTAGAACACAGACATGTTTCAAAATACTAGTAAGAAAGGAAAATTTTTACTCATCCAAGGGTTATATCATGAAAATATCAGGTTATTTTCTCCACTTGTTTCATCATTATTAAATTAAGAAAGTGTGCCAAGTGCTTTGTAAATATAAAACACTATATAAATGTGAGCTGTGATCATGTTTATTTTTAAGAAAAACTACCAAATGTCACTGTCTCGTATGTTAGACATTAACAACCTTTGACTCTGTACCACTTATTAATTTCCAATGAATAGAACTTTTTTCTCCATTAACTAGTTGATTTTCTTAACTGTCTAAGGAAAGTATGAGTATTTTTTACGTTCAGAGTGACACATTCAGAATGTATGCACTATTAAAGTACCTGTTTAAACAATTTCTTCTGCAATAGCTAAATATACACAGAAAAAAATGTTCCAGTGGAAATCAGGCAGTTCATTTTAATACTTTGTAGGCCCTCTTAAAGAGTAAAGCATACTGCTATGTTTAATACAGGAGAAGTCACAAAATACTGGAGCTAATCAGGATCATTTCTGAATTTGTGTGATGCAGTAGTTCTTGATTGACAGCGGAATAGTAGATGTTGGCTTTCAAGTTGGGTCCTTTGGACTCTTTTGTATGTTCTGTAGGATTTGGGGCATCTTTGTCTCATGAGACTTATGTAGAATTCTCACTGTGGGAAAGGAATCAAGAAACCAGCAGAGCAGAATAATCTGAGAAGCAGAGCATCCATTCTTTTGTTGTTTAAAGCTCTCTTACCAGAAGGAAGAATACTGTAGTCTGACACTTGGATATCTAGGCTGTAACATGGAAAGTCATTGATTAATTATTCCCAACCAAGTACCTGGCATCCTAGAGAGTAATTTGACCCCTAGGTAACTATGGGCTTTTCATTCAGTCATTTTAGATAAACTGATTGCAACCATCACTTCAAATAAAGTGAAGACTTTCAATCTGATAACACTCCCTTATCCTCAGCTGAAGTGCCCAGTAAAAATAGACCTCAGCCATAATCTCCTTAAAACAAGAGACAGAATGAATGTGAATCTTTTCGTAAGTTTCCAAAATTATATATTTCAGACATTCTTGAATCCCCTGAAGCACATTTAAACTGAAAATATATTTTTTTTTCATAAGATTGCAGTATGAATTCAAGAATTTGGAATTGTGGCCTGGAAACTTTCCTTGTGATTTGTTATTGCTTTTCAAGCTGATTCCTTGGCAAATTCATATCAACACAAGTCAACAAAATACAGCAGTTTGTAACTAAGAATTCCTTCTATATTTTCTTTTTAAATTCTTAAATAGAACAATAAGTTAAAAGTGCCAAGTTGAGGGGAGGGTTTTTAAAAATTAGTTTATATATTAAATTGATATTTAAGTTTAAAACCCACAACTGATAGCTAAAATAATATCTAAAAGAATTCAATAATTAGAATTTTTAATTAAAAATAATTTATTTGCAAATATTTTATAAAAAGTAACCGTCAAACAAAGATCACATTTTAAAAGCAGATTTGTATTTTTATTTAATGTTTCTCAGTTTGGAGGTAAAATTTAGTTGCTTAGGAAAGTTCCAGGCTGTTGATATTTGTTTACTTGTTCAATTGCCCAGAAAACTGGCTCCCTATTTTTTCATGATTAGGAGGCTATAGAGATTATGTCTGGAAAGAACATATAATTTATACTTTGTCTTTATCCCTATCCATGGCTGTTTTGGCTGTCTAAATAAACATAATCTCTCAAGTTGAGATATGGCAAAATGGCTAAAGTACAGATCTGGGAGTGAGAAAATCTATCCGTGGTCTTAGCTCTATTATAGTAACAGTAATAATGGGTGGAATGTATGTAACACTTTAAGATCTTTAAAGCTCTTTACATTATCTTATTGGAGCTTTATAAACATTCTATGACTTACAGATACCATTCTCTGCTTTACAAGTGAGGAAGCTGAGACTCAGAGAGGGTCATTATGGGCAGAAAACAGATTAACAGGTGACTATGGGCAAGTGATTTCTCTTTGGACCTTGGTTTTCTTCTATGTGAATTGAGGATGTCAGATTAAATATTCTATAAGACTTCCTTCAGCTCTAACAGCTTGAAACCATGATTCTAGGCCATTGTACCCAATCGTTTTGCTCACTCTGGAAATATTTGCTATCATCATATTAACCAACATAAGGCATCTTAAGGTTCTCAAAGCACTATGCGTACATTCTCTTACCCAGACCTAAAAAGAGCCCTGCCAAGTAGAAGCTACACTTGCTGTATTGCACACAAGAAAAACTGAGGCCCCTGGAGTTGGGTTTCAAAGCCAGATCGACCTTGACTCTCAAGACAAGCTGCCTCCCCTGAACATGTTATGGCTATTTCTCCTTTGTGGCTGTGGAATGAGAAGAGATCATTGAGATCACTGATGCTTCCAAGTCTGCAAAAAATAATCCCAGGCAGGAAGGAGGCTCATCTTTCTAGCCGAAACTCAGAATTCATTTCTTGAGGTTTTTTATTTTTTCTCCAAAAAATTTTGGAGAGAATTTGGCTTTGGAGAGAAAAGCCCAGTGCCTCAGAGCTACTAGGGGATGGCCCCTTTGGGGTCCCTAGGACTGCCATCTTTAGAGATGAAGAAGGAAGATCTTCAGGGGGGACTGAGTCTGGGTCTGAGTGCTAACGTCCTTCCTATACAATGCCTAGCGTCCTCCCTATACAATCTCTTCTTTCACTTTATATGATTATACTTGCCCATCTCACATGTCAGTTTGATCTGGTTTCCATATATGATTTGTAAATTCCATACTGTACCTCTGTAAATATGAAGGAATTTACTTTTATGAGTGGAATAATACCAAAAGCTTGGGGGATGTTCTAACCACTCTCCCTCCCCAATTTCCATTGTTGGTTGACAATCTAAATATCATCCACAGTTTAATCTCAGGTGACAGGCAAGCAAACTATAAATTTCCTGTGGTGTTGAGAATTGTCATTATTATTCAATCCAATAAGCATCTTTAACTACTTCCACCACCACCAAATGCTGTTACTGGCATGTTCAATTTATGCATTTGTGTGTTTGGTTTCTATAAATACAAATAAATAAATAGTGTTGGTTAGCTTGTTTTTATGAGGATGGTGATCAAAAGGAATAGTTTGTTAAAGAGTCAGTCAGCACCAACTTGGATAGACCATTTCTGCACAGGAAAGCAATCAAAAGTGCTTGCCAAGTGGCTGAAAATGCCACTCAAAGAAACTACATTAGCCAGAGCAATAAGAGAGCTTTCCACTAATCCTGGGCAAGGTTCCTTCTTTCTTAATTGGCAGCAGCTGTTGGCAGCGGTGAGCTGAATTAGGACCAGCACCCAGCATATTGAGGGAGGACAGGAGTATGATGTTGGCTCATAGCTGGCAGATACAACAACAATGGTTTTAAGAGAGACCTAAAGGGTTATGGGAAGTATTACTTTTATATTATATGGTTTATTTGTACTAAATTTCTGTCATCCTGTTTTACATAAAAGTGAGATTTGGGTAGTAGAAGTCGAGATTTCATTATGGTGTATAATAAGTGAAGGAAAAGGGAAATAGTTTATAATAAATAGTTTTGGATCATTTTATAGTGAAGATTTTTGGTTCCTGCAGTAATGAGTATCTTTTATGATCACATATAAAACTGTGAAACTTGTAATATCAGGAGTTTGTTCTTGGTTCACTCACAGTCAGTGACATATACAGTTGTAAGCTCAAAGACAGGCAGACCCTGTTTTTTATCTTTTTAGTTTGAGGCCTGGCACAGTGCTTGACATAGATAGATTTTTTTTAAATCAATATTTGTTGAATTGATAAAATGTTGGTGGAGAAAGTCACCAGATATTGGGACCAGAATATTGGGAGGCAAAAAGAAGTAAGGGATTCTAATGCCAAGTTTCACAGTGTATATGACATAAATAGATTAAAAGATCACATTTTGTTCTTGTGCAATCACTTCATAGGATTCCTACTAGCATTTCAAGTGGGTTGATTGTTCATTAATCGGGCAGCATACCTTATTAAAGATGGCATTAGAAATGTCCCTGAGAAGTGACTGAGTATGACATATTTTAATGTATTGCCTTCTGTTGGTGTCACCAATTATTTTCTCAGTCATCTAGAGTCACTTCCCCCCTCCCTACCTTCCTTTACTACCTACATCATTAGCTGCCAAAATCTGCTGATTGAATTTCCATACATTCTCTCCCATCACTTTCCTCCTCTCCATCCACTCTTCTATGCCCCTAGCCTTCACCTTCCCTAGCCTGAATTCTTACCCTTCGGACTGGTCCTGCTATTTCTCATCTCTAGTGTATTCTTCACCCTGCTGCCAAGTCTGACCCTAGCATTCCCCTCCTGCTAGTATCAGTGGCTCCTTACCATTCTCAGCACAAACCTCTTCAGTCAGTATTTAGGGTCCTCCTCAACCTGTCTCTATGCACGTTTCAAACTGCTCCACCTTGTACGTTCTTCAGTCCAGCAGTTTGGACCACTTGACCTGCTCTGTCTCCTGTCTCCCACTTTCACACAAGCTGTTCTACTCACTGGAATATCCTCCCCTGTTGAAAAATAGACTCTCCTTTCAGAGTCCAGTCCAAGTACTGTGCATGCCTCCTCCCAGAGCTACACAGTTTAGAGTGACTGCCTCTGTTGCGTATTTTCTTAAGGTATCTTGTCTATATTTCACTTTTGCCCTTATTGTGTTCCTGAGCTATCAGGGGCTTTTAATACATGTCTGTCACACAGTAGGCTCTTATAATATATAAGCTAATAGAGGGGTGGGCATCTCAGGGGCAAGCTATCTCTGGGAAGCCTGATTCAAGACCATTTGTGCCCATGTGTGTCAACTCTGTTTTGCAGAGGGCTTAAGCTGCCTGAATAAGGATCACGGCTGTGGCCACCTCTGCAAGGAGACCCTGGAGGGAGGAGTAACATGTGACTGCAGGCTTGGCTTTGCACTGGCCAAGAACCAAAGGGATTGTATCTGTAAGTATGGAGTTGGGATTGCTCTTGTCTTCTGGAAGCCTATCAAGCAGCACTCTGATGCTCTCATTAATCACTTGCTCAGTCAGCCACTTAACTTCCTTTATGTCCTAGGTGTCATGAAGGTTAAGGACACTGAAAAAAGTCCAGAATTTGACGGTTAGCGCATAAGACAAAAGTTTCAACTTGTTGTTTAGCTACATAGAAAAGAAGAAAACTGATGATTGGGAATTGTATTGGAAAATTAAGTCTTAGATCCAAGAAGAAGCAAATGGCAAAGAAATTTAGGGAAGAAAAATCAATCTGGATTTCCCCCCTGTATTAAATGCTTCAACATTCAAGAAATTTGTAATTTTGCCTTAATAGATAAATTTGTGAGGCCATCTCTTGATGACCAACTTTTTAGTGATAAACCTGTCACAATTTAGCCAGGCTGGTTCTCTAGTCCACTGCTGAGCCTTTCAGGCCACACTGAAATGTTCAGTTAGTGCAACTTTTAAGAATCCAGATGCTCTAAATGCATGGAAATACAGGTTTATTCATCACTTAGAGAGAGCTTTGAAAAATAATTATGGCAATAAAGTTCCAACTGATTAAAAAAACATTTATGTTATTCAACTTTTTTTAAGAAAGGGTTCAACAATCTTTCAAATAGTAGGTTCAACAAGAATAAACCATGTACAGATTTATAGGGGGAGAGCTTTGAATGAATAGGATATACTTGGAGATGAAGGCAGATTTATTTCTCATCTGAGAGATGATGAGATTTTCCCTAATAATCATGGTCACTGCTCCATATTGCCTAAAAGCCTGCTAAACGAATGAGGAATGTTGTACTGGATGCTAAATCTAGGAGTCCCTGATGATTAATATATGGAAAACTTACGGTCTTGTAACCGGACGTGGTATCAGAAGGCAGGGCTTTGAGCCTCAGCTCTGGTGCTAATTCGATAGTCACAGACCAGGGCCCTGACCTCTCTTGAGATTTTGTTTCCTTGTCTGTAAGATGAGGAGGGGAATATCTACACTACCATCCTTGTGGTGAAAAAAGTGCTTGTAAGTCTGTAAAGGCCATGAGATTGCAAGTCAAGCTTTACACAAGCCTGCTAGTGCAGAGGATGGAACACTGGGTGTGGGGTTAAGAAGCCAGGGTTAGGGTTTATCCAAGTGTTTGTCGCTGGCCTGCCTTAGGGAGACTCGCATCAAGGGGAATTTTTGTTACCAATTTCTGTGAGTAGGAGCTTTTTGAGCATGGCTTCTTGAGGGTTGGGTCAGCAGGCCATAAATTGTGTCTGCTGTTACCAACCTGGAAGGCTCCTGACAGACTATGTACCTCTAATGGGTATGGGTGCAAGAGAGAGAAGGGGGAGTTAGGAAGACCTGGATTCAAATCCAGCCTCAGACATTTACTAGTTAAATGGCTCTGGGCAATCACTTACCTTTGTTTATTTCCTCATCTATAAAATGAATTAGAGAAAGAAATGGCAAATCACTCCAGTATCTTTGTCAAGAAAACCCCAAATGGGGTTACAAAGAATAGAACATGACTGAAAACAGCTGAATAACAACTATTTACTTAACTAAGTTCTAAGAGGCTCATGACCAGGTTTTGAGTCACATGGTTATAAAATGGCCAGAAGATTGTAAACATTTTGGTCCAAGCCCTTTGGAAAACCATTTCTGAAGGCATAGAGGGGTTGACATCTGATGGTAGAATCCATAGCAATAAAATCACAAATATTTGAGGAATGAAGTTTTGTTGTCATTAGCAATTACAATAATGCACTGGATAATGACTAACACCCATTAACTTGCTAGATATGTAAATTTGTAATCTTTACTTTTCAAAATCAGAAGAAATTACAGGCAGAGTAGTATTGATTGTTCTCCTTTAGAGCATTGTAAAGCCTAACTGACAGGCTGAGATCTTAAATGCGCAGTTTTTAAATGGAATTTCCCTTCCTTTCTTTTAGAGGTATTAGTTTAGAAGAAAGTTCTGTAACAGTAGCAGCGATTTTACTTGGGTTTTTGAAGAGTTCTTCAAAGAGAATGAAAGATTCTAGGGGCTCCATGGGGCTAGAGGAAATTGAAGACCTAAAGAGTTTGGGCATTGGAACAGAAACAGAGTGAATTTAAAACAGCTGCTGGTGGGAGAGGGCTAGAAAGGTTAATGTTGTTTTAATTATATGTGTTGTGTGTGCAAGTGATACGTTACTTTGACATGAATACCAGCCTCTCACAGTGTCTCCCTTCAACATTCTTCTCTTTAAACCAAATCAAAATAAAGCAATTGGTTTGGTGCATTCTAGACTGTTTAGAAGAAGCAGGTTTTGATGATTTTTAAAAATAGATTTTTATTGATAATTTTTTTATATCACCTAGATTTTCTCAAATATCTTTCACTCTGCCCCCTTAGAGGGAACTAAGAATTTTTTTTTCAAAGAAAAAGAGGATTGTCAATTAAAACATTAGCTGGAGAAAGATGAGTCAATTAAATATTTCCTTTTCATTCTTAAAAACATAAAATGATACTGAAAATTGTCAAGACCTTTCTGAAAAAGTTGAAAATTTATGGATAAAATAGAATATTTTGAGTAGAACCAAGTCAAAACCATGTCTGGGAATTCTGTATTAATGAAGCCCATAAAGTAGGTATATAGCAAATAAAAACTTGTGTGCTTTTATCTAAATAATGTACTTTACTTTAGAGAGAGAAGACCACTTCCTTCTTTACACCAATTTGCTGGCTGAGATGATAATCAGTCATGGTTTTATTTTTGTTGACTGGCTTCATTGCTCTAGCTTAAGTAGGCACAGAAGATGCCTGAATCTTCTCCCTTTGCCAATTCAATGCAAAAAGGTTGTCTTACATAGCAAAGTATCTGTCAAAAGTTCTGGTAACCACAGAATAATAGATACTAACTGAATCCTTTTTTTTTTTTTTTTTTTTAATAAAACTATCTCCTTTGCTACTTGGTAAATAACTAGTTCTGAAAGGGTTCCTAATTAAAATCAAGGCACCTCCAAATGCCACAACATGGTATCTGGAAACAAAATAATCCAGGTCCTTGTATTGTAATTTCCCTTTAGTATAGGAAAACACATAAATAATGGGAAGCCCTTTCATTTTGGAACCATAGTGGGTTATAGCAAGGCTTTTCTATCCCTTCCAGCATAATTTTAAGTATAACTTGTTTCTTTTAGAATAGCAGCAATTTGTGTGTGGTCAGCTTATATTTTTGTTTTAGGAGGAGAGAAGAACTGAGGCACAAATGAGATTTATTCATATATTTCCCAGGATACATTATTAGTATCAGTAAATCTCTCTTATTTCATTAAGGGCAGCTGAGCTGTGAAGCCAGCAATCAGTAATTGTGAGTAACCCTGCAGGGCAAGAGGCAAGAAACTCCAAGCATTTTTTTTTCCAGGCTAGCTCATTGCATTGCTGTCTACAAAACTGATTACCCACAAAGAAAGTAGAGGATAAGAAGAAACCTCGAGGAGACCTTTTTGGGGAATGCTGCATAACTATAGAAATGTTCTGTTAAGTGTGGGCATGTCGCCAAAATCCCAGGCACTGAGAACTCCAAAGAGCTGTGTGATAGAGATTCTTTCCCAAGATCGCTTAGAGTTAGGTTCTCTGTTGCACTTTGTGGGAGCTTTCCTGCTCTCTCCTTTGGAACAGTGTCAGAAATTGTTGAACTTGCTTTTGCATATTACAGGACCTTGAGGGTATCCCTTGGGCTTCATTGCACTGGCTCTGGAGAGTTCATAGGTCTGAAAGTCGCAAGGATTTCCAATCTTCTGATCTAGCAATATGCCTCCAAGCAGTTAAGGTAGTTTACAGATTGAGAAACCCAGAAGGTAGACTCTTTACCCAAAGTGGAAGGTAGGGAGGAGAGTTCATGTCTCTCTGGCTTTTCAACATGTTACTTATCCATGTGTTTTCTTTTCAGTGACATGTAATCATGGAAATGGAGGATGTCAGCACATATGTGTTGATACAGATGAAGGACCTGAGTGTAGTTGCCACCCAAAGTACAGATTACACACAGATGGGAAATCCTGCCTGGGTCAGTATGTGTATTGGTTCTGTTTTATCAGAAAATGATGCTTCTGACGACAAAGACTCTTTGTGGACCTGGGTGTGCTCTGACCAGCCCTTCTCCCATTAAGATCGCCCTTTGGCTTTTGGCTCCAGTCACAGTGACATTCTTTTGATATAGGTTATATTAATAGAAGCATGATCATTGTTGGTGCTTATATAGTGCCTTCAGCTGTACAAAGTACTGCTTTGCATATGTTATCTCTTCTGTGCTACCGGTATTCCTGCCCCTATCTGACAGCTAGATGAAAGAATTGAATTTAGTGTCCTGCCCATGGTCACATTGATAATGAAGGTCAAAGGCACATTTTGAACTTGGGTCTTCCTGATTCCCGGTCCCAAACTCTGCATATTGCACCACCTAGTTCTTGTTCAGTGATTTTTTTTTTTTTTTTTTTTTTGGTCACATCTTACACTTTTTTCTCTATCCTAGAAAAGGGCATATATTTGCTCTTGAGATACTTGATACTTGAGAGTATAATATGCTAAACATATAAAAAATGCTTTTGAAAGCTTTTGTGCCTTTTAAGGATGGAGATACTGCTATTTTGTTTTCCTTCAAAATAACAAAAGGATGAGTTGACTATCAAGAGGTATTACTTTATTTCTCCAATGAAATAACATAATCATATAGCTCATATTTTTAAAGCATATTTAAGAGTTCAGAAGAAGTCATAACATAAATTTCCCTGAAGGTTCAATTTGTAATCAGTCAACCTCCAAAGCATCCATGGATAGATTTCAGTAGATCTGTGAATTTTAAAAAGAATTTGATAACTATATTTCAATATAATTGTCTTTCTTTGTAATCCTTTGAGTTTTATTTTAATGCACAAATATTATTCATAAACTTTATCAGACTGCCAAAGAAGCCCACAAAACAAAAATGCTTAAGAGCCCCTCTTCTAGGGGTAGAAACAGTTTCTTAACTTTTGTTTTTGTTTCTTTTTTTTCTCTAATAGAGAAAGAGGAATCTACCTTGGAGCTAATGAAGAACAATGTCACATCGCCGATAGCTGATGTTGACAAAAGAGTGAAACGGAGACTACTTATGGGTGAGATGAACAATCTCTCATCACTTACATCATTGTAGGGCAGAGATATTTAATGAGAGGGTAATGGGGGGTTGCTCCTTATTGAGGCATTTTATGTGGAAGATGGATACATTTTCTGTTTGGCTCCAGAGGAAATTTCAATAAAATGGAAAGTGGATTGTGCTTCAGTCAGGGACTCTTTGAACTATTCAACATTGAAAAGTGTAACCAGCTGCCCTGGGGAGGCCTTTGAGTTGGGGGGGGGGGGCGTGGCTGATCATAGCCTTGTTGGAGATCCCAAAGAGAGCATTTCCATTGAGCACAGCAGAGCACTGGTCCTGAGCACCCACATAATCTCTCTGTGCCTGGAGGACTCCTTTCCCTCTGACTCTCAACTTTCTCTTGGGTAAAAGGAAAAGCTCAACTTGAGTATCTATGGCCTAAGAACTCTTGAGTCTGTGATTCTAGGCTTAGATGGCTTCTGAGCCATTTTACATCTCTGAGAGTCCAGGATTCGTCTGATTGCCGTCATATAATGATTTTCTACTGCTTCTCTTATATAAAAGTTTGGGGAGTAATGAGAATTAGATATAGAATAGCCACCAAAGCTATGGAAATAGTCTCAAATGATATTTTTTTTCTGGCAAAGAGAAAAGCCACAATAGTCTATAGAGCATTCAGGATGAGTCCTTGAAGACTTTTTGGTGTTATTTCAGCCAAGCAACTAATTTCATATTTAGTAGCCTGTAACAACCTGGCATTTGTAATGTGGGACCGAATTTTATACAATTGTCCATTATTGTTCACAAGAGATCATCATGATAGATTATTGACCACAATGGAGTCCAAGCAGCGGAAATAATTTGCCCATGGCCATACAGTTTAGACAGTGGCAGAGTCTGGCTTAGAATCTGGTTCTCTTGGCTTAAGGCCAAGGTACTTGAGCTTAAGTCCAAAGCACCAGAGCATCTCTTTTCCTGGCACATAGAAAAGTAGATAGCTGTCGGTTGTAACAACTTCCATTTTTGCAGCATTCTAAGATTTACAAAGACATTCTTTTTTCAGCAACACTCTTGTATAAGTTGTGTTAAGATGATTGTTCCCATTTTACAGAGAAGTAAGTTAAGGCCCTGAGAGGTAAAGTGACTTATTATAGATCAATAGATCCCAGGATCACTGATCATGGTGTAGAAATGACCTCAGAGATCTTCTAGTACAACCTCATCAGTTCACAAATGAGGAAATTGGGAGGCAGAAAAGGGGTGCCTTACTTCAGCTCTCCCAAGAGAGTGAGGGTTTGAGCCAGGATTCAAATCCAGCCATCCCTGGGGCTGCTGGGCCTTGGACCTGCACAGGGGCTAGTGGTGGAATAGGCAGCAGGATGTCCTATAGAATGGATGGAGTATGGGAAGCAAGCTCGGGGGTCTTCTACTTAGAATGGACTAAGGCAAGTTCTCATTCAGCCACCAATCACCAATCAGCCAGTCAGTAAACATCTATTAAGTGCTTACGGTCACTGGCCAAGCAATCCGAGCAGAGATGAGCGTCTGTCCAGGGTTAGAGAATATGATCTCTGGAAGGTCAGTGTTGGTGGTGGAGATAAGTGGACAGCAATAGAGCAGAGTCTGCTCCAACCTCAGGCCAGTGCTCTTACCGTTAGCCCAGGCTGCCTTCTGACATTCCTCCAATCCTTTACTGTCTTAAGAAGATACAGCCTTCCAGTGATAAGCAGGCCTTTCCCCCGGGGAATCCTGGAAATCCCACCAGTGGCAGCAGTGACATGGACGCTCTCTGTGGACCCCATTATTCTTCAGCCTTTCTTGGCCTCCCTGTCATGTGGGAGCATTGAGATACCTCACTCCTTTCTTTCCAGCTGTATTATCGCTTCTCAGAAAAGAAAACTGTTTTTTTTCATTTCCTTTTTTCATCAGAGACATGTGCTGTAAATAATGGAGGCTGTGACCGTACTTGTAAGGACACATCTACTGGTGTTCACTGCAGTTGCCCCATGGGATTCACCCTCCAGTTTGATGGGAAAACATGTAAAGGTAGGTTACCTTCCCATAAGGGAGATGTTTGTCCAAGTGAGAAGAATAAGTCTTGCTGTGCCCACATTGCACAATCAGGACAGCATTTCTCCATCTCTACCCAGATTTGCCACCTCCTGAATGTCTTCAGAGTTGATTATGACTCATATCAATAGCAGATTTTCTCATTTGGGCCAGTGAAAACTTGTGATTGAGTAAGCTTAATTAAAACCAATTTAATTCTATTAGCTGTTGGGAAGGTCAGTCTCTATGAACATCAAATAATTCATTTTAGGCCATAACTATGTTAGAAATAAAGGCAGAAGATCAAGGAAATATCCAATTGGAAGAGATAATATCAGCATATTATAAGTAACAACCTAGATAATTATCCAGAGAAAATTAATGAAGAATTAACCCATTAATTCTTACTGATCAAGGGGATCCCAATGGCCTCTTAGTATTTTATGGGCATCAGTACAAAGGATTGCTTGCTTAGCATGTTAAAAAAAGATAACTAGTCATATGTTTCAATTATCTGTTATCAGCTGTATCAATTGAAAAAATAAAATTATTTTGAGTATCAGAAAAATGTTTTTTTAAAAAAAATTTGCTGTTTCAGTTTCATAGCAAATTTAAACTAGAGTTTAATCTCCTTAAAAATTTGTAATGAGTAAAATAGGACTTGAGATTATACTGAAAGAAACTGAGCAATGAGTGGAGGGAGAATGCAGGAAGAGAACCTCGTACTTCTTTTCCATGGTTTTATTTCTTATAGCTAAAGAAGAGTTCTAAATCTATTCCAAAAAGATGAAGATTATAATTTTTGAAAAAAGGGATAAGTGGGGAAATAATGAGTGTGCCAATTTTAAAGGAGAAAAACCAACAGGAAGTAGATTACCCTTGAAAACTCTTTAATGAACTATTATTGGGAATTTTAGAGCATTTGCAATTGTACTGCAGGGATAAATAGAGAAAATCTACAGATGTACTTATTTTTATTTGTAAATATTTGTCTATTGCAGATATTGATGAGTGTCAGACTGATAATGGAGGCTGTGATCACTTTTGCAAAAACACTGTTGGCAGTTTTGATTGCAGTTGCAAAAAAGGATATAAATTATTAACAGATGAAAAGTCTTGTCAAGGTATGTGTTGAGAATGCCTGAATATTGACTTACTGTATGGCCTTGAACTAGTCACCTATTTAAATTATATCTTACTTCATGAAACAGAAGAAAAATGCTGATATGCCTCGTAGGTATATCATGTGTATCAAAGAATTTATGATCAAAGACTTTGAAAACTTTGCTCTTAGTAGGAAAAGGAGAATTTAGAACAAGTTAAGTCAACCCCCATAATAAGGTTCCTTGTCTTTTTTAAAGACATCATCTTAGTTCTTCGTGTGAAGTGTATCTGAGAAATATAAGCAGGTGTTCAGCCATTCTGCCAAGGACATGTTTTGTAGCTGACATAAGAAAATGGGATGAATTTTCTCAAATATCAAGAGACCTTGCCATAGAAGCATCTGCCTTTCAAAAAGCTTATGATAGCAAGATGGTGGTGCCTGTCAGTGATTAGCAACTGAATTTGATTCTTGTGTCTGGTTTGTAAATGGCAAGCTTTGACAGGCATATGGGTGCATCGTTTTTATAAGTTTTTAAAGGTACATATACAGGGAGAAACCCTCAGAGTCATTCACTTAAATCACATGAGTGATATTTTAAGTGGTGAGAGCCGGTTAACTAGCAGAGATATGGACTATACTGATGCACTTCACAGAAAAATGATGTTAACATTTAGCCCCAGTTGTTGTTGTTCCTTCTCTTTCAATTTAGTGGTGATTTATTAAGTATCTACTATGTATGCTAGATGCCATAGAAAATAAAAAGATGCAGCTAGTATAGCAATTCTTCCTGCTATCGATGTGGAAATACAACTTAGCAGGGAGAGTAAGATATGCACAAATAATTGTGATACATATTCTAGGTTTTTAAATATATAGATAAATACACGTATCCTCTCCCACACATTTGTCATAGTTCAAGAAACATGCATTTATTAAGCATTTAAGCAGTTTGTGTAATATAAACGAAAAGTAAATTCTTCAAAATATGACACATATAGTAGAGTACTTAGGGGCACAAAATGGCAGATAAATCACTTCTTAGGAGGTTTAGGAAATGCTTTGTGATAAGGTGAGGCCTAAGCCGAATGTAGAATGAAGCCATAAACTCCTTGAGAGCAAGAGCTATTCTTGCTTTTTCTTTATATCCCACAGTTTAGCAGGGCACCTGGCAGGAGGAATCTCTTAATATGTGCTTGTTAGATGATTGTTTTGGTCATTCCCCATGTATATAATCATTCACCATAGAAATCCATGGGGCTGGGACTTCAGAAACAATCTCACCAAACCCATCACTGAACGGGAATCTCCTCTCGCCTCCGACATGCTTGAAGAGGGTCATCCAGCCTCTGCTTGCAGGCCTCCCGTGCCAGTGTAATTCCACTTTTGTATCACTTGGTTGGGTACAAGTAGCTTTGCCATTTTGCTCTTGTGTGCTCTGCCCTTGGCCCTCGGGGGCCACTTCTTCTTGAGGTAGCTCTTCAGCTATTGTGTTTGTATAGAGAAGGAGAGGGGAAGACAGTAGGAAGGGACAGTGAGGAGTGGAGAGTCCCCAAGAGGAAGAAATGGGTGTAATAACATGAGGAAGCCTGCCCAGGGGCACATAGCCAGGAAGGCTCTGAAAAAAGACTTGGAACCAAATCCAGGGCATTATCCTATTACTCCACACTGTCTTTGGTTTGGCTGGCAAGTCTGGTACCCAGCCGGAAAAGTGTAAAATACAATTGGAAAATGAAGGCTGAAATCAGATTGTGGGGTTTTGGGATCCACTGTAAGGAGTTTGTATTTTATAAACAATAGAGAACTACTAAGGATTTTGAATAGAGAGTTCTATGACCAAACCATGTATTAGGAGGATTAATTTGGTAGCTGTGTGAGGGATGGATTGAAGCTGTCCTTGAAGCAAGGAGAAAGTTAGGAGGCTGTTATAAAGCCTATATGTATAAATATAAATATCTATATACAAGCACGTCTGTGTGTGTACATATATATCTATACACACACATCGATGTGTCTGTCTTTCTAGATATAGATCTGCTCTTGGTATCCATTGCATTTCTGTCAGGAGGAAGGTAACGTGCTTCATCATAGGCCCTCCAGAGACATGATTGGTTATTTCTTTGATCCGATTTTTTAAGCCTTTCAAAATTGTTTTTCTTTGTAGTGTTTTCATATAATTGTTCTCCTGGTTTTGTTTGTTTCATTATGCGCCAATTCATTCTACTCAAGATTCTCTGAAATCCTGTTATCATTTCTGAAAGCATCATAATATTCTATTATATTCATTCTACTCAAGGTTCTCTGAAATCCTGTTATCATTTCTGAAAGCATCATAATATTCTATTATATTTATATATCATAGTTTGTAGAGTCATTTCTCAGTTGTTGAAAAGGCTGTCTCAGCTACCCTTAAGTTCTAGTTAATGAAGAATTAACTCATTAATTGTGATTCTGAAGGGATACCTTGTTTTTTCTTTTTTTTCTTTTAATATTAGTTTCAAGATTTCTGTGAACTTCATGGCTTTATATTTCAAAGTTCCTACTAGACTCCTGGCTTGTTGGTCTGTTTGTTTTTGTGTGTGTGTTTGAAATGTTTGAAAGTTCTCTATTCCATTAAAGGGCATTTTTCCCCTCTGTGGAATATACACAGCTTTGCAGAGCAAGTTATTGTTGGTCTTTTGCCTTTTGGAGTATTTATTGTATTGTATTGGATTTTTTCCTATCTTTATTTTGCTCTTTGGTAATGAATCTGGGCAGTTTTCATATATAATTTACAAATCCATGATCCAACTAAGGAGGCCAAAGTTGCTCAGTTTTATGAAACCTTACATCTTCTAGAAATAACACACAAAAAAAAGATTTTACATTCATCACAGGGGACTGGAATGTTAAAGTAGGGAATCAAAAGATAATTGCAATATCAGGCATAATTGACTTTGGAGTACAGAATGAAATAGGACAGAGACTAATGGAGTTTTGTCAAGATAACTCTCTGATCAAAGCAAACACTGGTTTTCAACAACCCAAAAGGTGATTGATTCTACATGGGACCATCACCAGATTGTTAATATAGAAATTATATGCTCCATAGTCAGAGGTTGAGAAACTAATTACAATTAGTTAAAATAAGACACCAGAGCTGACTATGGCTTGGATTATAAACCTCTTATTGAAAAATTCAAACTAAAATTGAAGAAAGTAGGAAAAATTATTTGACCATCTAAATATAACCTAAATAAAATATTTTTTCTTTAAGAAATGGAGATGATGAATATATCTAAGGCATTAGATGAGTTAGATAGAGTGCCTGAAAAACCATGGAGACAGGTTAGTAATATTGTACAGGAGGCAGGAACAAAAACATTCCAAAGAAAAAGAGTAGCAAGAAAGCAAAATGGCTGTTTGATAAGGCTTTACAAATATCTGAGGAAAGAAAAAAAGAGAAAAAGAAAGAAGAGAGAGATTTTTGAATTTTTGAACTTATTCTTCAATGATTTTTGATTATTATTCTCTTGTGTTTTATCTTTCCCTGATTTGAGTTATTGACACAAAATTTGTTTCGTACAATGATTCTGTTAGTGTACTTCCTCAGTTTTGTAGAATAATTTATGTAAGAGTTTAATAACTTCTAACTGATCTCTTTGATCAATTTTCCTGGTTGGTTATTTTTATTAGATATCTTGCATTATTAAATTTTTCTTTTTTTTCCTTCAATATTTGGGTTTTTTCTAATATGTTTTGCTTTCTCATGCAGTTATTTATTTCTGTTTGGTCTAGTCTAGTTTTTAGGAATTCCATTTCTTGAATAAGTCTTTACTACTTTATTTTCTAAGTCACTTATTCTCCTTCCAATTCTTTCCTCTAGAATTTATTTCATTTTTTAGCTCTTCTCTTATTTCTTCTATATATTCACATAGTATTTATGGAAATCTGCTTGCAGTTGTTATGCATCTAATTATACAATAATCTTTGATGTTATTTGCTATTTTCTTTGATTTCTTTATCTCTTGAGCTTTAATTCCTGAAGTGGAGCTTTGTGCCAAGGCCAGGCTCTACTTCCTGCTTGGCTTTTGGGTGACATGGTCAGCTCTACCTGGTCTTACTTTGAGTATCCTGGCTTTTTGCACTGACTTCCTTTTCCTGCAGTTAACCTTTAAGCTTCAGAGTGATGGATCTTTAGAGGCTTCTCCGGAGTCTTAGCCAGACAATTAGGGACCTCAAAGCCCCTGGGCCGTTTGAATCTGAGCACTCTGAATGCCATTTTGGTCTAGGCCAATTCTGGCCATCATGCTGCTTTCTACCCTGGGCTTTCTGAGAGCCTCTGATCATCCTGGGGAGGCACTGGCACTGGCTTTGTTGGGTGGAATGAGATCCTTTTCTATTGTCTGTGAGCTTCTGGTTAAGTTTTTGTGCACTTCTGAGAAGAAAGCTATCACTTGCTGGAATTTCTCATTATTCAGTTTGGTTCAGAGTTCAGGATTTTGTGGGAGCTGGATGACCTGCTTCAGTTCAGGCAGGCAACCTTCTTTTTCAGAAGTCCAATATGTCATTAGACTGGGAAAATGGACCCCAAGTCCTTCATGTACAATGTATACTTTTTAAAAAAAAATTGGTGAGTGGGTTTGGTTTTAGGTGATTATATGTTATGGTTTTCACCAACCTGACAGAATAATTGCTGTTCTTTGTAATCTTTTTGGAACATATAAAATAAGAAATATTACTTAAATTTCCTAAACACATTGAAAATAATTTGAAAAGTGGCACCATTTTAGGTGTTGGTAAAATTGGTCAGTCAGTTGGCCATTTCCTAGACAACATATTGAAATGAACTGGCTTTAGTTATCAAGAAAGAAAGAATAAATGTTTTTTATCTTTTAATAATCAGCTTCAAACATATACATATTTAAATAGCAAGTTTTCTAGGGGACGTGATCAATTAAAATATTTAGTAGAAAAATGATCATTTTAGAAGAAATTGGCCATTTAGTAGAAATTTGAGATGGTGTTGTAGAGTAATTAGAGAAACCCAGAAGACCTGAATTCAAGTTCTTCCCCTGATACATTATTGGCTGTGTGAGCTGGATAAAGTTCTCTGTGTTCTAGGACAGGGCTTTCTAAACTTTTTTCTACTCACAACCCTTTTTGCACAGGAAATTTTCACATGACCTTGGATATAGTATATAAACTAGGTATACAAATCAAACATTTATTGATAATAAATTGTAATTTCCTGACTTCCACATTCAGTTATGAGACCCCATATGAGGTTGCAACCCACAGTTTAAGAAGCTGGAGGCTAGGCAGCTTTATAAGACTGTTGAAGAGAAGGACTACTTTGCATTGGTAATTTCTTCACTGCCTATATCAGTGAAATCATAGATCCAGCCCTTATCTCTATTGAGAATTAATTACCCCTCCCCATTTTCTTTGCTCTACTTTTCCCCAAAGTGTGTATTAAGATTAAAATTAATGTAGCCTTTTGTGAAAAATCTCTTATTTAGAAAAATGACTTTAGCAGAATGAAATCTTAAAATTGGATTGTTATACAGACTTTTTCATTTAAAGAAATTACTCCAACCCACTGAAATGTCCAGGAAATGCAGAATCTTGGCCTATAGAGAAATGTAGAGATGGGCCAGAAAAAAAGCTGTGATAAGATAGACAAACACATACTGCTTAAGTAGTACTACTACTAGTCTGATCAGGGTAGTAGTGGGAACCAGGGAGCAGGTCAGGCTTAGAATATGTGACCAAGACTAAAGCTTATCTGGAAAGAAGAGCTGTATTTTTCAGTAAGTGAATACTGTTTTGCTGAAAACCTCTTAAAACTAGCATTATTAACATATTCTTGGACAGAATTGTAGTTACAAATCTTAAAACCCTGAACAGACTAGTCTGATCTAATCATACACTAAACTTCCAAGGTCAATGGGCTTAGGGCCAAATAGTTTTTGGTCTAAATAGCTTTTTTCCTCCTTTTTATGTGCTACTATTTAAAATGATTGCTTGGAGATTATTCAGTCTTGAAAATTAATTTGGACTCAGGAACAGAATACAATAATAATATAATGACAATAATTCACCTTTTGTAGGCTAATACCTACTTGTTATGAGATCAAATGAGAGAATGTAAGGAAGGTGCTTTATAAATTTTAAAATGCTTTTTAGATATTAAGTATTAGTGTCATACTTTAAGACTTGTAGAACATTTTCCCTGCAGTGGGGACACTGAGGAAGGGTGTTATTCCTTTTTTTACGAAGGAGTAAACTGAGGCTTAGAAAAAGGAAGTGATTTGTTCTTGGTCACAGGTCCAGCAAGTGCTGAAGCTGAGACCTGAATGAGTTCACAGGGCCATGGATTTAAAGCCCAAAAGGACTTTACATGTCATTTGGAGATGTCTTTTAAAGAGGAAGAAACTGAGACCTTAAGTGTGGTAAAGGAAGACATTCATTTCAAATACAGAGGTTTTCCAGCTATACCAAGCTGCTTCTCAAGTTGTTTGATGCTGTAAATCAGAGGTGGGACATGTCTGGCCCACAGGCCATATGAGGCCCGAGAAATTTCTGGCTAAGTCCAGGATGAGCAGAAGCTTCCCAGCTGTGAGACTAGGGACAGGGCATTTACTTTTAGTAAGCCTGTTTTCTTATGGTAAGAGGGAAATAATTGTTCTTGCATTCCCCACCCCCCTCACTTCCTGGCCATCCCAGACCAGGGTCTCTGGATTCTGGCTATTCTTCTCATTCCCCTTTTCCTGGAGCACAACCCTTGCCCTGTGACTCTGGCTCTGGGAGGCAAGGCTTGTGGTACAGCTCCTGGGAACTGGCAGTACCTGCAAAGTACTTTGTGTAACCTGAGGCATCATGTCTATTATTACTATGGGCTAGACCTTTGAGTTCATTGGAATGAGGTGACTCCCACTAATGCACGTTACTACTTGCTGGGCAATTGCTAGGCTTGAAAAGCAGCTTGGGCCACTGAGTGGCGCTGGTCTAGGGTACCACCTCTAGTGTGGGTCACAGGTCTCCAGCCTAGACCTTGCTGTTTTTACAAGTGTCTCTTCATGTACCTGCCAGGTTACCTCTCAAAGCATTTTATATAAATTACGTAAACTAGCATGGTAAAGGGCTTCACACTTGTGTCATGTGAAAATCAATTGGAGGAACTAGGAATGTTGAAGGTGGTGGAGAGAAGCCTGAAGAGGGCAGGATAATTAACTGTCCGAGTATTTAAAGATCTCTCAGGTGAATGAGGAATTAAACTTTTTTTGGCCTCAGAGGACAGAACTCTGAGGAATAGAGAGAAGGTTGCAGAAAGGCAAATTTAGGCTTCATGTCAGAGCAGACTTCCCAACAAGCAGATTGCCCTTCAATAGTGAAATGGTATGATGTGGGAAGGAGGAGTTTTTCCTCTATTGGAGATCTTCAGACAAAGGCTGGATGACCAGCCTTGTTAGTTATACTGTGACGGGAATTTCTTTTCTGTTAACAGTTAGACTTAGATGCCTGTGAATTTTGAAATTCTGTAATTATATGGAAAATGATATTATTGTCATTTTTATTATTAGTAGATACTTTAAAATGCTTGCATAGTAGAAGTTTTTATCTTATGACATAGTACTTATTGTATTAGCAATCATGCCGTACGTACTGATTTGTGACATTAATAAAAGCTTCTGATAGGATGAACAGGTTGTTGTGAGGGAAGTGATTGCTAAATTTACCAGGGTGCCCAAATAAGGTTCAGCTAACTGGTATACTGAATTCTTTAGAATAAAACATTACTAACCTTTCTTTGAAAATTTACAGATATTGATGAATGCTCTTTTGAAAGGACCTGTGACCACACGTGCATTAATCATCCTGGAACCTTTGAGTGTGCTTGTAATAAAGGATATACCTTGTATGGTTTCACACATTGTGGAGGTGAGAAAAATATATCAACAGGTAAATTAGGAATGGTGACCATGGCTTGGGGAGAAAAAGAAACATGCCCAATCTTGAAGCTTCTTTAGCTTCCTTCATGTTGATAATAAAAAGAAAATTTCTTTCCTTCCTACAAGGGCAACACTCCTGCTGGCTTTCAGTAAGAGTGAGATGACTAACATTTCCAACAGTTTTGTTTCCTTTCATCAGCATGAAATGGAACAGAAGGGAATTCTGAGTTCTTTCAGCTAAAACTGTTTATTTGCTAGGGAATAATCTTTTTTGTAACACAAAGAAGCAAATCCTATAAACTGATTAACAACTCTAATAAACATTTATTCAGCACCTATTATGTTCAAGGTGTGGTGCTATGTATTGAGATTACAAAGACATGATATTCAGTCCTTGCTTTTCCAAAGTTAACAATCTAATAAAAGTAACAAGACACATACACAAGTAACTGTGATGTAAGGAAGAATGTGATATAAATGTAGAGCAGAGCTCCAGAAAGGATGCTATTGAGGGATCAATCCTGGAGGAACCTTGGGGAGCATTTCACAAGGGAAGGTGGGCAGGAAGTGGCATTGCGTCTTGCAGAACAGTCGAGACATAGCGTTGTGAACCCTAGAAAAGATTGGAGGAAACCTCGAGTTGAGCTGCAACCCCAAGCTGTTCCCATGCTTGTTGCTGAGTCAGAGGTTGAATCAGTGTTAGGGCTGATTGTGACCTTGAGAAGTCATCTCATTTGTCTCCCTCTCCCACGCAACAATATATTCTACTCTTATAACCCTCGTGGACAAAAAGTTTTTGCCAATGTCTAATTTGAACTCTTATGACTACAATTGTAAGTCTGCTTCCTCCTGCCTTGGAAAAGGAAAGCAACTGTTCACTAAAATCCAACAACTCTTCATTCTTCAGTTGCTCATGTAAGCTCGAGGATTCTTATTCCAAATCTAATTCCCACTGATGAATCAGTGGCACCTCAGCGTTCCCCTGAGGGACAAGGCAGTGGCTTTCTTTATCATCACTGAGTCCCACCAATGTACTCCCCCCCCCCCCAAGAATATAAGTTGAGAATCTTCTAGTCAGCCAATCTTATGTAACTTTTTAGAAATGGATATTTTCTAAAGAGGTACAGTAAGCACAATTGGTACTAAACATCCTCTAAAAGTCTATGATGCAAATCCTACAAGTTCATCCTGAGTCCAGGGAGAAGTGAGCTTCCACACAGAGAGCACAGATGGCAGAAAGATCATCACAGTTCCCGGGAGTCCCTTCTTCCTGTTTGTGGCATGGTGAACAAGTTCCCCTGAAGCATGGAGTCATTTCTTTGCTGGGCTCTTGTTGAGCTGAATCCCAATGGTCCTTGACTCCTGATGATGTTCCTGCCAACTGATCCAGGGAGGCTGTTTAGGGCATTGATGAGAAGAGGCAGGAACAACTTCCTCTGGACCTTTTGAATTGTAAAGTCCCCCTCTGGCCAAAAGGAAGAGGAGCATTCTAAAGAGGTCTAGCCACGGCTGGAGCCAAGGACTCTTTCTCTTAGAAGATTCTTCCTTAGGAATGTGCTGGAAAACCACACACTCCAGTTTTTGGAATTCCTTCCTTTTCAACTCGTTTGATAATTTATAGAGGATTCTCAGCACTTGACCGAGTTTCCTTGGCCTGTCAGAACACAGTTCTTGTGTACTCAAAGGCCCCTTTTTAGTCTAAGACCTGTTTCTTGATTGAGAATTGTTCTCTCCTGGTTTAACATGTCAAGCCAAAAAAGGGGTGGGATAATTTGGATCCTGGTCTTATTGTATTAAATATCCCTTTAGTCTCTTAATTGGGTTAAAAGCTTAATCCCTTATTAATATTTCATAGAACTTTTTAAAGGGATTGGAACCTGTAAATGTGCTTGTTCTGAGACATCAAGAAAACGTATATATATTTGGTTTTGGGTGATAGGGAGAAAGTCATTCTGTTTTCCATCTTAGATTTGGGATAGATACCAGAAAGATGTAGATTCTCCCAGCTTTGGCAATGACAAAAACTTGATATATTTATATCAAGTATAGCATTTAGGGACTAAATTTACAAGAACTGCAATACTTCACTCACTTCTTTTCCCTGAGGAGTCACTTTATTTTGGAAGTATGGAGTCCAGACCTGCCTCAGTCTTGGAGCTTATCATGCCTCTAATGAAAGCAGAGATTAAGCTTCCTTTTCTCATTCTCTTTAACTATTAAAACTCTCACCCTGGAACCCTGGAGAAAAATTATTTAAAAGGTTAGGCTGTAGGTATTCAATGTACAATATGGATCAGATATGGGACAGGTATTTATTTCTAGCACACAAAAGGAATGCCAAAAGACACAAAGATTCAGAACACACTGAGAGGCTTAAAACAGGATTCAGTAACTTAACTTAAATTCTGCCAGGGCTAATACTTAACCCTCAGTAAAATATAAAGAATTTTGGAGAATTACTGAATATACATTTTATATTTCATCTTTTGCATTATCCAGCCTTCTCCCAGATCATATCTGGTAAAACAGTTAAGCTTGAGCCCATTCTCTAATTAGTAGTCATTTTTCCTAGAGCACTGAAATGGTTATCAGGGATCCTGTCCCTGCTGCCAATCGGCTCTGGTCAGAAGGATCTAGAACTTCTGGATTTCTTGAATTCACTAAGTCAAGCCTATTTAGGGATTGACATTCATTCAAATACAAAAGATGCAGCCTCAAACTCAGGTTAGCCATACTTGTGCTTATCTTCCTCGTGTTCCTAGACTCATGGTAGCTAGGGTGAGAGACAAGACAAATCATCTCAATGATGATCCTTAGGAGAGGTGCTCAAAACAGTCTTTTTTTAAAAATAACTTTTTATTGGCAGAACCCATGCCAGGGTAATTTTTTACAACATTATCCCTTGCACTCACTTCTGTTCTGACTTTTCCCTTCCCTCCCTCCACCCTCTCACCCAGATGGCAAGCAGTCCTATACATGTTAAATAGGTTACAGTAGATCTTGGATATAATATATGTGTGCAGAACTGAACAGTTCTCTTGTTGCTCAGGGAGAATAGAATTTAAAAGGTATAAATAACCCAGGAAGAAGAACAAAAATGCAAGTAGTTTACATTCATTTCCTAGTGTTCTTTCTTTGGGTGTAGTTGCTTCTGTCCATCCTTCAAAACAGTCTTGATGCAACTAAAGCCCAAAAGAAGAAAGCAGGAGCTCTTCCTGCTTAGCAGCTAATAAAGGGCCTTTTTGGTACTCTGAAGCTACCAAGACCTATTAGCACTATACTTCCACAGGACTGTGAGCAGTGAGAAAGCTCCTTGTGGCCAAGTGTGGAGGCCGGATATCCCATTTCCTGCGAATGGACAGCGCTATTTCCCTTCTCCTTCCCTTCTTACTTTATGGTCTATTATTCTAGGAAAAATGATGCCCATTTTCTCTCATGTATTAGAGGTGTGTGAAGATAAAAATGTGTGTGTGTGTGTGTGTGTGTGTGTGTGTGTGTGTGTGTATGTATGGGTTCTGAGCCTTCCTTTCTTCAGCTCTAGAACAGAGATAATGATTCTTGTACCATCCACCCTACAAGGTTGTTATTGGGGTTAGGCGAAAATTTTGTATACCCCAAAGTACTTCGGTCAAACCCAATGGAGAAGAGGAACATTAATTAGTACATAAGGATCCCCCAGGGCCACATACTGACTGAGTTTTTAAAATGTAATATTATCTATGCTTTATTGTATTTTTATTGATTTTGTAAATATTTTCCAATTGTGTTTCAATCTGGTTTGGGGTTATTATAGGTTGCATGGAGCTCAGATCACACATAGACTACCTTACCCTAAAACTTTATGTAAATGCAAATTGTTATTAACATTTGTATCACATTATTAACGTTTATTCATGTATTATCCCCTTGTTTCTGAGTCATAAAGGATAAAGATGATATATTACTGAATCATAGAATCTCTGAGTTGAAAGGAACCTCAGAAATCATTGGGCCCAACCCATATGTGATGAACAGTCCCATCTACAATATCCCTGCTTAGCTACCAGTGAGCCTTTGCAAAGAGGCACTCACCATTTTGTGAGGTAGCTGTTTCCACTTTTGGGCAATCCTCAATATTTGGGAGATTTTCCTGAGAACGAGAGAAAGTCTTTTGCCTTTAAGTCTGAGTGTGAGGTCCATTCACCAAAGGTGATCTTCTTCCTCAGACACTAATGAGTGTAGCATCAATAATGGAGGCTGCCAGCAGACCTGTGTGAACACCCTGGGAAGTTACGAGTGCCAGTGCCCCTCAGGCCATCAGCTCCACTGGAACAAGAAGGACTGTGTGGGTAAGGATCCCTGCTTGTGCTTCCCCCATCGACAGGCTCTGACCTTTGCCTAGAAAGTGGTGTTGCAGTGGGCATTTTCACCAGTCTTGATCAGATGGCTGTGTGGAGTGCATTACCACGTCCTCCTTGACTTTCATACTTGATATGCTGCTGTCCATTGTTTAAAAAAGGTTGAGAAACAGGAGATACTTTGTAGGGTCTTTGGTATTCTCTTCTGTGTTTCTGTATGGTGTGTACTTCTGTTTTCTATGGGGTTTCTTTGTATGAAAAACAGCCCACCTCAGGCTATCATCCTGAGATAGAAAATGGAGTGTCTGTTTCTGGCTTCTTCCCTGACCGGAACATTAGTTACATGGAATGTGATTTAACTATTCCTATTTTTGTCTTCTCTTTCATCATTTTCAACTGTGGAAGTGTTTTTTTTCTGTTTCCATACATATTTGTGTTTTGTCCTTTTTAGAAGTAAAGGGATTCCTGCCTGGTAACATATCCCCCAAAGTGTCCATGCGTTGTACTAAGATTGATGGAGTGGATAAATGCTACCTAAACTGTCCCTCAGATGTCCGCCTCTTTCCAGGTGAGTGACCAGGTCTGTCCCCCCACTACCCCCCAAGGCAGTTTTACCTGAGGCAGGGAGAAGTAGCTGCCTGGGCCAAGACAGCAGGTACTACTTGGAAATAGATGATGCTAACCAAAATGATCTTTGTTTTTAAATGGAACTTTTGTGACATCTTGTCTAAATAAACCTCTTCTTTAGGGCATAGGCACCAAAGGCCAGAATGGTTTTAATTTCTGCACCCTTTAAATAGTGATTTTAGTTGAATTACCTGTGCTCACACAGATGTCCCTATGTGTAACTGTTGACTTATGTGTTCTGCCCGTTAGGATATCAAGATACCTACTCTGTTTCCTGTGGTACCTCTTCTCGTCTCAGGAGTCGGTTACGTAAATCTAATGATTCTGCTTTATTGGGTAACTACCAAAGCCACATTTCTCTAACACTGCTCAATATTTTTCACATAGGCTGACAATTTAGTGCAGGGGTCCTCAAACTTTTTAAATAGGGGGCCAGTTCACTGTCCCTCAGACTGCTGGAGGGCCGGACTGTAGTAAAAACAAAAACTTTGTTTTGTGGGCCTTTAAATAAAGAAACTTCATAGGGGGGTGGGGGGGAATAATCGTCCTCAGGTGCCGCATCTGGCCTGCAGGCTATAGTTTAAGGATCCCTGGTTTAGTGGGTCATGTTGTTGGGAGTTGACCACATTTTATCGGTAAATGAGAACAACAATAACAATAATCCTTTTCCTGTCTACTGTATAGACTTGCCATGATGATCAGTTGACATAATATATATAAATATATTGTTAAGTCATAGAATGTTATATAAATTCAGGATTAATAATTCTTTTCCTGTCTACTTCATAGATTTGCCACGATGATCAATTGACATAATATATGTAAATATACTGTAAGTTAGAGCATTATATAAATTCAGGACTTTTTTTTTTTCCTGTAGAAGCTTTCCTGCACACAAAGAGCATTTTGTAATTTTTACCTGCCCATAACCTTGGAACCTATTGAGCCCAGAGATACTAACTGTTCTTAATCCACAACATTCCTGAATTTTCCTGGATTATTATGTAAAGTAACACCTGACAGTTTACAGAAATCTGCTGTGAGTGATCAGGACTTCCCACAACCCCCAGAGAAATTGGTAGGACCACAAGAAACATGTGAGCCCTTGCACATGCAGGGGCTCATGAAAATGGGCACAGCTCAGAAGGAGACAGAGAAGAATGGAATTTCCCAGACACTGTTTGGCTTTTAAAGCCTTTACCATATGGCTCCACCCTACCCTTCCAGCCTTATCCATCACTCCTCCCCATGCAATCTGTGGTCCAGCCAAGCTGACCTTTGTGTTCTTCCTTATTCGTGACCTTCTCATGCCCCCTCACCATGCCTTTGCAAGGCATTCTCCTGCTGGAATGTACTTCCTCCTCCATTCTGCTTCCTTTAAAGCTCAACTCAGACATCAGTTCTTACACAGAGACTCTTCTGGCTAGGCCCAAATGCCTCCCTCTGGAATCACATTGCAGTTATTTTAGACATGCTTATGTGCACATGCTGCCTCCCTCCCCTTTCAATGTAAACTTCTTGAAGTCAAGGGTATTTTATTTTAGCCTGTGTATCCTTGGCCCCTCGCCCAGTGCCTGGCACATGGGGGGGCTTAATCGGTACCTGCTGATTGATTGACTATCAACTTGGGCATGTACTTTTAAGTCTTTATAACCTGAGAAGTCATGAGAACAATTGTCCCTTGCTCCCCATATTGCACAAGAGCTCTTGTGGGGGCAGGTAACTGTGTCTGCAAAGCTGTCGGTGTAACTTAAATAGCATCTGGGCCTTGGAGACACATCCCAGCAGCGCAGGAAGTTTGCCTAAAACCCTCCCTTTTCCCAGAGCATGGCCATTGGGAACTAGAGGCAACCTAGCCGTCTGCCCCTGCTCTGGGAGGGAAACTGAGTTCAGGACATTTGGTCTCAGTAATATCAGCCTTCTTTTTATATTATGAAGCCATCTTCCTTTTCTGTGCTAAATCTACGGGAAGGCAATGGCTGAGGCATACTGATCCCATTCCATCTTGTGCACATAAATCTATACTTTACAGTTGGTCTGCAAAGGAATGGCTTATGAGTGTCTTTCCAGAAGGTTTGCCTTTAGAGTGTTCTTTTTTTTTTTTTTTTTTAAAATGTCAGAGAAGTCCTGCTGACTTCTACAGACCCTGTTGTAATTTGGATTGTGAAGGAATCCTGACCTTTCAGAATATTACATAAGATACTTTTCTCACTTGTAGCTTTTCCAATAGTTTTTCTGTCACATTTGAACTTTGCATTATCTTTCTTTCTTTGAAAAATTTATTGATGCATTTATTTCATCCCAGCAGACATTTCCCCATAAGCACATTTCCCCAAGAAACAATTTACTTTGGATTTTTTTTAAGTGTAGAGATACATAGAGTTTTATAAGCAGACTTTTTTTTTGACTCTATAAACAGGATTCTGATATCTAATAATTCAGTTTGGGGGTAAATCAACAACTAAGAGGTTTAGATTTTTCTCAGGCTATGGTTAAGATAGCAGATGCAGAAATCTGGAGTTTTGTGTAAGGTTTCCTTGCCGATGGAAGGCTCAGTATTATCTGGTATTGCCTCCGAAGGTAATGTCTCTCACTATTTCTTTTTGAAGATGTCGCCACTGTCAGGACCAGTGTCACCTTTAGGCTAAATGAAGGCAAATGTAGCTTGAAAAAGGCGGAGCTGCTTTCAGAAGACCTGTCAGGAATAATATCAGGTATGAATGGGTGTGTTTCCATAGAGCAGGGTGTCTGATGCTAGCAGCTCATCTGCACATTGGGGAAACTAAAATGGAGACTCAGAGATAGCAAAAGGTTCATCTGAAGAGACCCTTGTACCTGAATTCGGCTTGGTTTAAGGATAGTGTCTAACTGAATGAGGACATTTTGGATCAGATCTTAATTTCTCCATGTGTTCTTTTCACAAAGGTAAGGGTATAAAATTGTCCTAAAAGTCTCAGTGCAGTTTTAAGCATGAATTCACTTAAAGCTATTAAAACTGCACTGAGACTTTTGGGACAGTTTGTTTTATTGTATCCATACATTTTCCATTTTAAGGGCAGTTTTGTAGGGATCTTTGTTATTTTCTTCAATCTTCTACCTCTAATAATGGGCTGACTTTTAGGAGACTCTTGACCATATGATCTGTGAAGTATAGAGCATCCTTGTACTGAAAAGTTCAATATATATACATATTATATGTATATATATACATATTATATATATTACATAATTATTTTAATATATGATATGAGTTCAATAAGTATAAGTATAAAATATTCTGATGACTTGTAACTTTAGTGATACCTCAGAAATATGAGTAAATAAAGCAGGATTTGGAACAAAAAGAAAAAGAATTAAGGAAGTACTGTATGTGGTTCTCTAGTTGTTTCAATTCCTTGGAGAGAGAGTGGTCTCTGGGCCCTGGCTTTGACCTGGATCAGACCAGCTAGCTACCCCCTTCCTCAGCTCACATGTGCAGCTTCATAAGAGACAAGAACTTTGGGGATCACAAGGGTGGAAACAACAAGACAAGTAGGACTCAATGGCCCTGGAGTGGGGGGTTGCAGGACTATGGTACAGATCCTGGTAGCACCATTTGTCAGTTTTATGAATTTAGGCAAGTCACTAAACTTCCCTGGGTCTTAATTTCCTCATCAATAACGTGGGAATAATAATACTTTCACAGCCTGTTTGACAGAGTGGTAAAAAAGGTTTTTGATAACTTCAAAACACATGAAATGTAAGTTATCATTTACACACAATCAGTTGTGGTAACACAAGCTAAACCCCAGGGAATCAGCAGTTATTCTACAGGAACATTGGTACTGTTTTCATACTTAGATTTCTGATCAGTTAAAAAAAAGGTGGTTTTTTTTTTGGTCAATGGAATATCATCTCAGGAAGATGAATCCATTTTAAGGTGATCTGATCCAGGAGGTTCTGGCTTTTTAAATGAGCAAAACATTTATGTGTATTGTAATATCATAATGTCTGGATTTTATCATTTGATTCCTTAAATGCTTTCATAACAAAATGTTTATTGGCACCATAGTATATGTTCTGTTGATTCTGCTAGAATTTGGCTTCTTGTGATTCTGTTTTTTTTTTCTTTCCACACAGAGAAGTACAGCTCAGTAAAAGAGAGCTTCCACTATGTAAACCTTACATGTGGCTCTGGCAAGCAAGTCCCTGGAGCCTTTGGCAGACCAGCCCCAACTAAAGAAATGTTTATCAGTGTTGACTTTGAGCTCGAAGCAAACCAACAGGAGGTGACAGGTTGGTTTGAAGTTTCCCCAGGTGCAATCAAGGCTTCTCCCAGCTTGTTCCTTATTTCTTCTTTCTTCACTTTTCATCCTTATTTACAAAAAATAAAAATAATGAAATATCTCCTGTTTTGTATTTTTTATTTTTTGCCTTTAAGCTACATTGAATTGGTTTGGAAGTAGGATTTTCCCTTCCTTACAAGAACCTAAAGATGACATTTTGTGATTGCCAAATCCATTTGAATGCTGCCTAATCTGCTAATACCACTTTCCCATAATTAAGACCTTTCCCCCGTCCCCATCTACCATTGTAGTTTGGGATGTTGGCTTGTGTTGGCATTTCAAACTGGATGCTGCCCGATATTATGGCTTTTATGTACCCTGTCCATGTTATTCCTTGTCTCTTGATTTTATAGCATCTTGTGATCTGAGCTGTGTCCTGAAGAAAACAGAGAAGAAATTACGTAAAGTTATCCGCACACTTCGGAAAACAGTTCACCGTGAGCAATTCCATCTTCGTTTGTCAGGAATGGATTTTGAAGTGGCAAAAAAGTTCCCCAGAGTATCTGAACACCTGGCAGATCCCTGTGGCTTGGGGCAAGAACACAGAAAGGGCAAATGTGGTGAGTGGCCTGGTTAGGAGCCTTCTTTGTTATGTAACCCATTCATGATCTGTTTACCTCTGCAAGTAGAAAAGTGAGTCACTAATGAGTATCAGATATAGTAGAAGAGAGCAAAGGTGAGCATCTTCCCTTGTGTGAGTGGAATTTAGCTCTGTTTATAATACACTGAGCCAAGGGGGAAGAGGATTGTATTCCTGTACATTATCCTTAAAAGATAGAACTATGTGCACCTTGATTTCCTCATAGAACAACTTGTAACTTTTGACCAAATACTCATATAATAAGAAGAAGAATTTACCACTGGAAGACAGGAGTGGAATCAGGATGTGTGGTGGGTAGTCCAGGGAATAAGGTGGGGGGATGGGGGGGGTGGAGTTTGTTTGGAGCCACTCCCCAAAATGGCAAGTGCTGAGAAGAACTTACTGTGGGAGATCTTCTAATTATTATATAAGTTCTTCCTGGAACCTCCCTTCTGGGAAAGGACCCAGATCAGCCAAAACCAGCCCCTTTTCCAAACTTAGTCACTGTGTCCCTCAGTGCCTACATTCTCCTTCCTTCATCCTTGCATTTCAGCTTTCCTTCTGTCATTTTCCTCTGTTTCAAATTTAAGCTCCTTGAGGGCAAGCACTGTTTTCTTTTTGCTTGAATTTATGCTCCAGTACTTTGTACAAAGCTTGACATATAATAGGTGCTTAATAAATGTTAATTGACTAAAGCATATAGTACTATAGATCCAAATTCAGAGGAACCAAAGGGTTACAAAAGTCCTTGAAGTGGTGGTTGAAGAGAGAAACATATCTGAGAATCATAGTACCTCTTAACAGGATGCAGAAGTTCCCTCTTCTCAAATTCTGATTTTTTATCCCAGCCAGAGCCCTTGACTTAAAGCAAATGAGGGAGTAGAGAGGTACTCAGATGTACAGTGTACATCAGTTATCTGAAGGGTTTTTTTTGTTAAATACAAAAGAAATGCTAACCTGCCTTAGAGCCAGAAGTGCACATGGACAGAAAAGCTGATCCAGCAACCTTTGAAACTTCCTTTAGATGCTTCTGGGAGGTGATCAGGGCTGCCCAATGGCGTTGTGCATTTCACCCTGGCTCTGTACTGTCCAGGTCCCTGTCCTCTGGCAAGCCAGGCCGGGCTTTATCTTGTCTTCCTTTAGGTGGACTTCTCCCAGAAGAGCTCTTGTAGACCTAGAGGGCAGCAATCTCCAGTTGAGAAACCTAGAAACTTCTGACCTTTAGAATTTATAAGACTGCTTGTAAAGTTGGACACATAAGCCAGGACCATTGTTTAGTCCCTTCCACTCAGGGAAGGAAACCCAAAAAAGGCAAGGCCCAGGCTGAAGCTTGCCTAGCAAGCTCCTGCACTATGTGTGTGAATGCCAGGCCAAAGGAGTGGGGGAGCCCTCTTCCTCACCCTTCACAGGAAGCCTAGAGAGTTCTTGCTGTTTTGGAGATCTGGCATAAAGGAGCGACTGTAAGTGGAGTTATTCCCATTTTAAGGTTCATCATCTTCAGCTTCTCTGGAGTGGAGGAAAAGGGACCCTGCCTGCCACTGTAGCTCCTTGAGTATATAACCTGATACAGTCTCTTGGCAGATTTTTACTAATACTAATAGAATAGGTACAAGTATTTTAAGAACAGATAGATTATTTTTTCTTTTTATAGTGTCTTTAGGAATAGCCCCAGCTGTGGAGATGCTGGTTTTGGAGATTTGGTTAGTATTGTGATTCATTGCATATACTTTTCCAAAACAGAGTGGAAAGCAACCCTCTCTGTTTGCTTCGCAATTTCTCAAGTATTTCTACATCATACCAACTGTCTTTCTTAAACAAAAAATAAAACTGGTTAATATTTTCCTCTCTTAATACTAGCTTTGACTATTTCCTAGAAATAAAAAAAGATTCTCTCTCTTTGTCTAAAAATATTAGTTCTTATTTACATTGTACTTTTTAGCTTACAAAGTGTCCTCCCAACAGTCCACAAGGTAGGTCCTTTCTACTTTCTAGGGTTCTGTTTATAAAGTTGGATGGGATAAACAAGCCAGATCCATCAGATCTATAAGGGTCAAACTTTTCCCCACCCACCTTTGTTAGCTGACTTTTAGATAACTTTGTGCATTAGTCAGTGAGTCTCTGTGACAGAAACTCAAGGAAAACTGATTTTCTCGGGCCCTGTAGACCAAATTCTAATGAGAATGTTGCCGTAACACTGCCTGGTATAAGTTGCTCAAGTACAAAGGTCTGAGGATAAGGGTCAGATGTTATCTTAAGAGAGGCCTAATGACCATGACAGCTTATTCAGGTTACCCAGTGTATTTTATATGTAGCTGCCTGTGGTGAATGAATGTGACTTTACAATGCTTGTCAAACTAAATTAGGTGAGGTTTTGTTTTGTTTGGTTCTTAATGAGGCACAGTGACTTTTCCCCAGTAACTCTTCTTGCCATAGAAGGATTTGGGGACCCTTTTGGGGCTCTATTGCCCTGATTTCAACTTTAAAGATTTTATACCAAGAAGAAAATCCCAAGGAATTAATAGTTACATGTCTTCACCTTGTGCCGGGTAGGTTTTGTGCTGATTCAGGCATAAGGGGGAGGAATTGTCAGAGAGAGGGAGTCTCCGGGTAAGGGTCAGATACATTAGAAAGCAACTGACACTTTTCCTGTTTACCTCACATATTTGCAATGTAATTGGGCAGGTCCTTTGGTTTTAAGAGAAACTGTTCATAGACATTTAGGTTTATAAATTGTGGGGAAAAGTGACTGTAACTTAAAGATATTTACTGTTCTTTATTTACTTAGTCTGATGGGATTCATAAAAACAAGAATGATTAGTATGATCTAATCTCTGTGGATGTTATGTAAAGATCAAAACTAAAGATTGGATAAAATCTGACAGGATGATTAGATCAATGATTTTTTTCTTTTAGATTTAAGACATGGTTTTTGGTGGCTGCAAGAGGAAGGAACTTTGCTCTGGGCTGAGGAAGGAGGAAGTGTGTGTGTTTGTGTGTGTATGTGTTTGAGTGCATATGCATAGTGCAAGAGTAAATTTTAATTTTAAAACAATCATGTGCTTTTAATATGACTATACAGAGTTGTTATTGAAGAAAAGAAATATTTGACATTCTGGGTGATAAGAGTTGAATTCTTAATATAACTGATATAAAGCATTCTTTAAATCTATAAGATCAAGCTATGATATTTTCCAAAGATCATGCAGCTTTATGTTGTCTTGAAATTATTTTCCAGTAGTTTAGCAAAGCTCTTGTCTTCCCAACTAAACTGTAATAATAATTATGCACCTAGACATCATCCCACATTCTTGTTGCTGTTCCCAAATGGCTTTCTTCTAGTATTAAATATGCCTCAGGTATATAGACATGAATCATTCTTATGTACAAGGTAGAAACATCCTCATTCACACTATATTTGAAAAAGATTGAGTTATATCTAATCATGTATCTGACCTGTGATCTTGGCCTTGCCTTTAAAATAAAGAACAGATAGGCTTACAGAAAGAGTGTGTAGAGGGAAAAGCAGCAGATTCGGTTCCCTGTGCTTCTGTGAGACCTTGCTCTGGAACCATGTGACCCCAGTTAGAGGTTGTGGCAGAATGGGCTAACTGTGGAGCTGTAGGAATGAATTTATTTCTAAACAAGTTCGTTTTTAAACAAGGGTTGGGATTTTCAGGACCAAGCCTCTCTAAGAAAAGAAGTTTATGGGATAATGCTGAGTCAGTAAACCAAGCTTTCTGAAGAAGAGTTTCTAAGCAACACTGGACAGTGCAGGATGGTAGTCTAGTAATTACTTGAGAGAAGATAAGGAATTCTTTTACTAAGAACACCAGGACCAATCAGAGGCTAGAGTCAATCAAGGGATGGCAGTATGATGTGGAAGAATAAATCCAGACCCTGTTTCTTCCTTCAGTGAACCCACAGACTCAGACCAAAAGAATGCATTGTTAATTAATCAAATTAAATGTATATAACCTGGAGAAAATATCCAGGAAATATTAACCAAAAAAGCAGGAGAAACAGAAAAAAAAAAAACAGGAGAAAAGCAGGAACCTTGAAAGGAAGCCTGATAGAAAAGTCAAGGAAAGAAAAAAAAAGAAAAGAGAATCAGTAATGAAAGCCTGAGAGATCAAGGAAAGCTAAGAGTGTAGTTTGTTTGTTTGTTTTTTAAATAGTGATTTCCTTGCTTTAGACATTTTGCTCCTTTATTTTGTTCTCATATCCTTGAAGGATTTACCTTTTGCTTGTGACCTTCTGTTGTACCTGAAATGAGGGAGTTGCTGGAATGGAATCCTATAAGTCATCACATGTCATAATTATGAGATCTGGGCCATAGAAAGGCACTGGGACTTGGTCAGTCACATAGTGTTAAGCTACAGAATCATGAATAAAACCAGGATCTCCTAGCTCCCAATCCAATTTCCTTTTCATTATTCTGGACTTATTCTCCTATTTTTTCTGCAAATAATATATTTTTTAAAAAGTTCCTTTATTGATAAGAACAAAGCAGTAGATAGATAAACTGATTCTTTTCTAAAACATTGCAATCCGATTTTGCATGCATTGATGATAGTTGGTTAATAATGTCAAGTTAGCCTTTGAGTGAATAGTATTTTCCTCATAATAAGTCGTATAATTGAAATAAAAGACTATTCCTTTGACAATATATAGGAAGGACTACCTGACAAAAAGCTGATGAACTCAGTGTGTGGAATGAGACACATAATTTTGGATGGGGCTGCACTGAATTTATTTTCACATTTGTTACAGGAATTTTGTTTGCTTTTTGTTTTTTTTCTTAAAGGGAGGGGAAGAAAAAAATAGATTTTTTTCTTAAATTTTTTAACAGTTCAGTTAAATTAAAAAGCAGTATATTGAAAAGAATGGTTTTAGGGGAGGGAAGGATTTGAAAAGTACAATTTAGAATGTGGGAGTTTGAAAAAGTAAATAAGTCCAAGAAGTTTTTCTCATTTCTAAGCCACAGGGTTAGTGGAAGAGAATGAAAGGTTTATTTTAGGGCACCAACTATGAAACTCCTGTCTTTTTTCACTGACCCAGTTAGTAGTAATATTTTCAAGTGGCAAATTCTACTTTAATGCTTTCTTACATTAAAACAAAACCAAACAAAAAATCTGTACAGAGTCTTCAAATAAATCCTATGGTGAGAGAGATCCTGCCGTCTCCATGATTAACCAGGGACTTTCACAGAAATAGAAGAAAACATAAATCCTTTGGACATGTTGCTGCTTAGAGTGACCTCAGTTCCTGAACTGTTAAAATGTGATAACTCCAAGGACACCATGGCAATCCATTTGCATTGGCGGTTTGTGACTTTCCTCCTAAAGTCAAGGCATGATTCTTAAGAAAATAGTTAGATGCTGGAAACTGACCCCTTTTATTAGGTTCACCTTCTTAGCCACAGAGATACCATAGTATTTGTCCACAGCATCAACTTCTCAAAGAAGAAGGGACTGAAAGGAGAGACAAGAGCCCTTAAACCTCTTTGTAGCTATTAATCCTGGCCCCTGCTGGCCTCTCGCCTTTTGCATCAGAAAAGCTTTCTCGTATTTTATTTTAAAGGGGACCAAAAACAGCTGTGTGAGATTTGAGAATGGGATTTTAATGGTCACTGAAGGCACACAAAGGCTGGGGTTGCAAAGATGAAGTGTACCAAGGCAATTGACTCCTTTGTTTGGTGTGCTCACAACAGTCAGGCTGCTAAAGGAGAAAAGAAAATCAACTGGAATTTCTAAGTTTTTTTGTTTGGGCTGGATCTTCTACACATTTGGAAACAGTTATCTCCAAGTTATTCTTGATGTGGAGTCCATGTTGAGAGAACCGAATCTTAGCTTGCTTCTCATGTTATTTGGGAGGTAAACAAAAGGAATGTGACGTGAACTTTTTCTGTGGAAGTTACTCTTTTAAGAAAAAATAGTTATTTCTTAACTGTTTATATGAAATAGGACTTTCATGGAGAATAAAAACAAACTTTGCTCCTTTCTTACCCAACCTCATTGAACCAATGGTGCCTTTCTAGTCCTTTAAGAAACAATGAGATCTAGGATGTTACAAGAAAACTCTCACCTCTCCAAAAAGGAGCTCTTTAAAGGGCTTCCAGTGCCTTAAATAACCCCAAAGAATGAATTTACACACACAAACATGTGCAACTCACTTTCAGGCAAATCCATAGGCTCTTCGTGGAGATAGCTGTAAGATCTGTTCTCTGCCAGTTGTGCTGTGATAAAAATGAACCACGTTGATTAATTTGTCCCAAAGTTGTCATTGGTGTAATTCTTGAAATCATTCTGATATTGTTAATAACCTTATAACTTGCTGTGTGCCCAAGATGGGTAACTTACTCTTTTTGACTTACCTGAGTTAGTTTGGTAAGAGACGTGAAGTCCAGACACTTTGTTAGGCACTCTCTGATGCTCTTTCTCCATGTGCAGCCAACCGACAAAAAGGCGGTGTCCAGCTGTTCCTTAAGTGAGAGGAAGATTTAAAGGTATTATGATACAGTAACAGTTTGGTGAAGTCAGAGACTAACCACTAATTATTTAGGGTCAAAGGAGCGCAAGGTGTTTGGTCAGAATCAGAGGAAGAAGAAAAAGACCGGATCCTGTAGGAGCTCATGATGCCTATTGCTTTGGTCTTGGTTCTCTGCCCCTTTTATAATTGTTATTTGTGTTGATGTGGGTTTGTTGTTTAGTTGTTTTTTCAGTGTGTCTGATTTATTGTGACCCCTTTTGGAGTTTTCTTGGCAGAAATAGTGGAGTGATTCACCACTTCCTTTTCCAGCTCATTTTACAGTTGAAGAAACTGAGGCAAACAGATGAAGTAACATGCAGCCAGGAAATATCTGAGGCTGGATTTGAACTCAGGGAGAGGAGTCTCACTGCCTCCAGGCCTAGTGCTCTATCCCCTATGTCACCTTGCTGCCCATGAGTCATGCTAGGGTAGCCTGTATTAATTCTTTATATGTAATATATAATAACATAATATATATATATATATATATATATATATATATATATAAACATCTTTATAAAACTCTTCCTTCTCACAGAGAAGTCTCAAGGCCTGAGTTAAAGCTCTGTCTCCCCTGCAGAGATTCAGAGGAACCTCTGACAAGTTGGGGGTAATTCTCTAATGCTGTCAACTCAAGCCCTACCAGTATCCTTTCTTTTAGGATTGTCAGTTGAGGATCATGTTCATAGCTTTTAGAAAGGGATATTTAAAGTAATAAGATAATAATTGGTATAAAATGCCCTCTTCAAGTCTACAATACATTAAAAGTATATAGAGTTTGAAGGACAGTGGACTCAATCTTAAAGAGTGCATGTTGTAAAGAGGTAACTCACCCATCTCTTTTTTTTAAAGGGAAGAAGAAGGGGTTTATTGAAAAGGTCAGATTTCTTTTTTTTTAATTATAGCTTTTTATTGACAGAACATATGCATGGGTGATTTTTTACAACATTGTCTCTTGCACTCACTTCTCTTCCAACTTTTCCCTTCCCTCCCTCCACCCTCTCCCCTAGATGGCAGGCAGTCCCATATATGTTAAACATGTTAAAATATATACTAGATACACTATATGTGTCCAGATTCCTATGGTTCTCTTGTTGCACAAGAAAAATCAGATTCAGAAGGTAAAAATAACTTGGGAAGAAAAACAAAGATGTAAATAGTCTATATTCATTTCCCAGTGTTCCCTCAGTGTAGCTGATTCTGTCCATCTTTGATCAATTGGAACTGAATTGGATCTTCTCTTTATCGAAGATATCCACTTTCATCAGAATTGATCCTCATTTTGTATCGTGCAACTTTGCTAAAGTTGTGGATTATTTCTAATAGTTTTTTAGTTGATTCTCTAAGGTTCTCTAAGTGTACCATCATATCATCTGCAAAGAGTGATAATTTGGTTTCCTCATTACCTACTTTAATTCCTCTTAATCTCTTTTTCTTCTCATTGCCAAAACCAGCATTTCTAATACAATATTGAATAGTAATGGTGATAATAGGCAACCCTGTTTCACCCCTAATCTGATTGGGAATGGTTCTAGTTTATCCCCATTACATATGATGCTTGCTCATGGTTTTAAATAGATGCTACTGTTTTAAGGAAAAGTCCATTTATTCCTATACTCTCTAGAGTATTTATTAGGAATATGTGTTGAATTTTATCAAATGCTTTTTCTGCATCTATTGAGATAATCATATGTTTTTTTTTTAATTTGGTTATTGACATAGTCAATTATGCTAATAGTTTTCCTAATATTGAACCAGCCCTGCATTTCTGGTTTAAATCCTACTTGGTCGTGGTGTATTATTCTAGGGATGATTTTTTTGTAATCTTTTTGCTAATATTTTATTAAAGATTTTTGCATCAATATTCATTAGAGAGATTGGTCTATAATTTTCTTTCTCTGTTTTCATCCTAGCTGATTTAGGTATCAGTATAAAAGGAATTTGGTAGGAGACCTTCATTCCCCATTTTTTCAAATGGTTTATATAGTATTGAAGTTAATTATTCTTTAAATGTTTGGTAGAATTCACATGTAAATCCATCTGGTCCTGGAGATTTTTTTTAGGGAGTTGATTAATAGCTTATTCTATTTCTTTTTTCTAAAACGGGACAATTTAAGTAATTTATTTCCTCTTCTGTTAATCTGGGCAATCTATATTTTTGTAGGTATTCCTCCATTTCAATTAGATTGTCAAGTTTATTGGCATAAAGTTGGGCAAAGTAACTCCTAATAATTGCTCTGATTTCCTCTCCATTGGTGGATAGTTCTCCCTTTTCATTTTTGAGACTAACAATTTGATTTTCCTCTTTCCTTTTTCTAATCAAATTAACTAAAAGGTTTATCTAATTTATTAGTTTTTTCATAAAACCAACTCTTTGTTTTATTAATTCAATAATTTTGTTAGTTTCAATTTTGTTGATCTCATTTTATTGTTAGAATTTCAAGTTTGGTATTTGAGGGTTTTTAATTTGTTCTTTTTCTAGCTTTTTTAGTTGCAAGCCCAATCCATTGATTTTTTTTCTTTCTCTATTTTATGCAAGTAAGCATCTAGAGATATAAAATTTCCCCTTTGCTTTGCTTTGGCTGCATCCCACAAATTTTGGTATGTTGTCTCATTATTGTCATTCTCTTGGATGAAATGATTGATTGTGTCTATGATTTGCTGTTTCACCCATTCATTCTTTAGGATAAGATTATTTAGTTTCCAATTTCTTTTTGGTCTATCTTCCCCTAGCCTTTTATTGAATAATTTTTAATGCATCGTGATCTGAAAAAAATGCATTTACTATTTCTGCCTTTCTGCATTTGATTTTGAATGAACTGCTGAGAATAAAGTGTACTCCTTTCTGTTTCCATTCAGTTTTCTCTAAAGATCTATCATATCTAGCTTTTCTAGTATCTATTTACCTCACTAACTTCTTTCTTATTTGTTTTGTGATTTGATTTATCTCATTCCGAGAGAGCAAGGTTGAGATCTCCCACTATTATAGTTTTACTATCTATTTCTTCTTCCAACTCTCTTAACTTCTCCTTTAGGAATTTAGATGCTATACCAGTTGGTACCTGTATGTTTAATATTGATATTGTTTCAATATCTATGGTACCCTTTAGCAAGATAATTTCATTTCTTATCTCTTTTAATTAAATCAGTGTTTGCTTTTGCTTGATCTGAGATCAGGATGGCTACCCCTGCTTTTTTGACTTCACCTGAAGCATAGTAGATTCTGCTCCAGCCTTTTACCTTTATTTTGTATGTATCGCTCTGCTTTAAATGTGTTTCTTGTAAACAACATATTGCAAGATTCTGACTTTTAATCCAGTCTGCTATCTGTTTATGTTTTATGGGAGAGTTCATCCCATTCCCATTTACAGTTAAAACTATTAATTCTGCATTTCCTGCCATCGTATTAACCCCAAATTATACTTTTCTCTTTTCTCCTTTCCCTCCTTTCCAGTATTTTACTTATAAGCACTACTTGCCTCAAGCACACCTCCTTTAGAAATCCTCCCCCTTTCTTATACCTTTCCCCTCCTATTTGTTTTCTTTTCCATTTAGCCTACCCCTTCCCTTTTTGTCTTTCCCCTCCCACTTTTTTATAAGGTGAGAGAAGTTTCTTGGTGAAACCAAATATATCTAATATTCTTTTTTTGAGCAAAATCTGATGAGAGTAAAATTCACATAATATTTGTCACCCTCCCTTCTGTCCCTCAATTATAATAGGTTTTCTTTGCCTCTTCCTGAGATGTAATTTCCTTCATTTTACCTCCACTTTCCTCTTTTTTTCTGTTACAATCCTCTTTTCACCTCTAATTTCTTTTTTATATTATAACAGTAAAATCAGATTATACATGTATTCTCTCTCTATACCCATAACAGATATAGTTCTCAAGAATTTTTTTTTCTTTTTATCTTTTTTATGCTTCTCTTGAGTTCTATATTTGGAAGTCAAATTTTTTGTTTAGCTCTGGTTTTTTCATCAAAAATAAATGGAACTCACCAGTTTCATTGCATGTTCATCTTCTACCCTGAAAGAAAATGCTCAGTTTAGCAGGGTAATTTATTGTTGGCTGCATTCCAAGTTCCTTCACCTTTTGCAATATCAGATTCTAGGCCCTTTGATCCTTTAAAGTGGAAGCTGCTAGGTCCTGAGTAATCCTTATTGTGGCTCCTAGGTATTTGAATTGTTTCTTTCTGATTGCTTATAATATTTTTTCCTTGCTCTGATAGTTCTCAAATTTAGCCACAATATTCCTTGGGGTTTTAATTTTGAGGGCTCTTTTAGGAGGCATTCGGTGAATTCTTTCAATGGTCATTTTATCTTCTGATTCTATGACATGTGGACAGTTCTCTTTCATGATTTCCTGAAAAATAATGTCTAGGCTCTTTTTTTCATCATGGATTTCAGGGAATCCAATAATACTTACATTGTCTCTCCTAGATCTATTTTCCAGGTCAGTTGTTTTCCCAATTATGTAGTTTACATTTTTTCCTATTTTTTTTATATTTTTGGTTTTGCTTGACTGATTCTTGAGTTATTTTCTTTTTCTGTTTCACAAATTCTGTTTTTCTGGGAGTTGTTTTCTTTTTTCATTTTATCAAATTTATTTTAATGAGTTATATGCCTTTTCTAAACCCTCTTGCAAATTTTTCATTTCCTTTTCCCATTTTTCTTCTAGTTTCTCTTTTAAGATCCTTTTTAATTTCTTCTAGGAGAGCCTTGTGTAGTGGGAGCAGGTTATACTCCCTTTTGGGATTTCATCTGGAGATATCTGCCTTTAATCACCTCAGGGTTGATATCTGTTCTTCTCTTTCACCATAGAAGCTGTCTATCGTCAGAGTCCTTTTTTATTCATTAAAAAAAATGTTAAGGTCTGCTTTTAGGGCAGGAGAGGTTTTCCAAGCTTCCTCTACAAGCAATGGCTTGCTCTAGGAGTGGCCGCAGTTGTGCTGGGTCAGTGCTGACTCACTCCTGGTGCTGGGTGGGTGTGGCCAGGTCCCTTGAGATCCTGGTCTTTTGGGGTTCACGTTTTACCTTTTTTTATAGCATGCATTAGGCATCTCAGGCATTCCTAACCTTTTTGATGGCATGGATCTATTTGGCAGTCTGGATCCCTTGTCAGAATAATGCTTAACACATTTAAAAATAAATTTTAAAACAAATTATATATATATATATATATATATATATATATATATATATATATAGTATAAAATACATAGAATAGAAGAAACCAATTACATTAAAGCAGCTATCAAATTAAGAAGCTTGGCTAATTAGTGATATTCTGTAGGCATTACTGTTTGTGGATGACATTGGGCTAAATCTATCAAGTTCTGGAATAATACAATCTCCTAATTTAGTTATACAACCATTTAAGAGAATTCAGCCTAACAATTCACAAAGGAAGATTCAAGTGGACGAAGAATGCCTATTGCCCAGACTATATTATGTTGGCCTGATCCTTCCATACATACTTCTTGAATAGACATTGTTAATACTTAGCATTTATATAGAACTTTAAGATTTGTAAAACACCATTAGGTCCTCACAACCCTGTGAGGTGGATGCTATCCCCATGTCATCGATGAGAAAACTGAAGAATTAAATGTTTGTTCAAGGTCACCAAGGCATGATTCTAACTTGGGAGTTTCTGATTCCGTCCCCTCTGCCCGTACCTGACTGCCATGCTTCCATAAATAATAAGCCCGAGATAGAAAGCCAGGTTTCATTTTGGAAACTGATTTCATTTTCAATAATCTGTTGTTTGAAACAATAAAATTCCACCATCCCCTTCGCATCTTTACAACATCCCCTCAAAGCAAGAAGTTGCACCTCCCTGTTTTTATAGATGGGGTGATGTCTCATTCAAGGTTACATAGTAAGAGATTGATGGAGTCAGGACAGAGTCCAGATTCACCTGGTAAGTTAAAGCTTCACCTTTGTTTGTGTAAGTGCCAGCTCTGGTTACCATCAGCATTATCTGTTCATCTTTTAGATTTGTATAGATTGTGCTCAAGCTCTCTGCTGACCAGGTCACTTTCCCCCCTTGCTTTTGTAGTCTCTTGCAGTGTTGGAACATATGATGGAAGACAAGGGCAGTGCCTTTTATGTCCAAATGGGACGTACCAAGATGAGGAAGGACAAATAACATGTAAACCATGCCCAAACTTTGAGAAAGCTGGGAGCCCAAAGACCCTAGGAGCTCGCAACATGTCTGAATGTGGAGGTAAAGAAGCTGAAATTGTTTTCCTTTGTCTTTAAAACTAATAAAGATTTTTATGTTATTCAATTTTTTTACACAGAAGCTATGATAGCCTTATTATATATAGCAAAATAAATATTGCTTTGAATTAAACTGAATTTAATGCTTGGCACAAGGAAATTATTAATGCTGATATTATTGCTTTATTTGATGTAAATATATAATAATCTAATGATTGAAAGTTTGATTAGTATATACTTGTTTAAGGATATAGAAAGGAGTTAGATTTCTTTTTGTTTGAAACAGATTTAACTTATTTATTGTGAAAAACTCGTTAAGAACTCTAAACAAGATAAAATTCTATTTGTCTCTCAATTCTTTTCTAATTTTAGGATCTTTGCATATGACTTTACACATTGTAATTATTATGTTCAGACTATTTTATGCATGCTTTTTCATATACATATCTTTAGATACTGAAATATAAAACACATGTTCATCATTTTTAATTGCTGTATGATATTCCACTGTGTTAATTATACAATTGTTTGATCTAAGCCATCACCATATTGTGAGGCATTTAAGTTAATGTCATTTTTTAGAAATTATAAATCTGATTTTAATTTTTAAAAACTTTGATAAATGAATTTCAAATTAGGCCTTAGAAAAATTTGATTCTGAAACCAAGCTAAATCAGGTTTTTATAGGGTATATGCTTTTTATTTATTTTCCTCTAATTTTTATTTGAGAAGAAAAGAAATGGGAGAAGGAAGTGCTATAATCTTGTTAGAGAAAATAAACATTGTGACAAAAAATTTGCATAAGAGTTTTGGTACATTTTAATGTTAAAATACATAGGAATCCCTCTGACCCTTATTCCTTTCCTTTTCACGTCTAATATCTTGCTTTGTCAGATTGCCATGGTCTACCCTAGAAAAGTTAATTGGAACTATTAAAAAAATTTCCAGATTCTCAGAGTTGGAAGTAACCCTGGTGATCATGGAGTCCAACTCATACTTGGACAAGTATCCCTGTTGTGAGTGGTCATCCAACCTTTGTTTGAAGGTTTCCAGTGATGAAGAGCCCTTTTCTACTTTTGAATAGTTCTGTTAGAAAAATTTTTCTTCCTATCAGGCCTGTTCTCCTTTTTTGCAAGTTCACTTGTTGTTTCCTACTTCTGTCCTTTGGAACTACACTGAAAATTAGAGATTAGAATTAGAAAAATCTAATTCACCCTTCCAAATGATAACCTTTAAACAATTGAAGACTACCATGAACCCCTGAAGTCTTCTCCAAGATAAACATTCTTACTCTTTTCCCACTTCTTTCCCATTCTTTATGTCATTGTGGTCTCTTCACCATCCTGGTCATCCTCCTGTAGTGTTTTTTAAAACATACCACCCAGAACTGACACTAATATTTTACATGTGGGCTGAACCCATCAAGACCTTATATCTATCTATAATAAAATGCAACTAATTAGAGGCAATCCGTAGTTCTAGCTTGTTAAGATCTTCCATGAATCCTGTCATTAGAATGTTAATTTTAACAATGGAGCCACAGATCTCGATTCATTCATGTCTTTTAGTCCTCTGTAATACCTGCAAATCATTCATACATAATCTTTTTAAAATGCTGGAGATTTTCTTCAAGTTTTTGAACATTCCATGAAAACACTCAGGCTGTCCATCTCTTATCCTTCTGCTCATTCTATGATTAACCCACCTCCTTTTCCAATTGTACATTTCTTCATTGATATTCCTTACATAAATTCTTCGTACAAGTCATCATTAGTAATACACTTCAGCCAACTTGCATCTATTCTATTCACCTTTGAATCACCACTTCTTTTATCAAGGAACTATATTTGATTTTCACACTTTATTGGAGCATCTTTAAAAGGCTATGCTTTGTTCTCAGTTTTTTTTTTTTAAGAAAAATAAATACAGTGGGATCCTGTATTTGTTATAACCTTTTAATTGTATGATTATGAAGGTAAGGTCTACTTTGATTTCTTAATTAAACTTCTTTTAACATCAATTAATCAATACTTTTGCTATAGTTATTCAGTAGCTATACAGCTAAATTTTATTGTCATTCAGATCCCATTTATCTACTAATTCAAATACTATTTTAAGAAACCTTGTTAAATGCCTTCCTGAAATCAAGATTTACCATATGCATGGTATTTCCCTGATCTATCAATCTGATAATTTAGGAAATTGAGGAAATTTAATATGACTTTTTTTTTTTAGTTAACCCATGCTGGTGCATTAATGCTTTCTAAGTACTTACAAGTACTCTGTTAAACATTTGTCAAAGAATTTTATTAGGGAATTAGCATCAAGGTCATTGGCTCACGGTTTGTGGATACTTTTTACCCTTTTATGAAAAGTGTGTTGGTAGCTATGTGCTGGAATGGATAGAAATAGGAAGAACTGAGTTCAAATCTAGCCTCAGAGACTATATAGACACACTAGCTGTGTGACCATGGCAAGTCACTTGACCTTTGTCTCAGTTTCCTCAAATGGAAAATGGAGATAATAATAGCACCTACTTCCTAGGGTGGTTGTGAAGATCAAGTGAGATATTTGTAAGGCTCTTCTCAGCATGACTGACACATACCAGGTATTATAAAAATATTATCTGCTATTATTTTCTCTAATCTTCTAATACCTGATTATTTTAAGACCACCAACATTGATTCAGCAATGTCTACAAGTTCTTTTAGTATTTAGGCATATAATTCACACAGGCCAGGAGATTTGAAATACTTTAAATCAGTTAACTTTTGCTTGCCATCTAGGGGAGGGAGTGGAGGGAGAGTGGGGAAAAATCGGAACAGAAGTGAGTGCAAGGGATAATGTTGTAAAAAATTAACCCGGCATGGATTCTGTCAATAAAAAGTTATTATAATAAAAAAAATAAATCAGTTAACTTTTCCTAGTCTTCTCACCTATCATGGGCTTCAGTGCCTTCCTAACAAGAGTATTCTGCCCATTCCAAAACCAATACTAGTAATAACAACAACAGTAATAGACACCTCAGAGCCCAAGCCATAGTCATGGAGAATAGGTAGAGAGGGGATGGGAAGCAAGAATGACAAAATAAGGTAATGCCAGCTGAGATGATGTAGAGTGTACTTTTTGGTTGTAAAGGCACGGCAGTAATCTTAGAGCGAAGTAGCCATTTAGGCTCTGGAAGTACCATTGATTGGGTTAGTATCTTAGCTTCTATGACCATAAAGTAGATGCAGCTAATCCTATTTGATCATTTGGAATCAGAGGACAGTAGTGTAAGCACATTCCTCCATGTCTTGATATACCACAAGAATGCAATCAGAAATTGCATTGGAACCAATCAGAAATGCTAAAATGATACTTTCAAGAAGTGTTTCAGGGCACATGATGATAAAAAACAAAAACAAACAAACAAACAAAAAAAAACATGCAAACCACGATTGTGCATGAAATGGCTTGAAGAAATTTATGTTTTTATTATATGCCAGTGCCATATTATAAAAATGAAAACCGATCTTAGCAATTATAGGCAAGGGCTTCATGCTGCTTTTTGTCAATAATACCCTGAGGTCCAAATTATACAGCAGTGTGTTATGGAATCATTGTAGGGAAATTGTAAGAAATAACTTAATTCCTAAATCAAATTAAAGAAAATAAAAGTAGAAATTGAAGAGTTAATTAAATCTGGAAAGAAAAAAACGGAATCAACTAAAGGCAATAAAAATACAATTAGACACCAGAAGTGCTGTAAATAATTTTTTAAAAATGCAACACTTCCAGTAGCTTGAATAATTTTGAAGGGGAAATTGGCATGTTTAAAATACAATTTTGAAAAGCCTCTTTTGAATTTGATAACACAAATCCAGCAGACCAATTATACCAAAACAGAAGAATTTTTAAAAATTAAATATACCAGGTAGCTAACATTGATATAATGGTTTGCTAAATATTTTATAGACACATCACAAACCTGTGAAATAGATGCTGTCATTGTTCTCTTTTAGTACTTCTGCTTTTTAGAGCTTTAGATTAAAGCTGTGAGGGACCTCCTGATTTGCTGACTATTTTCTGGATGGGTATATACAATTTCTGGATGGATATATCCAATAGGAATCTTCATGGGTCTAAATAGATAGATAGATAGATAGATAGATAAAACTCTATTTTTCCCTCAGATTCTCCTTCCGATGTTTTGGATTTTTTTTTTTTTTAGCAAGGTAATTGAGGTTAAATGACCTGTCCAGGAATTCAGGGCCTACTGACTCCAGCAGAGCTGGTCCTCTTTCCACTGTGTCATCCAGCTGCCCCTGAATCTCTCTTCATCTGAACTTCCCTGCTTCTTCCAAGGTTACCTCCATCTTTCCAGACACCTAGTCTTACAACTTTGTCTCATCTTTGACTTCCTTTCTTACTCCACCATATCTAGGCAGTTGCCAAGGCTATTGATTCTACCTGCACCGGGTCCCTCACGTCCATCTCCCAGAGTCACCTTTTATGTTCAGGCTTTCATAACATTTCACCTGGACTCTTTTAATAGTCTCTCTTGGGTTGGGCTGGGCTCAATCTGGCATCTTATTCATTCAGTTTTTTTTAATAGGCTTTTATTTACAGGTTATATGTATGGGTAACTTTACAGCATTAACAATTGCCAAACCTCTCGTTCCAATTTTTCACCTCTTACCCCCCACCCTCTCCCCCAGATGGCAGGATGTCCAGTAGATGTTAAATATATTAAAATATAAATTAGATACGCAATAAGTATACAATTCATTCAGTTTTGATGTTGGTACTAAACAGGACATTCACAAGTCATTGAACAAACAGAGCAAATGAAAGGTGTTTTACCCTAATAGAGAGAAAAGCTATGTAACAATGATAGAATGGGGCTTATATGGAGATAGGACTGGTCAGAAAGGTAGGGTGTGATAAGAAATCTTTCTGAAGGATGCAGACCCCACCTGAGTGAGCTTTTTTTATGCTCTTAGGTAATCAGCAGATCCTTATGGCCAGAAGCTACAGGAAGCTTGAGAGGCATCCTAACACATATTTCCCTACTTCTAGTTCTTCCATCCTACACCCAGGTGCCAAAATGATATTCCTAAAGTAAAGGCCTGACCATGTTACCCCACCCCCTGCTCAAGAGAACCCCAAGGACCCTATTATTTCCAAAATTAATTAGAAACTCTTTCTCATATATTCCAAGACTTTTATGGTCTGACTTTGGCCCATTTTTGCATTATTATTATTATTGCATCTTATTCTTTTTCACACATTCTAAGGTCTAGGCAACCTGAACCCCTTGCTGTTTTTTACCCATGGCATTTCCTCCCTCATTTCCTTGCTTTTTCATAGGCTGTCCTCCATACCTCTACATACAATGTGGAAGTTTGAGACTTCTGGCACTGACTGGATTGCTCTAAATGGTATTTCTAAGCCAATTGCAGATGTTGTCTTGGAGCTCTCTCTGCTGGCCCACTGTGCATCATCTTCCCTCCTCCACTGAAGTGCTTAACTTTCTTTTTGAAACCTTTGGGGAAGCCTTCTAGAGAAATAACCTTCTCAAAAGAAACAACTAAAGGAGGCTCTTTGCTTTCGGTCAGGGGACTGATTCTGACTGAAGATTTCCTTGCTTCAAATAAAAAAAAAAAAAATAAAGGCTTCTGGGAATGGCTCAGATTTGGGTATTTGGATAGTTTTTGCCAGGCTGACAATAGTCTGATTGATTGATGTATTCTACAGTACTCCTAAATTAAATCCAGGAAACATGTTCTCAACTTTCTTGACTTTGCTTTAATTTGTATCTCTTTTCATGTTTTGAATGACCATTCCCCTTCATCTCTGCTTTTTGACATTTTTCCAAGCCCAACTCAGATTTTCAGCATAAGCAAAGCCTTCCTTGATTGCCTCTAACTAAAGGATTTCTCCTTCCTTACTTTTGATAGCACTCTCCAGTTATGTGCTTAACTATATAGTCTATCTTCTTTGACTATTCCCATTCCTTGTTTTCATTTTCTACATCCTAAGTTCCTTATTTATGTATTTCCTCTGTGTTGTAGTCTGAAAAAAAAAAACAGGCTATATTACATTGTAAGATATATATTTGGTGCTTAATAAAGGATTGTTGAATAGTTTTTTTGAAGGCCAAGCATAAGAAAATCTTATGGAAGTGATTTCATTGGAGCGTAGATTTCAGATCATAAGGGACCTTAAAGGCCATTGAATCCAACCCTCTCATTTTACAGATGAGGAAGAAGCCAGGAGAGACTCAGGGACTTGGCAGGGGTCATCATTTAACATCTGAGACAGGATTTGAACTCTGGTATTCCTGACTCCAAATTCAGCACATTACTGCATAATTTCCTTTGTGTTAATCTTAGTGTGGGGAAGACAGTATGACAGTGGGAGATGGTCTCAAAATGGCTGTGAATTTGTAATAGTGGGTAAGAGATAATCTAAATCACTTGTAATCTGTATGAGATGATTACCCCCTCAGCCTGCTACATGACTTGTTAACATTTTCGTTTTCATCATTTAAAGTTCTAGGATAATCCAGGGGTATATCTGAATTTTTCCTAATTATTAAAATTGCAATATCTGTTGGTAATTAATCAGCTGGTTCAGAATCCTGACCCTATTAAGTATTATTACTTAATTAAATATACTTTTACTTAACAAATTAGAAAAATCTTTTTCCAAAAAGCAATCACTCATTTCTCTTTATACATCAGAACTCCTCATCTCTGAGGCTTAAATATTAAAGTTACTGGCTATACAATTTATGAACATGATAATCAATAATACACAGACACATATTATCATTTCCAGTGTTTTAGCTGTGAGAAAAATTACAACCAAAGTCACCTTTGAACATTTCTACCACTCTTGACTTCTCGCTTCTATGACACAGCCCCACCATTTAGTTACCTTAAAATACCCAGAAAATTTCTTAAGAATTCCTTTCCTTCTCTTTGCAAGATAAAGACTCAAACAGTTCTTTAAAGAAATAACGCTTCTTCATTCTCTCTCTCTACTTACCTAGTCTCTATAGCAGAATCTATAAACTGTTAGCTTCCTCCCACCTTCCTCATAGAATGTCCGTTAATTACTGATCCTTCCACATTCTAAAGCCTCTTAGAAGCACCCTATGGAATCTATAGTCTCTGTGGGAAAACTTAATGGAACAGAAAGTGCCAATTGTTTAATTCTTTCACTGACAGGACAACAAATACTTGCTTTCCTAGGTTAGGCTCAGCTTGGTTTCCCTGATATTTCTTTCAGGTCAATGCCTTCCCGGCGAATATTCTTCAAATGGCTTTTCCCCATGCCAGCCCTGCCCTCTGGGAACATACCAGCCTGAAGTTGGCCGTACTTCCTGCTTTCCTTGTGCAAGAAGTTGGAGGGGAGAACTCACTACCAAACATCCCGGTGCTACCACTTTCCAGGACTGCGAGGCCAAAGGTAAAGTCGGAGAGAAGTACTAAGCATCTAGTAGTGATAGGAAAGAGAACATCTATTAAAATGCTGCTGCTGTTGCCACCAACAAAATTAAATACTCGTGGTCCGTGCTTGCAGAGCCCTGGCACACACAAGCTAGAGCTTATCTATAAGCCTGGCAATGGTCTTTAGGAACCTTCATGTCTCACAGTGATGGCTAGGTAGATGAACCCAAGTAGGACAGAAACAAATATTTATTTATTTAATGTTATGTTAATAATAATAATAATTCATATTTATTCCACATTTCTTATAGGAAAGTGCATATATTCTCTTCTTTTATCTTGATAATAGCCTTGTTGGGCTGTGTAGGTACAGTTCCCCCACTTTACAGTTGAAGAAACTAAGGCTCTAGGAAGTTAAAAGGCTTGCCCAAGATCATGTCAATAGAATCCAGGCTCAAATGAAGTCTTTTGGTTCCCAAGGCCATTGTTTTTACCACTACAAATGAAGCAGAGTCAATAATATGTTAAAACAGATTATGATGCTTGCACTCTGTCCTTCATGGGGTAATTCAACAAAATGAGTTTTTCTTTCAAAGCGATCATAATCTGTTGGGAGGGAATAAAGCTGTATACAAACATTATGGCACTAGACAGAATAAAATAAGAGCAAAGGAGAGATGCTATAAAAACTTTGAAGTGGCTATAAGGAAAAATCACTTTATAAACAGTAAAGTACCATATAGATGTGAACTGTTGTTCCCGTTGTTACCTAAAGAGTCAGTTCCTCCAATGATCCAAATTGATCAAGGACTTTTTTGTACTTAAACTAAAACCCATAATTGATTCAATAGAAAAGTGTTCCTGGAAAGCCATCATTTAAGTGGGGGTGGGATGGTGTTGTAAATTGCTTTGTCTGGACTATACTTTTAATAAGACTGCCTTGATGATACACAGTGATGTTATACTACCACCCCCTTTTATCCATTCTTTCTTTGAATATGATATATCTTCCTTTTTTTAATGGATATGTCATTTATTCTTAACATTCATTTTAAAAAATTTTGAGTTCCAAATTCTCTCCCTCCTATCCTTTTCCTATCTATTAACAAAATAATAAATGTGATATCAATTGTAATGTGAAATCATACAAAACATATTTCCATATTAACTATATTACAAAAAGAAAAGCAAAAAAGAATAAAGTAAAAAAATTATGCTTCAAAATATGCTCAGACTTGATTAGTTCTCTCTAAAGGAAGATAGTATTTTTCATCATGAGTCCTTCAGAATTGTCTAGGATCATTGTATTGATCAGAATAACAGTCTTTTGCAGTTGATCATGACAGTAGGGGACAATGATCCCCTAGTTCTGCTCACTTCACTTTGTATGGTCCATTTAAGTCTTCCAAGGTTTTTCTGAAATCAACTCCCCTCCTCCTCAATCATTTTTCATAGTACAATAGTACTCCATCACAGTTATATAAGGTATACTTTTCTAGAGCCAGATTCTAATCTTGTTTTATCCTACTAAATCTTAATAGTAACTCTGAGATCAAACTTGTTTAGGATCTCTAGTTTCTCATTTGTTGCCTGAACATTGGACATTTCTGCATAGACATTTGAGGCCATGGATTTTATGACTGGTCACTTTCTTGGATTTTGTCTCCTGTGAATCTTGGTATTTCCAGCTTGCTTTCTGTAATTTCATCTGTTCTCAATGACATTTAGCTTAATGGATTTATATAGGAAATGTTTTCTTTCCTCTATTTTTTTTCAAGATTTTTAAAGGATATGATGAAATAATATATTTGGAAATGCTTTTTACATAACAAGGCAGTAAATAAGTTTATAGGCCATTTTTTTTATTATTAGCATTTCTCTAAACAAAGGGAAAAAAATTGGGAGGTCAGTGTTCTCTGTTATGTGATTCTCTACATGACTTGAGAAACGAAATTCTGCACTGAATATGGGGTTGAAAAAATGCCCTCCAGAGTTCCTTTCAACTTTGAACTTTTTCATGATTTTGTGACTTGCATGCTTTTTCCACTCTGCCATATCCATTATTCCCTACTTAGAATTCTCTTCCCACTCCTCTCTACAAACACATGTCCCGTCCTTCAAAACTTTAATCATAGCTCACACTTTTCAAGAACCCTTCCCTTCTAATCATTTCATCAAAACACTTCATTCTTTCTGTAATTTATAGAATTTTTTTTACTATGTTAGTTGAATTAGTTTATGTGTCATATTTAAGGATATTATTGCTATGTTATGTATCTTCCATTAAACAGAGTTCTTTGAAGGCATAAATTATGACTTTTATTTCTTTTGTATTTCCTTATAATGCCTTGTGTTGATGTGCATAGAATGAGCATTAAAGTAAATGTTATTGACTAAAAGATCAACCGTAGTTATATAAATTAATATTATTTGAATGACAACCTGATAATTTATTGCGTGATTTGTGAAAGCTTTCTGGTTTAGTTCTGTATTTTTTAAAACTAAGTGATTATTTCCATCTCCTGCAGTTCAGTGTTCACCCGGACATTTCTACAACACTACAACCCACCGGTGTATTCGTTGCTCAGCAGGAACATACCAACCTGAATTTGGAAAAAATTACTGTATTTCCTGCCCAGGAAATACCACCACTGACTTTGATGGCTCCACAAATGTCACCCAATGTAAAAGTAGGTTGTTCCCTAATACTTTCCCCATTTAAATGTTAAAATTTTGCTTTCTAGTTTTTTTTGGGGGGAGGGAGAGGACAATGAAGGGAAAGGGGAGAGAGGAAGAGAAATGATTTCTTTACTTTGGTTTCTGTTTGACCCTTTACTCTTTGTGTGTATCTTATTGGACACCCCTTATCCAAAAGTGACTGCATGTCAGATTCTGGTGTTCTTAGAATTTCCCTTCTGAATTTTGACTCTGCCACTACTGACTTTAAACATCCCTACCACCAATGGATTTCCTAATATGGCTGAGCATTCCAAAAAGTTCTACCCTCAAAATTGTCCACAGTTCCCTTGGAGTCGCTATAGGGTAAGATGACTATAGTGATGCTCATATTTGGACCATCATTTTAAAAAATAGTTATGACTACTTTTTACTATCTTATTTTAGTGACACTAAGAGATGGCCCTGGATGCTATAAAAATTGCAGAATATCAATAACAATTATAATGAGAGGAAACTATCCTAAGATGATCAGTGAGATCAATTCTTTCTTATTTAAAATAGCTTATTCTGTAAATTCCTTTTATGAGATTACATAAGATGCAGGTTTCATAAGCAGATAAATAGTCACAAGCAAAGATCTCTAATTATATATTACTTTGTTTCACATAATTTGTTAACTTTCCAGATAATAAGGAAATTGAGTTCACTGTGCTGTTTAGTTGTTTGGTTCCATTATTTATATGGAAGTTGATGAATTTTATTTCTATAGGACAACTCCAGAAATAAATAACATCAATTCAATTACTCATAGAATTATAAAAAAATTTCTTGAAATCAGTGGAAGGACATTAAGAAAGTATATGAAAAAAGTCTAGGCATGAAAGGAACCTTGGATGTAGTTCTACTTTAGTTTCAGATATCATTATGATAGCAGGTATGGAGATCAAAGGATCTCAGAGCCAGAAGAGATTTGAAAGTCTATTTGTCCAATGAGAACCTGACTATGAAAACCTACAATAGGTAGCCTCAACTACAATAGGTAATCATCAAGTTTGAAACCTCTAATAGAAAGCAAAGGGTTTCCCTTGAAAGTGGCCTGTTTCACTTTTGGATAATTCTTATTGTATAGATATTTTTCTTATATCAAAACCAATTTAGCTTCTCTGCAACTTTCATCCTCTTATTAGTTCTGATCTTTGGGGCTCAGAAGGATAATTTCAATCCTTCTTCCTCATAATATAATTTTAAATACTTGAAGGGTTTTATCATATCTTTCTAAAGCTTCTCTTCAGACTAAATATCCCTATTTTCTTCAACTGATCCTCAGAAAACTTTCCAGTTATCTAATAATTCTAGTCACCCTCTTCTGGAGTCATGTGATCTTGCCTATATGTTTAATAAAATGTACTGCCTTAAACTCTTTAATCTAATGATATCACTACAAAATATACACTCCCAAAAGGCCAAAGACATAGGGAAACTATTTCTATGTTTATGTACAAGAATAGTTAGAGAAACACTTTTTATTCTTGTGAAGATCTGGAATCAAAGTGAATCCCCATCATTTAAAGAATGGCTAAACAAATGATGGCATGTGATTATAATGTAATATCATTATTAAAAGGAAAAATTCAGAGAATCATTGGAAGATTTGTATGAATTGGATGAAGAGAGAAGTGATTGGAGCCAGGAGGACAATTTATTGTATGAATTGTGATTATGATAATGTAAAGAAAAACAACTTAAAGATAATTAAGAACACTTGTCACTGCAACAGCCAGTCCTGACTCCAAAGACGGATGAGGAAGCATGCTTCCCATCCATTGGCATAGAGATGACGGTTTAAGGGTACAGAATGAAGTACTTGACTAATGTGTAGTTTTGTTTTGCTTGACTATATTTGTCACAAGGGAAATTTTTTACCTTGAGTAGAGAGAGAATTCTGGGGGCAGTTGGAGGGTAGTGAATAAAAAAAGAAAAAAAAATTGAACGAAACATTTTTAAAATTACACAAGAAACAAACAAATGGGGCAATTTTGTAATTTTAGTATTAAATTTAATATATACATTCTAAACTATATAATAGAAGTTTGCTTTTCTGATTTTTTTTGTATGTTGAAATGTTCATAGCTGCTGTTTAAGTTCTTGATTAAAAAGAAAATATGTGATGCACAAAACACAACATAGTTGTCCAGGTATTGCCTAACCCAGAATGGAGCATAGCAAATTATTACCTTATTCTGAAGACTGTGACTCTCTTAAAGAAACTTATAATAACATTATCTTTTTGTGGTGACAGCTTTCTTTGTGTTTGGTTCATCTTGAGTTAGTTGTCCATCAAAGATGTTCATTACAGGAATTGTTGATCAGCCATATCTTGTATTCTTGAAATTGATTTTTTTGAAACCTGATTGAGAAGTTTATACATAATTTTGTTAAATTGCATCATATTCAATTCATCCCATCTTTTGAGACTATATAGATTTTTCCATATTTGGACTATTCTGTCTCTTTAAACTTCATATTACCTGAAGATTTGACAAGGATGTCATTTGTACTTTCATTTGAGTCAGAGATAAAAGTGTTCAGCATCACAAGGTCAAGGACATAAATATGGTAATGTCTACTAGAGGCCTTTTTCCAAGTTGATGTTAACTTGTAACTTGGGTACTCCTTGGATTCAGACATTCAGCCAATTCCATATTAACTTACCTCTATCTCCAATTTCAGCTATTCATAAACAAAGAATAAAAGATTTTGTCAAATGCCTTGTTAAAAATGTTGATTGGGGAATGAGTAAACAAATTGCGCTGCCTAAACATAACATAATGTAATATTGCTACAATATAAGAAACATAAAGGCTTCAGAGAAGCATAATAAGTCTTATCTGAAATAAATAGACTGAGGAAAATTATATACAATGCCTACAACAATGAAACTGAATACTTTATAATTATGACTAAGCTTAGCCTAGGAATGCAAATTGAGAGAAGGCATCCTATTTCCTTCATTGCAGAAGAGGTAAGATTCTTTTGGTATAGAATGTTGCAGTGTCAAAGAATAAATATGTTGGTTGGTTTTTCAAAGTACTTTCCCTTCCCTCTCTTTATATCTTTATTTTAAGAGATGGCTTGCTGGGTTGAGTAGGTTTGGAAACATTCATAAAGTCAGCAGTAATTTTTTTAAAAAAGAAAACTCAAGTATTTTCACTACATTCTCCTTATCTACTAGTCTAGTTATCCAGCTAAAAAGAAAAGGAGTTAGTTTATGATCTCTTCTTGATGAAGTCATATTGATTTCTCAGTGTTAGCTACTTCCCTTTAAAACTAAGTGATCCAAGCTAATTGTACAATATTTCAGAGTCTGATTCTTTTTGTACAGCAAAATAACGTTTTGGTCATGTATACTTATTGTGTATCTAATTTATATTTTAATATATTTAACCTACTGGTCATCCTGCCATCTGGGGGAGGGGGGGGGGGGGTAAGAGGTGAAAAATTGGAACAAGAGGTTTGGCAATTGTTAATGCTGTAAAGTTACCCATACATATAACCTGTAAATAAAAGGCTATTAAATAAAAAAATAAATAAAATAAAACTAAGTGATCATAAACTATCCCCTTACTAATGTGCTTCTAGACTTTTACCAAGAATTAAGGTCAAACTCTGGTCTGTAGGCTTATTCTTTTCCTATTTTGAAAATTTTCACATTTGGCTTTCTCCAATTCTGTAGCACTTCTGAAGAAAAACATTTCTCCTCCCAGATCTTTACAAGGTCACAAATCAACAATCACATCTGCCGTTTCTTTGAACTCCTTGAAAATAGGATCCTCTCTTCAGTGGTCTCGTGTATGATCTGTTAACCATTTTTGATTAAATGTTCCTTCCCAGCTAAAACTTTTTTTCTTTTTACAGATAGACATTGTGGAGGGGAACTAGGAGAGTTCACTGGGTATATTGAATCTCCAAACTACCCTGGGAATTACCCCGCCAACACTGAATGTACTTGGACTATCAATCCTCCTCCTAAGCGCCGCATTTTGATTGTGGTTCCTGAGATATTTCTGCCAATAGAGGATGAATGTGGAGACTACCTGGTTATGCGGAAAACCTGTAAGTTCCCTTCCCTTCCCATACCAAACAGGAAGGCTCACTCTGGAACCTAATAGGTCCCTTGGGAGCTCTGCTTTGTCTTTGTTGAGCAGGCTGGAAAATTTCACCTTCTATCTTGGGAATTCTCCAGGTCATAAGAACATAAGAACACTCTCCTTAAAAATTCTTGCATGTAGACATCACTTGGATGTCCTTTACAGCTTCTGTTACACTGGGAGTTAGAGCATGACCTCCCAATACATGAAGATGCAGGCAGGCAGGAAGGCAACAAGCAATTTTTAAACTGTACTTCTAATCCACCATGAGGATATAAAGAAAGGCAAAAACAGTTCCTGCCCTCAAGGAACTCACATCCTAATGAGGAAGATAATAGGTAAATAACCAGGGGCATTCAAGATATATACAAAGGAGATGGAAAGTAATATTACTATGTAAGACTCATGTTTCTTGTTCCATTATTTATAGTCACATCTACCACTTCATGACTCCATTTGGGGTTTTCTTAGAAAAGATACACTGAAGTGGTTTGCTATGTCCTTCTCCAGTTCATTTTACAGATGAGGAAATTGAGGCAAACGGAGTTCAGGGACTTGTCCAGGTTTGCACAGCTAGTATTTGTTTGAGTCTGGATTTGAACTCGGGTTTTCCTGACTCCAGGTCTCCACTTTGTACACTGTGTAACCTAGCTGCCTTCAGAGGTAATAAGTGGCTTTTGGAGCTCATTGAGTAGAAGTGTGTCAAGGGCAGCAAGTGCTTTAGAAAATTCACTTTGGCAGCTAAGTAGAGAATGGATTGGGGTGGAAAGAGATTTGGGGCAAAGAGACCAAGCAGAAGGCTATTGTGATAGTCCAGGTAAGAGGTGAGGATTTTAGCTTTTTCTAATACAGCAGGTAGAGAGAGAGATGTCCCTTGATACCAGCATTATAATGGAATTCTCTCTAATGTAGTGATTTTTTACACTGAACAGATCTTGCCAAGATGAGGGATCAGGGCTGTGTGCAAGAGGGATCAATGGTAACAAGCCAGAAAGACTGACCTAAACATTTATGTGTCTGCACTTAGGGCTAATAGAAAATTCACTCTTGCAACCTGAGACTACCCAGTTCAAACGTACATAAAAGGTGATGTGGCTGCAGATTAAATGTCCAGCCTCTAATCCTTTTGTTTTCAACCTTATGAAAGAGAGGGAGGCACCCCAAATTCTAGCTTTATTTTTGGTTTTGCTACATTTTCAAGACTGCCTCCATGTGTAATGATTCAATTGGGCATGAATATTTCCTCAGCTAAATGAATTTTCTTTGTTTCATGAGTTTTCAAAAAGGCAAATCTATTTGTTGTCTGCTCTCAATAAAGAGGTTTGGATCTCTAGCATACATTTCCTTTGGCAGCTTCCTCCAACTCTGTGACAACCTATGAAACCTGCCAAACATATGAACGTCCTATAGCTTTCACCTCCAGATCGAAGAAGTTGTGGATTCAGTTTAAATCTAATGAAGGAAACAGTGCCAAAGGATTCCAAGTCCCTTATGTAACATATGATGGTAAGGACTCAAATCTGATCCCCTTTTGACTTCATTCCTCAATATGAAATGTTTTCATGTTTTTAACAGAAGTAATTTCTGAGGCAGCTGAAGAACTACTGAGCATAAATGTTTCAGAAAAGCAAGAAAGGGTGAGGGGAGAGAATGTTGTAAATCTTTACAGGTGCTAAACTTCTATTTGAGGGCTCTGAGTGTGGTAATGGAAAGAGGCCTTAGATTGTAAATTCAATAAAATTTAAATCTCTAGAATCACAAATAAATGTATTAGATAGCCGAGTTTCCCCTGAAGTTGAGTGTTTTTACCCTTACTCTTATCATCTATTCTTAAGGATTAGAAAAAAAATCTTGGAACCATTTAAGTTTAAGTATCAAATCTTTTTTAAAAATTTAAATCATTATAGGTAGAAACTTTTCCACAATATCTTACGTAAACTTTATGCTTTTTTAAATAGAAGATAAAAAACATAATTTTGCCTTTTGATTACAGTTATCATTTGTTAATATGAATCATTGTCTTCTGTAATTTTACAGTGAGGCCAGTTGTGAAGTATGTTGGGGGTTTTGCTTCATGCAAAATCACTCCACATTTTCATTTTAACTTGACTCTTGACTACTTTTAAAAAGTTTTTGATCTATTTGCTGGCAGTGTTGGTGTGGTAGAAATAAAGTCTGTGGATTGTAACACAATAGGGAAAACAGAGTGAGAAAGAATTTTAGAAATCATTTGACCCAATCCCTTACTTTATAGTGAGATCCAGCAAGGAAAATGACAAGTCATTATTCAGAATGAATACATATCCAGTGTTGAGACTGGCAGTTCTCCTCAATTAGTCAATAAGTTTTTAATAAGTTATTATATTGTAATATGGCATGCTGCTTCAGTAAGATTCTATTTCTCACAACCTTTTGGTGATGGGATACATCATTCTGATTGGAGATAGAGTATTTGTATTAAAGTTAAAAGTAAAAATAATGTTGAAACAACTCTGCCACAAGAGAAACAAAAATAGTATCATTTATTTCCAACAGAGGACTACCAGGAGCTCATTGAAGACATAGTCCGAGATGGCAGGTTATATGCATCTGAAAACCATCAGGAAATACTGAAGGTCAGTGTTCTGGGTAATTTCCAAAGCTACAGAATTTGTGAGATCTAAGGCATCTTAGAGGCCATCCCATCCAAACCCACAAGACTTGTTTCTCTGTGATGAGGTACAAATGATGAGGTAGAGAATTGGGATGGGGAATCCCCTCTGGTCGATGCAGGTCCAATGTGAAAGAATTCACAAACCCAAAAAGTCTATATGGCAAAAGGGAATTTATTGTTCACTGAGAAGCCAGCCTGTTAGGAAGACAGACTTCTTAGTGGCAAAAAGTCCTGTCAGGGAAGTAACAAGGGTTAACACTGAGAAGAGAATATCTTCTTAGTGGGTAAGAGTCCTGGCAGGCAGCTTTGTCAAGAAGAGAGCTTCCTTGGCAAACCAAATTCCTGTTTCAGGCTTCTGCAAAGATTTAGAGTTCAGAGTTGTCTTTTATTAGCAGTCTGAGGCTCAGGCTTCAATCAATGCCCTGGGCCTAGATTTCCAGATGAAAAGAGAGTACTTATCTTGGACTTTCAAGCCACTCTATAGAATTATCAGGCCAAGATCTCCAACTAAATAAAATCACTTAATTTGGAGAGGACGTTGTCTGGGAAAAAGATGCCTTTCCCAAGGGAGAGCCTGAAACCCTGAAACTCCCATACCTGCCAGGGTTCATTCCGCCTCAGGATAAGAATGTTCAGTAGAGGTCAGAGGTAAGTGAAGAACTTGCTCCCTCTCAGAGCTGCTGAGCCTATTTCAGGTGATTCTAAGTGTTGGAAAGTTTTTCCTGATTCCAAGCTGAATTAACATCTTTGCGACTTCTGCTTGTTGATTCTGGTGCTACCTTCTGGTCAACCAGAACAAGCAGCCTAAACTTCTTCCAGATGGCATCCCTTAAAATGCTTGAAAATTTACTATTGTGTACTCTTTTCAATCTTCTTCCTCTGACTTCCCACACACACACACACACACACCAATATTCTCCTCAAATTCAGCTTGATCCTGAGGTCTTTCTGTATCTTGACTGGCTTTCTCTGGATGCTCTCCAGCTTGTCAGTGGCCTTCCTAAATGTGATGTCTACAGCTAAGCAGAATTTTTCCTTTGTGGTTTTACCAAGGAGTAGTACAGTCTGATTATTACCATCTTAGTCCTAGACATTATAACTCTCTTAATCCAACTTTAAATTCTATTAGCTTTTAAATCTTTCTATTACATCGCTGACTTATATTGAGCTTGTAGTTCACTAAAATCCCTAGATGTATTTGTATGAACTGCTGTTTAGTCATATTACTCCCATCTTACACTTGATGAGGATGATTTTTTTTGATCCCAGATAAGATTTAACATTAATTCCTAATAAATTTAAAGTTAATAAATATGTTAATATCTTGAAAATCCTGATTATTTCATCCAACTAGAAGCTATCACTCCTTATTTTGTATTATTATCTGTAAATTAGATAGAGATGCTATCTGTGGTTTCATCCAAGTTTTATTGATAAAATATTAAAACCTGGGATCATCTACAGATCTCTGGGACAATCTTCCAGAGACCTTCTTCCAGGCTGACATTAAACCAAATGGTTGTTCTTTGAGTCTGTCTAATCAGTTCTGATTTTATTTACCTATATTATTACTTTATCTATCTCTCTCCATCTTTTCCACAAGCATAATGTAAAAGATTATCAAATGCTTTGCCAAAATCTTAATAATTTTTCCTACACAAATTATACCTACATTTTTTCATTATTCTACCAGTTGGGTAACCCAGTTACAAAAGGGAAATGATGTTAATCTGTCACAAACTATTCTTGATGGTGCCATACTGGCTTGTTTTTTTGATCCCCAATGCTGCTTCTAGATGTTTGCTAACCACTCTTTTAATACTATGTTGTATAAATTTGTCAGAGTCTGGAGTCACCAGTTTATGTGTGTTAGCATATTCTTTTTTTTTTTTTAATGAAAATCAGGACATTTGTTCTTCTCTACCCTGGTAACTCTCCCATTCTTTTCAGTAGTTTAGAGATCACTGATAGTATCCAGACTGGATCCAGACTTTTTGGGAAGCCTGACCTCTAATGAGAAGAGCCAGATTTATTTCTTTTACTTTATAGATATGTAAAGTTAAAATTTGGGCCTATGTCTAGGATCTCCTTAAAGAGGAGAGTAGAACAGTACTCAAATTATAAAGTAAACCAAGTATGGGCAGGCATTTATTTCTTGAACATGAAAGAAATTTTTAAGTAAAAGAATCTCATATGCATGAATTAATGTAAATACTTAAGATACAGCAAAATAATTATTGGAACATGAAACAATTTCCAAGATTACTGAATAGGGATTGTTTCATCTCACCCCACTTTTTGCTGTCCAAACAACTCCAGGTCCACGTCTTCTGGCAAGCCAGGCCAGATCTTGGGCTTAGCCTCTTGTCAGTAGTCATCATCTTAGGTGCTCAACTCCCCCTTGCTACCCACTAACTCCAGGGAGGGACCCAAACTCTCCAGGAGGTTGCTGTCAAACCTGGGCTTGCCCATGGTCTATTACAAGATTATTGATGGTCAGGCTAAGAAAGAGAGCAGAAGAAGCATTCAGGCTCTAGTTGTGGCTCCTTGCCCTTGCAGCCAAGGTGAGTTGTCTGGGCCTAGTGGTAGGTTCCCATCCACACCCTCCAGTGAAACCCTGGGAGGGTAGTCAGCCAGGGCAAGGAAAGAGAAGGTGGGTGGATCATTCCTAAGGGTCCAGGAGACTTTGGCCTTTACTGCTCAGTGGCCAGGAAGGTATTGCTTCCTCGCCTCCAAAGCACTCTTCAGTGGGAGGAACCTTGGGTTACCCCCAAAGTGCCCATCACAGAGACAGAAGAATCCTATAAGGACAACTTGACCCATGCCCTGATAAATGAATCTGGCTTTTTAAAATGCTTTTTTCTTGATCTTGGCTTCACTTGGATGCTGCAGTTCATTTTAAGCATCTTGTAAAATGCATCGCCATATCTTTGTATTTATCTTCCATTCACCTGCCTTTTTTTTTCTTTTCTGTAAATATTTTTATAGAGAACTTACCTTTTCTTCCTTTTTTGGTATCTTCAGAATTTCATTCTTGAGAATTTCCCCGCTTTCCTGCATTGATTTCCTGTGTAAAATTTTAATTAAGATGTCACAAATTGTCCTTTTTCTGAACCCCTTTGAAATCTGCTCTCCCTCATTACAGGCTACATATCAGACTGCTCCTCTAATCTTCTCCTTTCACAAAATTCTTTTATTTTCCTTCAGAGATGTCCATCATTTTCACCTCCATTGCTAGTTTTTCCTTTTTTATGAGACCAGGTACCAGAATAGAATTTCCCCTGATTAATCTTTGTTGAAGTATGAAATCATAGGTAAGGAATGTCAAGAAATTATTAGTTGTTCTGTTGTGAGAGAGTGACAGATCCCAAGGATGTCCAGATAATTAAAATCCCTCAGAACAACTATATCATGTCTCCTGCCAACTTTGTGATCTCTTTTCCAAATTCCTTTTCTATTTCCTTTTGCTATCCAGTGTGGTCTGCAGTGTGTTCTAATGATAATAGCAAATCTGCTGACCTTCATTCAAATGGTCTCTACCATACTCTTCTCTCTAAGTCCTGAATTTCTTTAAGGACTGTCTTATTAATATATAATAATCCTCTACCATCACTTTGACCTATCTTGTTCTCTTTTTTTAACTCTTTAAAATTTTGTTTTTAATTGATATTTTTAAGAGTAATAATAATTGATATTTATGTGGTATCTTGAAGTTTACAAAATGCTTTATTTATATTGATTCCTTTAATCTTCAGAACAATCCTTTGAAAGTAGGTGATATTATTACCACTTTTTTTTTTTTTTTTTTTTTTTTACAAAAGAAGAAACTGAAACTGAGATAGATTAATTGCCCAGATTTGCCCAGAGTAGCACAGATAGTAAGTGTCCTAGGTGGGTTATTAACTCAGATATGCTTGACTCCAGGTCCAATGCTATCCACCAAGCCAGGTTTCTTTTTGTGCATCACTATTACTTCCCACTCACTCTTCTCTCCTTTTACCCTCTAGAACCTTCCTTTGTAACAAAAAAATACAAATATGTGCCTCTGAAGTCAGGATCATGCCTTCATTGATCAGCATCCCAATGTCTTTTATCCAGTTCTTTTTAATAAAATAATTCCCTTCTAATGATATATGCCAGGTGTGGGGTCATATCCCATCAAGTTGTTGGTAGTTTGGAGGTCAAATTTGCTTGCTTCCATTAAGATCTCTAATTCTCATTCCTTATTTTATTAAAAGATATATGAAGACATGAATTTTGTCTTCTGTAAATTTTTGAGTATCTTCACTATTATCACTTATTATTTTCAAAATTATTTTGTTGCTGTTCTCTGAGATATTAATTCTTTTGTCTTTTCTCCTTTTTTAAATTTAAAGTTTTTTGGATCAAATATGCAAAATCCCAGAAAAAGCACTCATTCTAATATTTGTTGAATGTACTCCATCCCTGACTAGTGCCTACCATTGCTATTTTTGAATCTGTCATCCAGAAAATGAAATCCCAGTTGAATTGAAGCTTTAAGATACCCATTCACAGTAAGAGGTATTGACTTCCTAGATCTTCCTTTTTCTTATGAATCCTGTCAGCAGTGATAGCTCAATAAAAACAGTACATGTGCTTTTTAGATCTTCTCTTTCTTGAGAATGATTCTTAGTAATCTTTCTCAGTTTGTTCTAGCAATATTATTTGTGCCAGAAGTGAATACTAGTCATCAGGTGTGACAAGTGTGAGATATTCTCTTGTCATGTCCCTACTATATACCAGAAAGATGGCAGATATCTGTCTTATTGTTATCAGGCCAATAAATAACGACCTCACTCCCTACCCCCTAGCAAGACCTACCAGCCAATAGCACTGGACTCTTTTTCCTTTGGCCCTTACTAAGTGACCCCTCACCTCGTGACATCTCTGAATTCACATTATTCCTTAGAGAAGCAGCTGCTTTCTTTTGGAGGATCCAGTTCACCCTTCTTTGTATAGTTATGTATCATGCTTTTTAAAGCCTTCAGTGTTCTTTCTCTCTTTTGACGCCACCTTTTTACCATTCCAAAGCAACAAGAAGGAGCTGTCATTTTAACATGAAATGTTTGGGAACCCTTGACTTCTTCATACACTTTTCATAAAGCTTTAGAGATTTGAAGCAATTCACAGTAAACAACAATCATTCTCCAATAGTATGGAGGTGACATGTTATGTTCTCAAAGACTAGGGCCATGGAATACAAACTATGCTGGATCCACACAACAGACTTTGGGAAAGGCCAGGTAATAGTCTATAGTCCTCTCATCCCAAGACCAGTTTCCCCTATAGAGATTAGCCATGAGGTGACAAATTCCTTCAACCCTCACAATACATGAGGATCATCTATTAAAGTGTACCATAATTAGGATCTACATTGAGGGAGGGAGGGACCCTCTGATAAAATCTTTAGATGTTTGAAGTATTAAAACTTAAAAATAGTTTGCGTCTATATATTTGACAAAATCTTTTCCTTCTAAGAACCTCATCAGATGGGTAGTGTTCTTGTCTCCATTTATACATGAAATTGAGGCCCAAAGGGCTTGAATGCTTTGTTTAGGATTGCATATATAGTAAATGTTAGAGTTGAACCTGAAGTTCAGGTCTTATAACTCCAAGTATAGTGTTCTTCCCACTATATTATATTGTCTTTGTTCTCAAAGCAAACCCAGAAGTTTTCAGAAAGCTCAGTCTTGACAAACAGCTGAATAAAGGAACTGATTTTTGTCCTGTATCTAAGAAAAATATATACAAGGAAAAAACTAGGTTAGAGAGATACCATGTCAGTGAAGTGATGACAGAGTCCATTGACCAAAATTTTGTTCTTTTTAGGATAAGAAATTAATCAAGGCTTTGTTTGATGTCCTGGCACATCCACAAAACTACTTCAAATATACAGCACAGGAGTCCAGAGAGATGTTTCCAAGATCATTCATCCGATTACTACGATCCAAAGTGTCCAGGTTTTTGAGGCCTTACAAATGACTCTTTCCTCATCTCACCAGCTCCAAGTGCTCATGCTCCAGACTGTGGAGTTTTCAAGGACAGAGCTGTGTCTGCCGCTTGCATGCCAGGGGAAGGACGGGCATGGTGCCAGTATTAATGACTCTTTAGAGTTTAATTTTTATAGGTAATTCAAATATTTTGATAAACTGACTTGTATTTTTCTTCCAAAAGATCTTGTATACAGTTGTAGCTGGTCATTGGTGTGCTGTATCAGACAGTGCCATCAGCTTTAGGCAGAGAGAAGCTTTCAAAGGGAACTGTGTCTATTATCCACAGAGCTTCCTCCTTGCTGTAAGTAGTGATATGGAATAAGAAAGACTAAGGAGCAGCTTCCCTGAGCCATGTTTCAGTCGCATCACCATAAAAAGTTAGCCTATCATTCATGCTTCTCATTCCTATTAGAAACTGCTGAAAGGAATCTCCAAATGACACTGGTAGCAAGTGGCAAGTGAATTTCCTTGTCTGAAACCGGTCTGGTTCTGTTCAGGAGTCAACCATTTCATGTTCTCCTTATTGAGGATATGGAGACAGGTCTCATCCATTCAGAGGTCGGAATAAAAGATCCCCAATGTTGGGTTTCAGGCAATCATTTTCCAGGCAAACTGGAAAGGACATGTTTGGGTCAATGAGTTCCAAGTTATGTGACCTCAGGCCCAGGTAGTAGAGTTCTGAAAGAATCTAATAAAGAATGTTTGAAGTGGAGAGAATTAAAATAAAATGATGAAAAAAATTCTATAAAAATGTAATAATGATTGCTTTCTGATTTTCATACCTGTATTGACCATTAATGTTTTATTGTTCATGCACTGGGGGGGGGGGGGAGGAGGTAGCATCATAATCTCTTGTTTCATTTCTATTTATTTTCCAAAAACCAGCCCATGAGTCATCTCACTGAATTTTCATCCTCCTGCTTGGCCATTTTTGGCCCTATGAGATGCCAATCTCTGAATCAGAGCATTCCTTTCTTATCCACCATCTTTCTTACTCACTCCACCTCTTTTCCAATGAACTGCCTCCAATACATTTGCCACCTTTTACTTTTATTGTTTGGTGACCACATAGAGATATCATTTCCATCATGAAGAATTCTGACTTTGCTTTTTGTTGTCAACCAATTTTCTGATGTGTTCATCTTCATAGCATGCTATGGAATTAAGTCTTTTAATAGTGGAAAGAATAGTGAATTTGGGAGAACTGAATTCAAATTCGTGCCTGTGTGACTTCAGAGAAGTCTTCACCCCCTTAGTTTTACCTTTTGTAAAACTGGGATGATGAGACTTGCATTCCTCGTAGTGTTGTTAGGAGGAAAGTGCTCTATAAACCATAAATGTGCACTATTATTACTTCAGTCACCACTGTGTGGCTAGAACTTAAACTGTTGTAAGCTGTTCTACATTATCATCATACTCTAAGTAGCCCTGGGAAAATTCTGGTGGGTTATAATTGGCTAGGTATAGATCCAATCTTAATAAGGATTTTTTGGACCAATAGCAGCTTAAACCACCACATGGTGCTTAGTGAATCTAGTAGAAGGATCTGTGAGATTAGAGTAAGTTTGATCTTTGGAACAGTCTGTGAAAGCTCTATGACTTCAAATACTTTAAGAAATCTGTGTTCTCATTATTATCAGTGAGAATTCTACCCAGCTGTTCATCATCTACCTTCTGATCCTGTGTATTTCTTATAAAATATTTCCATAAATCCCCCTGAGAAAATTCCCTCGCTATCCTGAAGGCCTTCTTCTGGCTTTAATATTCTATAATTATTAGGAGCAATTAGGTAGACAGTACATAGAGCACTGACCCTGTAGTTAGGAGGACTTGAATTCAAATCCAGCCTCAGACACTTATTAGCTCTGTGACCTTGGGCCCCTTGGAGAAAAAAGAATGCTATAAGAATATTATAAATATCAGTTCAACACATGAGGTATCTGTATATCCTCCACCTTTGCCCCCTGTGCAAGTCCGTATGCTCTGAATAATGTCCAGTAATTGTGGATAATGTGCTAAAGCTTATGCCCTTTAAGATTCCATTGTCCTTTGGGTGACCTGCAAATTCTGATTTTTCTGAGATGATAGTCCATGATTTGTTGGCTATAATTACTACAGGAATATCAACATGAGAGAGCTGGAGAGAGGGAAAGAAGGGAAACAAAAAAGAAAGAGAGACGGAGAAGAGAAATGGTCTTTTCCAGTACATAGGGATCACTTAAATCATTGATTGTTCAAATATGATCTGGCTTGATTGCCCCCTAATCTAGTTCTGTGTCCACCTTATTGTCCCTCAACAGTGTCTGTCCAATATACATGTACTGATATAATCCTGGGAAATATGAAATCTTAAAATGAAAAAGCCTTTTATTCAGTGGTCCTAAAGCACTGTGCTGGACACATAGAGGCTATTCACATTCTAAACTGAGAAGACAGCTCATATAGGAAGGTTCAACTACCAGTCAGATGGAAAAGCCCAGGGGCTGTTAGAGTGCAGTGGGAAGCAGATGGCAATGTGCCTCCTGTAGTGTCATTTCCATTGCTAAAACGGTATAAGTTTCCTAGGTTGAATCATTTGAGGTGCCAGGAACTTGGGTGGTGAGAACTTTCTTTTCCTGGTCCTCAGTAGCGATGGTGCCAAAGAAAGCAGAAGCTGCAGCACCTGCAAAGATAGTTGCTCAGTGACATCTCAGTAAAGGTTATTTCCCTGGAAGATGGAAGGGGGAAGCCAGTCTAGAAGCAGTTTCAGAGAACTTGCTCTTCCTGGGGCTCTTGGGTTCACTGGGGTAATATTTGTAAAAGTGCAAGCACAGGGCCTGGAACATAAACATTCTGTAAAGGTTGCTTGTCATTCCTTTCCCTTTTCTCCTTCCATCTTTGGCAGTCACCACCAATTGGCTTTGTGGGTGGTGGGTTGGGGACTGCTCTCCTGGAGTATGACTAGAGAGTTTGGGTTCGAAGCAGAAGTGACGGTCTGGGGCTGATGATGTTCCCAGAGCTCTCGGGCTCCAAGTCCCGGACCTCTCTCTGCAGAGGGCTGAGGGGAGATGTTGCCATCTGCTTCCCACTGCACTCTAACAGCCACTGGGCTTTTCCATCTGACTGGTAGCTGAACCTTCCTATATGAGCTGTCTTCTCAGTTTAGAATGTGAATAGCCTCTATGTGTCCAGCACAGTGCTTTAGGAGCACTGAATAAAGTGCTTTTTCATTTTAAGATTTCATATTTCCCAGGATTATATCAGTACATGTATATTGGACAGACACTGTTGAGGGACAATAAGGTGGACACAGAACTAGATTAGGGCTCGATCCTCCTGGCACAGGCTGCTCCAGCTTCAGCTAGACTGGTATATAAGTAGAAAAAAGAATTCTACAGCTCTTGCTGGAAAAGGAGGTTGGGAAAGTCTGCTCCACAGACCAAGCTGCAGGACTGACTGACAGCATGGAGAGGAGGAGGGGGTTTCTATAGAGAGCCCTGTAATAGGCGTATGGGCAAGGACATTCTGCAAATAGATTAGGTTCCATTGGATCCTAACAGTGAGCTCCTGGGGCCTTGGTTAATTATAATTTTTATGGTCATTTCTTTAAGCCCCCATGCTTTGCCTAGTGAATGTGCATGTTCTTCAGTCTCCTTTCCCAGATAGTCAATGTACTTAGCCAACAGGCAGTTATATCCATTAGCCCATTAGTGCAGCTACCAAATTAGTCTGAAGAATTAAATATTCTATCAGTGCTCACTGGACAGCACTTAATTTTCCAGTGAACACAGTGGGGCCAAAATATATTTGGAAAGTGAAACTAGTCTGATCCTCCTCTAATTGGAGGAAAAAAAGAAGAAAGGCCAAATCCTCCCATTCTCCCCCATCTGCCCCAAACAGCCATAATAAAAACATTCAGTAGAAACTATTGGCTTTGACATCTTTTCTTCTTTTTTTTTTTTAATTAAAGCTTTTTATTTATAAAACATTTGCATGGGTAATTTTTCAACATTGACCCTTGCAAAACCTTCTGTTCCAAATTTTCCCCACCTCCTCCCCTAGCTGGCAGGTAGTCCAAATACATGTTAAATATGTCAAAATACATGTTAAATCCAATATATATATATACATATTTATCCAGTTATCTTGCTGCACAAGAAAAATCAGATCAAGAAGGAAGAGAAAAAAGCAGAGAGAGAAAACAAAATGTAAGCAAATAATAACAGAAATAGTAAGTATGCTATGTAGTGTTCCACACTCACTTCCCACGGTTCCCTCTTTGGGTGCAGATGGCTCTCTTCATCACTGAACAAGTGGAACTGGTATGAATCATCTCATTGTTGAAGAGAGCCACGGGCTTTGACATCTTTTCTGTGCTTTTGATATGGGAAATGAAGTTTTGGACTATAACAATTGCCCATTTTTATTAAATATAATTTCATCATTAAGTAATATGATTTGGAAGTGGAAAATGCTGTAGTGGTCATATAGTCCAACCCCTTACAGATGAGTAAAGTGAGGCTCAGGGAATTTCCTAGGGTCTCACAGGTACTAAGTAGCAACATTTACACCCAGGTTCTTTGATTCCAAATCCAACATTCTCTCTACTGCACCATGCTACCTACCTCTCATGCATCCAGATTACCTGCTAATGTTTTTGATACTTGAAACATGTCAGCAAAGGAAATGAGTTAGTGTGCCATGGCAACCAAAAAAACTAATTCTTATTAATAATAATATTTAATATAACAAAATAATTATTGATTAATAATTAATAATAATAATTAATTAGGATGTATTAATAAAAAGCATGTGGAATGAAGAAGATTATAGAACCATAGGACTTAGAGATGACAGTTCAATGTTTCCTGCCCTTGTCTGATCGCTTCTGGAATAATAAATATTCGAGAATATTTTAGGAAGGATGTTATAAGGCGAAGTGCATTCCCAAAATGACTATCAGGGATTTTGAAGGAAATAGGAAGTTACATGCAGGAACTCCTCAGTGTGACTGGAGTTGTTGCCTGGAGAAGAGAAGACTTGGGGAGAAATGATAACTGTTCTGATGTATTTGAAGGGTTAACACATAGAAGAGGAATTATCCTGGTTTCCTTGGCCCTTTTGGGGAGAAGTAGGAGTGCTGAGTAAAAGCCACAGAGAGCCAGCTCAGTATATGGCAAATTTTTCTAAAAGTTTTAAAATAGTAGAAAAGTAGATCAGCATGCTTTGGGAAGTAGTGAGCTGCTGCCATCCTTGGAGACTTCAAAGAGAAATAATGACTGCTTATGAGTAGTATAGAGGGGACTCCTGTTTAGTTCTAGACAGGACTACAAAGCTTCTGAAATTTCTTCGAAGGCATTCCAGTTCTGCGATTCTGTAAATCCTTGGAGTTTAAAGTCTGACTGTACCCAGTGTGCTTACCGTCCCATTACAATGTTTCCCAAGTAAATTTGGCCATAGAAAGCCTTCAAGTTTGAAATCTATTGACAGAACTAACAAATTGTGTTCAGAAAGATTGGAGACATAAAAGAAGCCCGAGTTAAATAAAATATCAGATTTGGGGATGAGAATCAAGGGAATAAAGTCTATTTTCATCCCAAAAAAGCCACGTAATTTAAGTCTTTTTTGGCATTTCATATTTAATGTTTGGTAGAAACTATCATTAATATCAGAATTCTCTTGCAGAATATCTCCATATATTCTAACATGGAATATAATTGTGGAAACTCTGACATTTGTTTCCTAATTGCCAGCCAGACATAATTGTCCAAAACTGTTGCTAGTCTCAGGATAGGCTCCACCTAGTGGTTGTTGATTAAAAAACCTCTACAGAATTTTAGTTTGTAAGCAATTTTAGCAACCATCCACTCCAACTCATATTCAAAGCATACTTTATAAGTAGCTTATCCAGTTTCTGTCTCAAGAATTCCAACAAGAAGGACATGCCACCTTTGGGGGCTTCTCATTATACTTTGGGATAGCTCTAATTGTTAGGAAGTCTTTATATTAAATTCAATTTTTTTGTTTATTTTTACTAAAGCGTTTTAATTTTCAAGAGATATGCATGGATAATTTTTCGACATTAATCCTTGCAAAACCTTGTGTTCCAATTCCCTACCTTCCCTCCACTAGAAGTAATCCAATATACGTTAAACATGGTAAAAATATGTTAAAGCCAATATATGCATACATACAGTTATCTTGCTGCACAAGAAAAATCAAAGGACAAAGGAAAAAAACTGAGAAAGAAAACAAAATGCAAGCAAAAAACAACCAAAAGAGTGAAATTGCTATGTTGTGATCCACACTCTGTTCCCTCAGGCCTCTCTCTGGGTGTAGATGGCTCTCTTCATTACTGAACAAATGGAACTGGTCTGAATCATCTCACTGCTGAAAAGTTCCACATCCATCAGAATTGCTCATCATATAGTCTCGTTGTTGCTGTGTACAGTAATGTCCTGGTTTTGCTCTTTTCACTTAGCATCACTTCCAAATTCAGTTTTTCTTCTAAACAACTTTCCCCCCCATTATTCCTGCTTTAAGAGGCACTAGTATATAGTGTCCAAGTGATACTATCATGTAACCTCTGAATCTTATCTTCTCCAAATTAAACCCCAGGTCTTTCAGGCAATCCTTATAGAACATGAACTTGGGAGTCCTTCACCACTCCAGGAATGATTGTTCTTCTCTGGAAATTTTATTCCAATATCCTGAGCATTTAGCACATAGAACCCCACGCCATACTCTAATTATAGACTGATGAAGGTAGGGCACAAGGGGACCATCACCTTTCCAGAAGCTGTACTTCTTTCTATGTTCTCCATGATTGTGTTAGCTATTTTTGACTGCCATGTCACGCTGACAACTCATATTGAGCTCCTAGTCTACTAGTTACTGCCAAGTTTCATTTCCTTCCATCTTATACGTATGAAGATGATTTTTTGAGCCCAAGTGTAAGACTTAACATTTTGGTCTATTAAATTTCATGTTATAAGATTCAGCCCAAAACTTTTGTGGTGGTGGTCTTGGTTATCATCTCACTTGTTAGTAGTCCCACCCAGCTTAATATTTATAAGTTATCTTCTTTTATCCAAGTCATTGCAGAACCAATGCAGAACCAAGAGTGGATCCACGAAGCACTCTTACTAGAGACATCTCTCCTCCTTAACATCAACCCATTGATAGCTAATTTTGGGGTCTGACCATTCAGCCAACATTGAATCCTCCTAACTATATTGTCATCTAGTCCATATCTCTCCATCTTCCTCAACATCTCTCCATATCTCCAACAAAGTAACATGAACAATTTTCTTAAATGCAAAAACTAGATAAACTATCTTTAGAAAGTCTCCTGATCTACCAAAGGTACCAGCATCCTTCCAACCATCCGAGCTCATAACTTAGATGTTACTCTTTGTGTCTTTATAATCTGTGGCCAAGACCTATCAATTTTACCTTCTCTCCTCTGACACTGTCCCCACTCTCGTCTTAGACTATTACAATAGCCTTCTAATTAGTCTCACTGCTGCACCCTACTCCAGTCAATCCCCCACTCAGCTGCCAAAGTGATCTTCCTAAAGCACAGGTCTGACCCAACACACACACACACACACACACACAAGCCCCATTCCATAAACTCTTGGGACTCCATATCACTTCCAAGATCAAATATAAATCCTCTATTTGTCACTGAAAACTCTTCCTAACTTATCCTCCCTTACTAGTCTTCTTATATCTTATATCTCACTAATATACTCTGTGATAAAGTGACACTGTATAAGTCTTTATATAAGTCACCCTATCTCCTAACTTCAGGCATTTTCACTGACTACCCCCCTGCCTGAAATTCTCTCCCTCCTCATCTGTGCCTCCTGGCTTCCTTCAAGACCCAGCTCAAATCCCAGTGACTGGGGAAAGAATCTGGGAAGATGGTGGAGTGGGTCAGAAAATAGAGATCTTCCAGATCTTCCCCACAAATAAGATAAAACAGTGAGTCAGAGTAATGTAGAGCAGAAAAACTAAGTAAGACAACCTGAAGAAGATCCAAAGAAAAATACTGGGACGGGTTTGTGAAGGGTGAACACCTGCAGGCTAGTTCCCGTGGAACAGTAAGTAGTGAGCCCTGGGGTTAGCTGATTTGAGAGGTAGCCTTGGTCCCAGCCTCAACAATTTTTATCTCCTGGATTATGCAGAAGTCCACCGAGGGAGAATGTGGGAACCTCTGCTAATAAGGAACACCAACCCTACCTGTTCTGCCAGAGATAAAGCAAAACAAAATATCAATGAGCAGACAAAGGAGAAAGAACCTAACCATAGAAAGCTAATATGGAAATAGAGAGGGCTGGGGTTCATCTTTAAAGGAGGATACTGAAGCCAAAAAAAAAGCCTTTCCTACTCCAAAGAGTATGCTGAATGGCCACCTGCCCAAAAAAGAATTCATAGAAGAACTCCAAAATGACTTTAAAAATCAAATGAAGAGAGATGGAGGAAAAAAATTTTTTTAAAACCAATCCAGGAAAAATAAGAAGATTATGAAAAGAAAGTCACCAGAATCTTAAAGAAGAAAATGACTTGAGAGCTAGAATTGGTTCTCAAGAAATAATAAAACAATATAAAGAATGACAAAATAGAAGAGAACATGAGACAGCTCATAAGAAAAATAGCTAATCTGGAGAACAGATCAAGAAGAGAAAACAATATAAAAACTGAATTACTTAAAAGCTGTGGTTAAAAAAAGAATCTTGACACAATAATACAAGAAATTTTAAAACATTGTCCTGAAGTATTAGAACAAGAAGGGAAAGTAAAAATAGAAAAAATTCACCATTCACCACCTGTAAGAGATTCTATAAGGAAAACTTATAGGAACATCATGGTCAAATTCCAAAACCCACAGGTCAAGGAGAAAATAGTTCGAACAATAAGGGAAAAAAACATTTCAAATATGAGAGAATCACAATTAGAATCATACAAGGCCTAGCAATGATTACATTAAAAGATGATTCCAGGTCTTGGAACTGAGTAAAGAGCAAAAGAACTAAGGTTGTAGCCGAAATACACTCCAGAAAGTTCGGCATAATCTTGAATGGGGAAAAAAGAACAGTGAATTGCTAGACTTTGAAGATTTTGTTGCAAAAAGACTTGAACTTAATAAAAAATTTGACATCTGACATCCAAGAGAAATATAAGGTATATATCAAAGACTAATTACAAGGAGCTCAATAAGGACAGATTGCTTATGTTTTATAAATAGAAATGTAAATCACATACCTAAGATTGACATTAATAATTGGGTAGTTTGAAAGAAAGATTGGGGTAGAGCTAAATATGATGTGATTCTAAAAAGCAAAATTATGTAGGAAAAGGAGAAGAATAATTATATGAATGAGGCGCAAGAGGAAGAACTGACACAGGAACTAGATGGGGAAGGAAGTTCTGGAATCCTACTCTCATCAGGAATGGGTTAAAGAAGGAACAATACCTATATATTTAGAAGGGTATAAAAGTCTTCTAAATTCAGAAAGTAATAAGCTAAGGGGCTAAAAAATGGGGAGAGGATAAGGAAAGGATTTTAAAGGGAAATTCTACTCACGTCAGACCTGGGTTAAAGAGAGAACAAAATATGTATTTAAAAGGGAATATTTTTTCTTATTTACTAAGAAATAAGGGGGTGAAGGGATAGGATAAAGAGGGATAGTCTAGAAGGGTATGATGATTAACAGGAATGGGATAATATGTGTAAAATTCATGAGAATGAGATAAAGAAGGAAAGAAAAGGTTGGGGGGGGGGGGGAGAGGTTAAGGGAAGGTTCCTTGGAAGGAGAGTAAGTTAAGCATTAGGAAGGCAAGATAGCAGTTAGAAGTAAATCAGTGGAGTAAGAAGGGATAGGAAATCAGAGATACAAACATCAGAAAGATCAGAAAACTAAAATAAATTTCGTCAAAAGAGAAAAAACTAGGGAAACTACATTATTTGTCAGTCATATTAATCAGTATTGTTTTAGACTATTTAAAATAGCTAGATAGTATAAAGTTGGAATATTGCTTTGGAAATGGCGAATTGATGGTATTAGAAAAATATTGAAAGACTTGAATTTATGAAGGAAGGTGTTATCCAAGTTCAGAGAAACAGGGATGTACATGTGTATATGTGTGTATATTATAGATATCTATGTATAAGGATATATATATATAGAGAGAGAGAGAGAAATGTATATGTATATATGTATATGTTCATGTAACAATATTCATGCTTAACTATAACCTTCTTAGAGGAAGAAGGAGAGAAAAAAGGGAGGAATAAAATAAGTATATGGCAGAGAACAAAAGAAAACCTACAGAGAAGCAAAGAAAAGATGGACAATTCTGAATACAATGTGCGGTATTTATTATATAGACTTTCTTGGGGCAAAATTTATTGTTTCATATTTTGAATCTTTTCCTATGTTCTCTTATGCACATGGCAAAGTGTTTCTTCTTTTTCTACTTTGTATTTAACTTTTAAATAAATAAGGAGAAACATAAAATCCCACTGTGTACAGGAAGACTTCCCTAGTCTCCCTTAATTCCAGTGTCTTCCCTCTGTTGATTATCTCCAGTTCATGTTATTTATAACTTGTGTGTATGTAGTTGTTTGTATGTTATCTATGAGCTTCCCAAGTTCAGGGATTACTTTTTGCCTTTCTTTGTTTTCCCAGAATTTAGTTAAAATAGTACTTGGAACACATAGTAGGTGTAATATATATATTTTAATAACTATCAGTATAAAAAAAGGAAACTAATTAGTTTGACATACCTTGATCTTAAAAAAAAAGAAACAAGCAAACGGACAAAAAAGACTTTATCGTTTAATTAACCAAGATCCATCTTCTTCCCTTCTACTTCACTCCCCAATGAGAATACAAGAAAAATACAACCCATTATAAACAGTCAAAACAAAATTTCACATTGACCATGTCCAAATAAATATTTATCTCTTTCTACTCTGTGAGTCCCTCACTTCTATATTAGAAGATGGATATTATATTTCATCATTAATCTCCTGGAATCCTGGTTGCTCATTACACATATATGAATTTACAGCAGTATTCTATCACATTTATATACTGTAAGTTGTTCATCCATTCTCCAAATTATTCTTGTTCAATAGAGTGTAAATGCTGGTCTAAACTTGACTTCTTCCAGCCTGATTTCCAGTTTTCAAGGCAATTTTCATCAAACAGGGAGTTCTTTCCTAAGTAATTTAAGGTTTCCAGTCAACTGAATACTTAGTTATTGAACTCTCTTATTTCTGATTCCTCTTTGTCTCTTCTGTTCCATTGACCTATTTTATTTTTTAACTGATAGCAATGGTTTGGATGATTATTGCTTCATAATTCAGTTTAAGTTCTAGAAGTGTTATTCCTTTTTTTCATGATTTCCTTTGATAGTCCATATCTTTTATTTCTTAAATGAATTGTATTATTATTGAATTCTGTGAAGAATGCTTTTGAAAATTTGAGTGGTTTTGTGGAATTAAAATTATAAATTAACTTTGGTAGTATTACATTTTTATTATATTGACACAGCTCAGTCGTGAGCACTATCTTTATGGTTATTCAAATATTATTTCCTTTTTTTATTACAGATTTTTATTTTCAAAACATATGCATTGATAATTTTTCAACATTGACCCTTGCATGGCCTTGTGTTTCAGATTTCCCCCTTCTTCCCCTGCTCCCCTAGATGGCAAGTAATCCAATATAGGTTATACATGTTAAAATATATATTAAACCCAATATGTGCAAACATTAAATCTTATTTTCTTATATCTTTAAGGAGCACTTTGAAAATATTTTGTGTGCTTTGGTAGGCTGAGATTCAATTTATGTTACAGATTCTGAAATTTTTGCAACGAGATTTCCCTTTCCATTATTGTCTCTTGGATTTTGTTAGAAATGTCATTGATTTTGTGGGTTTATTTTGAAAACTGCAACATGGATAAAGCTATTAATTTTCTCAGTATGTTTTTTGATTCTCTAGAAATTTTTAATAAACCATCATGTCATCAGTAAATAGATAAAATTCTTTTTCCTTTCCCCCTATCTTTATGTTTTTAATTTCTTTTTCTTTCTCATTGCTATTGCTGGTATTTCTAGAACTACATTGAATAAAAGTAAGGAGAGTTCAAGTTCTTGCTAATTTCCTGTATTTAGTGGGAAAGCTTTTTTTTTAGGTGCTAATTGTGAGATGTGAGAGACACTGGCACAGGATTGTCCAGCATGGCATGCTGCAACTAAGAAGGCACCCCGCTGTATGAGCAAAGCAAAACTGTGGTAGCTCAAAAAACATGAGATGCACAAATTTATAGACATCTCCCTCCCAAATGGTCAAATAGACTATTTGTGCCTGGCCTGTAGTAGTCTTCCTAGCTTATATTGGTCTGATCCGCCACAGCTGGACACACTATACATTGACCTCCTCAGATTATGATTTTGTTCCTCTTTGAGCAAAAAGAATAAACAACTTGAGTGAATTGAATAGTAATTTCAATTAACATTACCTGAATAAAGCCCTACTCCTCTCTGAGGATGACACTTCCCTTGCAATTCCTTATTCCACACGGTCACTTCTTGAACATTTCTCTACCATTCCTTGATGGCCTCTACACTTTGGGTTTTAAGAAATGCCTCCATATTATAATTTCTCCATCATTGCTGTTATCTGCCCACAATCTGGTTACTCTATGCATTTTTTCAATAACATTGCTACTTCAAGATTATGTGATGATCAATTATATCATTGATAGCTCTTCTCAGCAATACAGTGATCCCAGACAATTTCAATAGACTTGGTTGGAAAATGCCATCTACATTCAGAGATATGGAGACTGAATGCAAATCAATGCATACTATTTTTACCTTTTTTTTGTTTTCTTTTTTTCTTTCCTTTGGTTTTTCTTTTTTGTTATTATTTTTCTTTCACAACATGACAACTATGGAAATATGTTAAAAATGATTATACATTACAATCTATATCAGATTGCTTGCTGTCTTAGGGAAGGGAAAGGTAAAGAAGGGAGGGAGAAAAATTTTGAACACAAAAGTCTTTTCTAAACTTATTTCTTTTTAATATACATTGCTTTATGAATTATATTGGGAGAGAAAAATCAGAGCAAAAAGGAAAAAACCATGGGAGAGAAAAAAAACAGAAAAAAAGAAGTAAATATAGCATGTGGTGATTTACATTCAATCTCCATAGTTCTTTTTCTGGATGCAGATGGCATTTCCTGTCCAAAGTCTATTGGGATTGCTTTGGATCACTGAACCATTGAGAAGAACCAATTATTTCATAGTTATTCATCACCTATTCTTGCTGTAGATCACAAAGTTTTACAAAAATGAAAGTTGAAAACCATCTTTACATGTAATTGGAAAAATAAAATACTATTCAGAAAAAAAGTTAGAAAAATAACATTGTTCCCTGAAATACTATTTTTTTCTCTACCTCATTCCTGGCCATCATTCTTATAGTCTTCAACAGTCATTTGAATAAACCTTCCAACACCAAATGTCCTGGATATCTATTCTAATATTCCTCCCTTTTCAGACTATTCACTGGTCAAAGATGCTCCTGGTTCTTTCCTTCTCCCCCCTGCTCACTCTCCAAAAAAAAAGGTTATTTAAGAATACTAATAGATAACAATTATGTAAGGCTTTAAGGTTTGCAAAGCACTTTATGGATATTAACTCATCCGAATTGAAGTGAGTTCCAGTGAAGGGCTGTGCTGACCTCCCGGGGAGCACCTCCAAAGAGCCTTACCCTTCTAAAACCAGCCTGGCCCCTGAACTCTCCCAAACCCTGCCTTGGCCAAAAGATAATACCAGAACTGGATATCTGATCTGCCACCAAGCCTATCTACCTGCTTTCCAACTCTCTTTTTCAGAAGTTGATAATCACATCTATATTCCCTTGTCCACTGTGTTGGCCCTGGCTTCATTCAGAATCTTTGGACTCCTGCATTTCCCCAATCCCTCACTGGGAACCAGGTGGGTTACATCCCTCCTTTGCCTATATTCTACTCTTTCCCCCCTTTCTTTATACCTTATGTAACCCTTATTCTGGAGCAGCTAGGTGGTGCAATGAATAGAGCACTGGGCTTGACAACAAAAAAACTCTTCCTGAGTTTAAATCTGGCCTGAGACACTTAAGAGTTGTATGACCCTGGATTAGTCATTTAACCCTGTCTGCCTCAGTTTCCTCATCTGTAAAATGAACTGAAAAAGTAAGGGGGAAACTACTCCAGTGTCTTTGCCAAGAGAACCCCAAATGAAGTCAGAAAATTAGACACAACAAACCTCTTATTCTATTGTTAACAAACGGCATAGATATGTACTTTCCCCGAAAATCATTTTGTATCCATTTTGTATTTATGAGTTTAGAGCCACAATGGTCCAGTATACTAACATGTAGTAGTGAAGCCCAGAAGATGAAGGTTCTAGTCTGGTCATTGTTAATTAATCTTTCAGTGTTCTAGTACTCCTTTAAGATAGCAAGTTGTCTAGAAGATGACAATTTGAATTGTTAAAGAGTTTGCCCAACTAGGGTTTCCCTACATTATTAAAATCACATCTAGTCTCTATTGCCTATTTATAGATGACTTGCAGATTAGAATTTGAAGTTATTCTTTATTGAGATTCCGTGCAAACTTTCTGTTTTTAAAATGCTCACATTTTGGCAATTTTAAAATTTTAGTTGAAATTTTTTTTTCTACTGTTCTCCATCCATAGTTCTGAGTTATTATTGAAAGGGTCTATCAATTGGCGTGTCTTTGGAATTGCTTACGTTTTTTTCATCAATATGAACATTTCTGGAGCTTTTGCTTTTGTTTCATTTTTTCCCCCAATTAGATTTTTAGGAGGTAAAGTCAAAATGACAGAATGAGAAGAAGCATTAGATTCTACCCAGTCCAACATACCTCCTCAAAAAAGAGCTAAAAAATGCACCAGAATAAACTTTGAATATAAAACACTTTCTGCATCCAGAGAGAGAACTATGGAAATGGAATGTAAATGAACACATGCTATGTTCATTTTTTTTTATTTTTCATTTTTTTTCCTCTTGTGATTTTCCCCTTTTGTTTTAATTTTTCTCTCCCAATATGATTCATTAAGAAATATGTGCAAAACTGTTTGTAGCAGCCCTTTTTGTAGTGGCAAGAAACTGGAAACTGAGTGGAAGCCCATCAGTTGGAGAATGGCTGAATAAGGTATGGTATATGAATGTTATGGAATATTCTTGTTCTATAAGAAATAACCAGCAGGATGATTTCAGAAAGGCCTGGAGAGACTTAACACAAACTGATGCTAAGTGAAGTGAGCAGAACGAGGAGATCATTGTACACAGCAACAACAAGATTATACATGATCAATTCTGATGGACATGACTGTTTTCAACAATGAGACAGTCCAGGCCAGTTCCAGTGATCTAGTGATGAAGAGAGCCATCCACACCCAGAGTGGAAACTGAATGTGGATTACAACAGAGCATTTTCATTCTTTTTATTGTTGTTTGTTTGAATTTTCTTTTCTTTTTCATTTTTTCCCTTTTTGATCTGATTTTTCTTATGTGGCAAGATAATTGTATAAATATGTATGTATATATTGGATTTAACATTTATTTTAACATGTTTAACATATATTGGATTACTTGCCATCTAGGGAAGGGGGTGGTAGAAAGGGGGAGAAAAACTGAAACACAAGGTTTTGCAAGGATTAATGTTGAAAAAGTATCCATGTATATGTTTTGAAAATAAAAAGCTTTAATAAAAAAGAAATGTATATTTGAAAAATTAGTGTACATGTATAACCAGAAAAAAGAAAAGAAAATGTACTAGACTAAATTCTAATCAAGAAAATCAGACTGGGAAAAAATAAAAAAAAGTATGAAATATCTCTTAGAAAAACAAGTGATCTGGAAAACAGATTGAAGAGAGAAGATTTAAGAATCATTTTGGCCTACATGAAAACCATGAACTAAAAAAAGGAGCCTGAAAACCATATTATAACAAAAATTCAGAACTTACATTCCAAGGGGAAAAAAAAAAACTACAAGCAAACAGAAAAAAAAATTCAAGTACTGAGGGGCCACAATTGGAATCACATACATTTTAGCAATCATAATTATCAAGAAGCAGAGAGCTTAGAATAGAATATTCCAAAAGTAAAAGATCTAAGACTGCACTCAAAAATAACCTACAGCAAAACTGAATATAATCCTATAGGGAGAAAATGAATTATTGAGGAATTAGAAGACTTCCAAGCATTCTTGATGAAAAGAGCAATTTTGAGAAGAAAATTTGAAATACAAATATAGAAATCAAATGAAGAATAAAAGGGAAACATGAGAGATATCATAAGGACCTAAAAAGTTTATATTCTTATATTAGTAGATGATATAGTCCCTTAGAACTGGATTGTGACCAGCACTCAAAGAGGGAGTTTAATCAGAGGATCTGAGAGTGTTTGATCTCAAAAGAAAAATGGAATGTTGGGTGAGTCCTGCTTTGGGAAAAAGAATGAGGGAAATTATCTTAAATGGAATGAACAAAGAAGAGTTTAGACAATAAGAAGGGAACAGTGGAAAAGAGTGAACAATACTTGAATATTAATTTCACCTGTACTGGGCCATTGTGGCTCTAAACTTATAAATACAAAATACATACAAAATGATTTTCCGGGAGAGTACATATCTGTGCTGGGTCCAGAAACATGTCTTACACTGTGACAAATAGAAAGGTCAGGCATGAAGGAAAAAGAAGAGAAAAAAATGGAGGAGCCCACAATCTAATAGAGTAAAGAAGAAGCAAGGACATTTATACAACCAAACTGCAGACAGGATAAATAGTAAATCATCAAGAGAAAAAGGTAACTAGAATTAAGAGGGATTGGGAATGACTTCATATGGAAAGTGGGATTTTAGTTGTGATTTGAAGAAAGCTAGGAAGAGATGAGGAGGGAAATCATTCCAGGCATAGGGGACAAAGAAAATGCCCAGAATCAGGAGATGGAATAGATTGTTTGAAGAAGAGCAGAAAGTGACACTGAATGGAAGAATATGTGACAAAGTAAAGTGTAAGAAAACTGGCAAAGGTATGACTGGGCTAGGTAATAGGGGGCGTTGAATGACAAACAGAATTTCCTCTTTGTTTTTGGAGGCAAACTTTGGGGCGGACAGAGAAAGTGGCGACATATTTGGAGCTTGGCTTTAGAGAATCACTTCGGCAGCCGAAAGGAGAATGGGTTGGAGTAAAGCCAGGGTTGGGGCAGACGGACTGACCATCGCTATTGCAGTTGTCCAGGCGTGAAATGATAAAGACCGGCGCCGGAGGCTTTAAGTATTTAAAGATGGCAGGGTCAGAGGAGAGAAGGGGGCGTCCCTGAGAGATGCTGCAAAGGTAAAAATCAATAGGCTTTTGTGACATCGGATAGAGGGTGTGAGGGATGGTGAAATGTCAAGGTAAACCCCTCAACTGGGAGCACGGGTGGTGCTGCCCCTGATGGTCATAGGAAATTTTGAAAGGATGGAGGGTTTGAGGGGAAAATAATGAGTTCAATTTTAGAATTAGGCCATTTAGGATATGGCTTATAGGTGTTTAAAAGGTAGCAAGAGATGGGACATTGGAGAGAGATTAGGGCAGGAAATGTAGAGTTGAGAATCATCAGCACAGGGATGATAATTAAATTTAAAGGATGTGATGAGATCCCCAAATGAAGTAGTCTGGAGGGAGAAGAATAGAGAGCACAGAACAGATGTGGGACCTGAGGGACAGCCATGGGAAGAGGGTCCAGCAAACAGACTGAGGAGAGAAGGACTGAGAGAACTGAGAGAGAGAATAGTGTCCTGGAAAACGTAGACCGAGGAGAATATCAAGTCTGATCAATAATGTCAAAACTGGGGAAAAAAGTGAATTCCTAACCAATGAGGAAGAAATGAAAGCAATTATCAGGAACTATTTCTTCCTCCCTTTCCAATAAATAAAACTGGCAATTTAAATAATATGAAAAAATAAAAAATAGATCACTATTAAATTTCTGATCTTTCCGGAGTTAAGGGGAAGTTAGAAATATTGTGGGTTTCTGTTTTGTTTTGCTTTTATTTTTTTTTGCAAAGCAATAAGGGTTAAAAGACTTGTGCAGACTCACACAGGGTAAGTGTTAAGTGTCTGAGGTCACATTTGAACTCAGGGCCTCCTAACTCCCAGGTCTGTGCTCTATCCACTGTGGCATCTAGCTGTCCCAAACTATGTATTTCTAATATCTTTCTATAAAATCTCAAATCCAGATTTTTCATTGTGATTCTGAAGAACCCAATTCCTTTATCCTCTTTCATTTTCCTATCTCTAAGGAAGTCTCTATTCCTTACTTTTCATGATTTCCACCAATATTCTGTTTCAACTAATCCCAGAAAAGTCACACCACAGACTCATTCATTACATTTGAAGCAAACTTTGGTTTCTAGGATTCTCACAATTTTTCCAGTCCTCCCCCATTGCTCTCTTTGCTTCCCGACCATTGTCAAGCTCATCACACATAGAACAAAACAGCTTCATTCTTTGCTTGGATGTTTATTGAAGACAAAGCATGAGTCTAAAACAGAGAGAGCAGATGCTCCATCCAGGTGGCACAGAAAGTAGGGCAGGGAGGGGAAAAGAGGAGGGAACAAGTCATCTCAGTATTTGGGGTCCAGACCACGGGGCCTGAAATGATTGGGGTCTTTGCCACTCCTGCCCCATTCATTTGCAAATTGGTCTGCATCAGAGTCTTTGCCACTGCTGCCAAATTGCAATGATTCTCGGCCATCACTGGAAAACAGAAGGTAGAAAATAGATGAAGCAACAGATTTTGTATTAGGGGATATATGGAAAAGGAGAAGGAAATATCATCCCATAGTGAGTTTTTATGGACTTTCATCTTCTGCATATTCAAGGAAAGCTGACATGGGGATTGATTACCTGATCACTTTGGCTGCCCAAGCCCCACCAGGTCCTCTCCGGGCAGCATCATAGTTCCCACGAGCATGAAAGTACTTGTCTGAATTTTTAAAATTCGCTTCACGCATGTCACGATAGGCCCTCCACATGTCCCTAGCACCTAGAAAAAGACTTCCTTGAGTCAAACTGGAAGGTGGACCAATCATATAAATTCAGATTTAAAGATTGGTATTGGGGTAGCTAGTTGGAATAGTGGACAGAGTACTATCCCTGAAGTCAGGAGAACCCGAGGTTAAATCTGGCCTCAGACACTTAACAGTCCTGGCTGTGTGATATTGGGCAAGTCATTTAACCTCAATTGCCTCAGGGAAAAAAAAAAAGATTGATCTTCCTGGGCTCTCCCTAGTTCCTGGCTGCCTCTCCCTAGTTTGATGATACTCATAGAAATAGATTACCTACATTACTAAAAAAAATGAAACTTAGCATTTCTAACACTGAATTTGAAAATACAATTCAAAATTTGTCATTTTTGCCCCTGTTTAAATATTGAACGGGTTGAAAATTATCCATGTGTATATTTTGAAAATAAAAGGCTTAATTAAAAACAACAAAAAATATTGACCAGTATCCATCTGTAGCTTAATCTATCTCTTCATTATAACCTGTATGGCTGGTGTATGGAACTATAGACTCTTTGCATTTAGGGTCGACCCCATTTGCCCAAAACCTTCCGCTGCCCTGGTACAAGGTTCTGTATTTCATTGCAACTTCTCTCCATTCCTGCCCTTGGTCTTTTTCAGAGAAGAGGCCTGCTTTTGTGTAGAACACAAGCCCATCCTGGTGGTCCTCTTTTTTAAGCTGGGCAGCAGAGCCCACCTGATAAACTCGGATACTGATACTACCAAGCCCTGAAGCACCGAGGCTCTGGCTTGGATTGTCCAGTCATTGTTCCCAGTGGGGAACTTGTTATGGGAAATTCTCTTTCACAAAGACTGGCACCTGCTCTAGACCTTCATCTTGGAGAGGTGTCTGGGCACTCAAAGGTTAGGTGATTTGCCCAGGATCACAGAGCCAGTGGTTTCAGAAGCAGAATATGAACGCAACTCCTCTGGATTTCCCTGGCACCTTGATAAATATTAAGACTGGAAAAATGGCATGGTTACTGTGGAAATGGTGCCCAATTAATATATAAGGGGATACTGAAAGAGCTCATGTTTTTACAGACAGAGCTTACCTTGACCAGCCTCCTTTAGGAATCTTGCAGAATCTGTAAACCAATTTTTGCTCTGAACACAGTAGAGCACAGAGAAGAGGAGGATGACCGTGATGAGCTTCATCTGGTCAGATGGGCTGTAGTTTAGGAAGAAGATAATCAGGGAGAGACAGCAAAGCCCATCACTTCCCCTGTGACAAATATTTTAAGACCAAAGAGCCTACTTTCTCATTTTCTTTTGTTTTCATTTAAATTACAATTATTTGGCATTTGGAAAATCTAGAAACACCTTATGGAAAATTCTTTCTCACCCTTCACCCATTTTTACCACCCACTATGAGCCAACTCTGAGAGAGACATATTTCCATTAGCTTATTGGGGTCATTGCTAAATTCACTAGACTTTGTTCCCCATTTCATGCTGTCCAACAGAGGCTCACTGAGCCATTTGGCATGCCATTTATTGAGAGCCTTTTTTGTTGCTAATGCTAAGGAATCATGAAACATGGTTCCTGCTCATGAGGATCTTTAAATCAAGTTGAAAAAAGAAAAGGATCTATTGAGAATAGAAGAGGAAAATGCCTCATGGAGATTTGAACTCACCTGTGTGTTCTCTCTCTTCCTTCCTGATCTGTAGGGAAGCTGAGGGGAGACTGCAGCTCTTTAGTGGAGGAAAGGGCTGTTATTTATCCCAGTCCATTATTCAAAGGAACCAATAGGAAGCCAGCTTCAAAAACAGAACACTGAAATTTTGGAGATTCCCACACTGGCATCTTTCCAAATTGCACAACCAAAATCTTTGATTTCTTGACTTTTTTAAAAAAACATTTGCATATTTTCTTCAAATTTCAGTTTCTCAATTTTTAGTTAGACTTGCATTTTATCAATACCAAATAAAAATATCAAAATATCAATATTTTTCTTATGTTAATATTAATAAAATATTAGATTGTACTATTCCACCTTCCATTTCTGTTATTTAATTGCAGTGATTGTGGTCCACTTTTTAATCTCTTGGGGGGAGGGAGATAGGCTTTATCAAGTTCTTCATCTTCCTGAGGAAGCAGAGTTCCATGAGCTGGAAGTCACTATATAAAAATCTCTGGTTGTGGATCATTTTTGATAAGGATTCAGCCTCCATAGTCTGAGCCCATAAGTAAACCTAAACCCAAAACTTGGTTTCCCATTTTTTAGGCCATCTGGATGTGCTCCCCAATCCCACCATCCCTCATAATGCAATGTGCATATTCCAGTGCCTGGACCTTTCCTCTTGTCATATCTCTGGAAATTCCCTCCTCCCTGTCTAGAACATCCTTGGAGACCCAGATAAAATGCCCTCCCTTCCATGTGGCTCTAACTGTGATTACTCCTGGTCATGAGAGTGGTTGTGGTTATCAATAGCACCAAGTTAATCATGGGCTCCAGGGCCCAGTAGCACCATTGAGTTCCCAGAGGGGATGTGGTCAATAAAAACTTTAATGCAGAGGGACTGGGAGAGGAAGGTATGTGTCAGCTGCATATTCTAATTTCAAGCAGGAATTGGAAAATGGTGCAATCAGTTCAGACAGCGCTGGAAGGAAGGAAGGCCATCCTTGGCTCCTGAGCTTGGCCATACCTCTTAATAAAGGCCTGATTCCCTAATGCTGGCTCTTATTTCTCCCACTTGTGGAAAAGCTTCAAAGTGCTTCACATGCTCTCTGTATTTCCTTATCACTTTCAAGTCTCTGATCTGGCCACTGCCTTTAATCTCCTTCCAGTCCTGGCACTTTGGGGTCCATCTAGGTCACTCTACCTTCTTTCTGCATGACTTAGACACAACTCGCAGGATTGTTCCCCTGAAACTTGCATTTCAATGATGAAGAGCATCAGTTTCAAAAAGGTCGGTTTCCTCATATTGGCTAACTCTCTTTGCATTTCAACATCATTTTATTTTCTGAAAACCACAACCAAATACTATGTTTTAATGAAAAGGCTTTTGTTTTTGTTTTTGCCAGTACCAGGAACATTTTCACTTCTCTGGCTTATTGCCTCAATGGACATAAGCTATAAACTTCATTATTTGAGACAGCCTAGATTTTTGTTGCCAGTGTCTGTTTCAAAGTTCTGATTCAGGGAAGTAATAGGTTTATTTCAGGTCAAGGAAAGCAAACAGAAAAAAATCATGATTGGTGTTTCTGTATAATTTGTATTGCTTTCTCAGACATATTAAACTGTCATTGTTTCATGAGTTTAAACCCTATTTGACCTTAATGGGCAATTTTTGAATAGCTTATTAGTTCTGACAGTGCATCAGCACGTTGCATCAACATTGTTATTATCAATAATATTGGTCTATTATTTGCATTTTTCCATCTGATAATGAAATATCAAGGGATGAAGTTCTCAGATTTTAGTCTTTTATTCACCATGTTCTCTTTCTTTGGTGCCCATTATTGAGATCTGCTGACCTTTCTTGGACTTTTACCCTTTCCTGAAATGGAATCATTAGGGCTTTCGCTATTCACCACCTGGGCCCATATACCCTAACTCCAGCCTTGGCAAGAGCTGGAATAGTGACACAATAAACCTTTAGTTTTCTGTCTTACTGAAAGTAATTAAACATTTGTTTATTTACATTTTGCTAGCAGGGCCAAAGGTTAGCCAAGAGTCTTCAACAGGCCTTTTTAGAAAGGAGTGAGTGACCCTAGCAAATCAGTTGCTCTCAGAAGGCATTTTTTTTTCAACTGAAACCTTTACATGTTCATTTTGAACTTGACTTAAAAAAAAGAAATAAAATAAACTTCCAACCCCATGAGTTGTTAAAAACGTTGAGACAAGAGTTGTTACCTATTCTGATGCACATCTTATATTACAATAAATATAAGATGTGCACTAGATTAGGCAATGAGAATGACTAGAAAAAGTTGTTGGGTCAATCTGAAATGACAGCTAAGGGATTTATTCATCTCTCAGACAACTAGGGGTCTTGCAGCATTCTAAAATAGCACAAGCACCCACTTTATTATGGTGTTTCCAGAACAACAGAAGATCAATCCAGAAAAAAAACTTTTTACTTTTGAGAAAAAGTCTTCTGGAAAAAACAAAATCAAAGAAAAGATGCAGCAATATTTTGGGGTAGATATGAAAAATAGATATGACAACTGACAGCAGAGAGGAAAAAAGATATTTAAATAATTTTTCATTGTGTTTTCTGTTCAGAATGATGATTTTTGGACTGGAAAGGACGTAAAATACATGGTTACTATGGAAATGGTGCCCAATTAATATATAAGGGGATACTGAAAGAGTGCCTTTAAATCACATGGTCTTGTTGAACTATATCCTGGAATGCTGAAAGAACTGAGAGTTGGGGTGGTTTGAAACTTTAAATAACATAGAAGAGTATTCAGGTGGGATAAATGTTTTGCATATGTTCATCATAAAAAAAAGATAGTGAATTCTGTAGACAGGGCTTCTTAAGCTTTTTCCACTCATGACCCCTTTTCAGCCAAGAAATTTTTACATAACCCTGGGTAAATGTTTAGTGATAAGCCATAATTTTGTGACCCCCACATTCAGTTAAAAGATCCTAGATGGAATCAAGAAGTTGGGCTTTAGACCATATGGGCCAGAGAGTTTGAGTTTAATTTTTGACAAAATTTCACAATGCATTATCAAAAGGATAGCTTAGATTAATAAAAGAATATTATTGAAATGATATCAAGTGATCATCAAACAGAAGAAGGAGTAGATAGAAACATTCACCATGGCTTCATCAAGCACAGGTCATGTGCTGGATTAATTTCCTTTCCTTTTTTCAGCTGGCAAATAAGGGAAATATAGGTTTTTACCAAAGTCTTTGTCAAAATCTTTGATGCATATCTTGTGGATAAGCTAGAAGGATGTGAACTTGCCAATAGTACATTTAGTTGAATTCATAACTAGTTGTGTAAGCAGATGCCAGAAGTAGTTATTATTGAGTGAATATCTTGGAGGATGGCTTCTAGTGAAATACTCTTTGGCATATGGGCTTTTCTATTTGCTATATCACATTTTTACCAACTATTCAGATCACTGCATCCTTTGTGCATTGGTAAATGAACATAAGCCGTGAATCACTAATTGACAGAACTAGATTTAAGAAGATTTTGGCAGTTTCTGGACAGTTAAATTTAATAATTTAAGAGAGCTAAAGCAAAAGTGATATCTAAAACTGGTTGAAACAAGCAACTTCACAAGTGCATCCATATCTGTATGGATGTAAAAAATATTTATCAGTTCTTTCACTAGAAGAAGATGGCATCTTTCTTCATATGTCCTTTCTAGTTAATTTGGGTATTTATAATAGATAAAATAATTTATTCACTCAAAGTTGTTTTGAAAACAAACATTATTTTATATATCTTACCATGTTTTTCTAAGATCATTGAACTCATCATTTCTTTTAGCACAGTAATAACAATTAATAGGACAGCTGGTTAGAATAAAAGGATTGCTCTCAGTCCAAATAACTTTGGAGATATTAAACACTTATTTCAAAAAAGGAAGGACTTCACAAATGTGGAGAGAGGAATATGAAAAAATTGTATCCTACAATTTATCCAGCTATATATATCCTATAAAGGGAATGGAATTCTAAGGGAAAAATTCCCTAAAAGTAGATAAGAAGGAAGGAGGAAGAAGTGAGAGAAAACATCTTCACTTTTGCCTTAGATGGCAATTAATCAACCTCTTTGGAGGGAGGGAGAAAATTTTGAAATACAGGGTTTTGCAGGGGTGAAAGTTGAAAACTATTTTTCCATGCATTTTGAAAAATAAAAAGCTATTATTATCTTTTTAAAAAGAATAACATTAGTAGAAGCCTTCTCCTCCAAAAAAAAAAAAAAAAAAAAAAAAAAAAAAAAAAAAAAAAAAAAAAGGACTGTGGGAAGTTTTATGGAATACAGTAGAAGTATAAGACACATCTCCCATCTTCACAGATTGACAATCTCATTGGGAGAATAGTTAAATCATTGTCAAACAAAAAATGGTTGCCATGAATATTCACTGCTATACTGCGTTCCCTGGTGATGGATGGGAGGTTCTTTCTGTGGCAGAGTGGGGCTTGGGATGCTTTCTGAAAGATCATTTCTGACACATACTCTCTGTTCTGGCTCTGCTGCAGTCCAGGAGCTAAACCTGAACCAGGAGAGATATAGAAGGAGAGGAACGTACCACATGAGTCCCACATAACCTAAGAAACGTGAGAGGGACAAGCTTAGAAGACCCCCGATGTTTTCCATGGATCTCTGTGGACCTTTCTTTCCCTTCTCCCACACAGAATAACACAGAATTGGTTAACCAGGATGGGGTGATTTAAATGCAAAAAAGGCAGACATGTATGTTTGTCTCTTCAGCTATATATGGAGAGGATTCTTGATATTCACCTCACACACAGACTCCATCATGTTGTTTGCCTCAGGACAAGTTAAGAAGATTTAGGAAAGGGGAGGATTCCTCTAGAATGGAATCATTAGAGAAGGCCTCATGAAGGAAATGGCAGATCTGCTGCTTCTTGAAGGACAGGTAGAAAGGAAGAATTTTGCATGCAAAAGGAATAGAAGGAGCCAAGTGTCAGGCAGAAATGAAAATTAGAAAATGAGTAAAGTTTAATTCAGTTAAGCTCTGTCTAAACCTTTTAACTTTCTCTGGATTTGACCACTCCAGACCTGAGTTTAACTAGAAAATGGAAATAAAATGTATGTCATGAAATTTTTGTGAAGCTCAAATAAGAAGACCTGTATTAAGTGCTTTAAAAAAACCCCCATAAATATGGCAATTTAGAAAAAATTACAGTTATTTATGTATCTATCTATATCTATCTAAATGCGCATATATATGTCTCTTCTAGGTTGGATATAATGAATCATAGAGACTTCAATGCATCCATGACATTCTGTGTCTGTGATTATCTGGTCTGATGTATTATGTCATTCATTTGCTCTGTTTTTCTTTTCATGGCACTGAACATGGAAGAAACTGTGCAAACAGGAAAATCACCCAAAGTATCCAAATTAAAGATTTTGCAATCTGGGAAGAAAATAGATTTTTGTTTTTGGCACTTATTTCTATAACCAACCCGGAAAAAATTTCAAGGGGGAATTCCCCAACTTACCCTGGCTACAAATGGCCAACAGAGTCATGCCCTATGGTGAAAGATTTCTACAACTCTTGGTCTCTGTCCAGTGCCCAGCAAGCCTCAGAGCTAAGTCTCCCCACCAACCTGAGAAAGGAGAAGGACCCTCAAGTGAACTTCTGTTTCTTTGAGGCTCTGCCCTTCTTTCTCTTCCCTTTCTCACATCTAGGTCCTTGTGGGCAGGTTCTTTGTCTTTTTTTTCTTTTCTGTGGCTTTAGGACTAAACAAAACTGTTCATGTACCTGTAGGAGGTGACTGATCACCTTGAGAGCAGGGATCGCTTCCTTTTTGTGCATTTTTTAATCCCCAAGCAATAGGGATGAACCTGGCATCTAACAAGCACGCTGTCGAATAGTTTTTTGAATTGAATTGAATCGATTGATAGATCACCTCCTGAGAGCTGCTTGCTGCCTACCTGATTTCTGCAGGAGAATGGAAAAATTGGGAGGCAAGTCCCCAAAAGCTGAGTGGTTCTCTCTCCACATGGCTTTGGGTTTTCCTTAAAGCTGATTGAACTTGGTTAGAATGGAGGGGTTGCTGTCAGTCCAAATAACTTTGGAGATGTTAAACACTTTCTTCAAAAAACAAATGATTTCACAAATGTGGAAAAAGGAATATGAAAAACCCCACCAAAATAAAAGGGATTTATGAGTACTGGCAGGTCTCCCTGAGCCTCCATCTGCTTCCTTCTTCCAGTCTGACAGGAGCAATGAAGCTTGTCCCAAATCTCTTTCTCTTCTTCCTGGTCCTGGGTGTCAATAGCCAGAATTGGTTTCAGTGTTCTGGATTTCCTCAATCAGGCTTGCCTAGGAAAGGGCTCTTGAAGAACATGTCACCTTTTTTATTTTTTAAAATTATTTTATTATTATTATTATTTGTTATAGCCTTTTAATTACAAGATATATGCATGCATAATTTTTTCAGCATTGACAATTGTCAAACCTTTTGTTCCAACTTTTCCCCTCCTTCTCCCCATCCCCTCCCCCAGATGGCAGGTTGCCCAATACATGTTAAATATGTTAAAGTATATGTTAAATACAATATAAGTATACAGGTCCATACAGTTATTTTGTTGCGCAAAAAGAATCGGACTTTGAAATAATGTACAATTAACCTGTGAAGGAAATAAAAAATGCAGGTGGACAAAACATAGGGATTGGAAATTCTACATAGTGGTTCACACTCATTTCCCTAAGTTCTTTCACTGGTGTAGCTGGTTCAGTTCATCACTGCTCCATTGGAGCTGATTTGGTTCATTTCATTGTTGAAGATGGCCAGGTCCATCAGAATTGATCATCATATAGTATTGTTGTTGAAGTATATAGTGATCTCCTGGTCCTGCTCATTTCACTCAGCATCAGTCCATGTAAGTCTCTACAGGCCTCTCTGTATTCATCCTGCTGGTCATTTCTTACAGAACAATAATATTCCATAACATTCATATACCACAATTTATTCAGCCATTCTCCAATTGATGGGCATCCGCTCAGTTTCCAGTTTCTAGCCACTACAAACAGGGCTGCCACTACCATTTTGGCACATACAGGGCCCTTTCCCTTCTTTAAAATCTCTTTGGGATATAAGGCCAGTAGTAACAGTGCTGGATCAAAGGGTATGCACAGTTAAACATGTCACCTTTGATAGAGTTGCTTTGCATGAGAAGGGAAGGATGAGAGAAGGGAGATTGTCTTATCCACAGAAAGATGTCTGCAAAGAAAAGAGGGAGGTGGGAACAAATGCAGCCAGAAATAGATTCTGGTACCTGAGCAATGGCAATGGCAGCGTTGGTAGGTATGGTCCTTCCCCACTTGTCTCCCCACCCCCCACCTGATGGGAAGAAAGACTTTTTAGCTGCATTGGTGAGCCCCATGGTTATGAAACAAGAACGAATCTTTTGCTTAACTCAGGATGGATTTTGATGTTCTGGATCTTCTCTGAAAGAAATGGAGCAATAATAAAAGAGGAGATAAATACCACATTTTCAGGGGGAAATTATGTTTCCAGAGTCCTTTGTTTCATATTTTAGATATTAGCCCAGTGAAGTGCTATAAGATTCATCTTGATTTGTCATTTCCACTGGGGACCAATGGTAGGAAGAGATGCTTCCCCATGCCATCCATTTCAAAAAATCTTAAATCTAAGGGAAGTCTCACTCCCCACTAGGGCCAGGTCCATGTTGCCAGAGTCCTACTTCTGATTCGGGCTGCTTCTGCCATTGCTCTGCCCCTCTAGGTGTTGAGGACATGTGGAGAGCCTACCAGGACATGCGGGAAGCCAACTATAAAAATTCAGACAAATACTTCCATGCTTGGGGGAACTATGATGCTGCCCGGAGAGGACCTGGTGGGGCATGGATAGCTGAAGTGATCAGGTATGAATTTTTGAATGGTTCTGAAAATGGAGCATATTTGGCCTGTCTGGGGACTCTCAGAAGCTTCAAAAGCTGAACTTCCTGAGGCTGCTGCTTCTTCTGTTTCCCAGTGGCCAGAGTAGGGTTCTGAGCAGTAGCTATCAGTCTTGTCTGAGCAGCAGAGGAAAGCACCAGGGCTTCATGTGCTGTCAGTATTGACCTTGCATCAAATGAGAGACAGCTTGGGGAGAGGATGTGGTTTTTTCTTTTAAAGCACTTTATTTGTAGTTATTCTGAACTTGTCTGACACCATCACAGGAACATTTCCATATAGAAAGAATAACAAAATGGAAGTCTTTATCTGTCACTGTGAATCTCTGTTATTGCCGATTATAAAAACATATTATCTATTCAATATGTTAGTCCCCAAACTGTCCTGGTTGTCAGTGTCTACCCATAAACTTCCTTTTGTTTCCTCTGTGCTTTCTTAGATGCTTCACTGATGCTATTTTCTCTTTTCATTCTTACTGCTCTTTCTTTTTTTTCAGTAGTATTTTATTTTTCCAGATACATGGAAAGATAATTTTCAGCGTTCATTTTTGTAAGACTTTGTGTTCCTATTTTTTCTCCCTCCCTCTCTTAGTTCCCCTTTCCCAAGACAGCAAGCAATCTGATATAGGTTATACATTATTTCCACATTTTCACGCATAATAAAAATCAGCTGGTCTTCTTTCAAACTCTCTTCTCTGACAATATTATTATGAAAACTTTCCTTCATAACAAATTAATAATGTCAAGCTAAATTAATGCAAATTAATTAAATTAATATTTGCTTTGTTGGGAGTGTATATCTTATTCTTCCCATTAGCTTTCTGTCAACATGTGAGAAGCACATTTCCTCATGATCTTTTGGAGTTTTCTATGTTCATTGAATGGAGATGAGGCCCTCGTTTTAAAAATTTCTTTCTCTTTACAATGTAGTATCCATTGAATAAATGATTTTCCTGGTTTATTCTATTTCTATCTATATCCATTTATTGAGTATAGACCCAAGTAGTTTTCCAAAATGGCTGTACCAATTCACAGCTCCATCTACAGAGAACTAGTCTTCCTGCCTTCTATGGTCCAGCCCAGAATCATCATTTTCCTTTCTGGTTATCTTTTCCAATGTGATGTAGATGAGGTGGAGTCTTAAAATTGTTTTAATGTATATTTCTTTTACTATTTATGATTTGGAATTTTTTTGTATGACTACTGTTATCTTTTTTTCTTTTGAGAACTTTCCATTCATAGTCTTGGACCATTTATCTGTTGAGCATGGGCACTTGTTCTTATGTAACTCAGTGAGTATTGCAGTTATCTGGGACATCAGACTTTTGTCACAAATACTTTTTCCCCCAGTTAACTGTTTCTCTTTTAATTTAGCTTCATCCCTTTTGTTTGTGCAAAAATTGTTCAATTCTCTACAATTGAAATAGCTTATTTTCTCTCTCATTTTTCTACTGATTTGTTCTTGCACAAATTATGTTTCCATAATTTTTATGATTATGAAAGGTATGCCTTTCCATCTTCCTCTGAGTTGGTGATAATTTGGGTTTAATATCCATTTGGAACTTATTGTATATGTACTGTAAAGTATTCATCTAGATCTAATTTCTTTTCTTTTCTGAGGCAATTGGGGTTAAGTGATTTGCCCAAGGTCACATAGCTAGGAAGTGTTAAGTGTCTGAGATCAAATTTGAACTCAGGTCGTCCTGACTTCAAGGCACGTGCTCTATCCATTGCACTACCTAGCCACCCCATCTAGATCTAATTTCTACCTACCTGCTTTCCAGTTTTTTCAACAACTTTTGTTGAATAGTGAGATCCAACCCTACTTATTAGTATCTTTAGGTTTCTCAAATACTAAACTGCTATGCTTATTTATATTTTGTGTACTTAATCTGTTTTACTAACCAACATTTTTTAAAAAATAAAAGTAGTATGAAAGAGTTATGATTATTCTTTTGTACCATAGTTTCAGAGCTAGAACTTGTAGGCCTCCTCTTTCCCACGGTTTTTTGTTACTTCCCTTTAGATTTGTCATCATCCATTCCTCCAAATGAGTTTTGTTAATTTTTTCCCTAATTCTGTAAAGTAACACTTTTTTGTAGTCTGGAATGGTACTGAGTAAATCAGTTCATTTAGATAGCATTATCATCCATTAGCACAGACTAAGTGAAAATTATTTCTTTCTTTAAAAAGCAGCTTAATTTTATTTTCATTTTTGAATTCTTTCCCACTCACCTTGTCTTCCTCCACCCCCTCAGAAAGCAAGAAAAACCCACTACAAATTTGTATAAGCAAGCAAAACCAATTCCCTCCTTAGCCGTGTGAGGAGGATTTCTAAGCCACTTATTCCCATTAGGCTGGTTCTAGAAGGCAAAGGCTGCCTGGCAGGAGCTGAGTTGTGCACAGTACAGAATTAATCCCTGAGCCCAGCTTTGGGGTGCACGATTGCACGGCAGTACCACCAGCCAGGTTTCTATCTTCTCTTATTGGGTTGCCCTCTTTCTCATCAGAGATGAGGGAGATGGAGACCAGATGGACAGATCCAGAGACAAACCACTGATTTCTTTAAACTCCTTATCTTTCAGTGATGGCCGAGAGTTCTTACAAGGAGGCATCTTCGGCCGAAATATAGAAGATACCTTGAAAGACCAGGAAGCCAACAGGTGGGGCCGAAGTGGCAAAGATCCCAATCACTTCAGACCAGAAGGCCTGGATCCCAAATACTGAGCTGCTTTCTCCCTATTGTTTCCTTCCTCATATTTTTGTGAGATCCTCTGGGAGTCAAGAGCCTCCTGGGTGCACACAGTTGTAGCTGCTGCCATGTAGACATTCAATAAACAGCATTCTAACCCAAAATGAGCCTGCCTGACTCTCTCTATACCCAGGGTAAGTCTGTTATCTATGACACTTTGACCCTGAGTCTAGCTCCTGTCAAACCCCAGATGGGCATCATACTTTCTAGTCCATCTGAGCCTGGTCTTTGAATCACTCTGTTCCTGATTTTTGTTGATGTCCTAGTCACCCAAGAACATTTGTCCAAAGTGTTCTGTGATAAATCTTGAGGAAACATAAAATAATAAAATTTTTGGAGAAAATAGAGGTTCCCAACAGACTTCCAGTTGACACCCCATTGCTATTTCACTTGTCGCTTTCTTCTATATAATAATGCCATAAAACCCCTATTAACCTGTTCTTCTTTGCTACTGATTGCTTGGATTGTCCATTTCTCATTCTCATCTATTCCCAATATCTACCTTCCCTTCTCCAATGACCAATCCTAGTGCCTAGCCTTATTGATTATTGATTATTACCCTCAGTATTCTTTTTCTAGTACTTTGCTCCTTTGGGGACTTTTACTTGTATAAGGAACCATTGGAATCTATCTCTTATTATCCATTCTCCAACGTATGTATCTTTGGGGTTTTCCTTCAGTATTTGTACCATTACCAATTATTTTAAAATGTTGACAAAATAGTGATGGCCTATTCATCTTAATACTTAGAACAACAACAATAACAACTAGAATTTATATGATTTGAGGTTTAAAAGACACTTTAGAAACATTATTAAATCCCTGGAAAGTAAGTGTTATTATTATTATCCACATTTTAGAGATGAGGAAATTCAGGCAGACAGAGGTTAAGTGACTTACTTGCTAAGAATAACATAGCTAGTGAATGCTATGATCAAATTTGACCTCTGGTCTTCCCAACATTGTGTCCAATTCTTAAGCTACTTTCTAGCTACTTTCATCTTTTGTTTCTTCATGTCACATAACCACAATTTTATGCTCATTTTGTGACATACAATATCTGCCATCACAGTTGATCATCACATAATCTTGTTATTACTAAGTATACTTTCTTCTGGTTCTGCTCACTTCACATAGCATTAGTTCATGTTTTCTAGTCTTTCTGAAATCATCCTGCTGATCAGTTCTTATAGAACAATAATATTCCATTACATTCATGTGCCATAACTTAATCAGCCATTCACCAGCTGATGGGCATCCACTCAATTTTCACTTTCTTGCCACTACAAAAAGGGCTGCCACAAACATTTTTGCACATATGGGTCCCTTTCCCTTCTTTAATATCTCTTTGGGATATAAAGAAAACATTTTTGCATGCAACACTCTTGGCAGAGAAGTGGTTCTGGTGCAGCATCAGTTGAGTTGTATAAGAAAGCTTACATAGAGAAGATAAAACTGGATAGTAGTATGTATAAAAAAAATACCTGGGTTTTTTAGAGCAATATAGAACAAGGATATAATTTGGTGTGGTGGATAAAGTACCAACTCTGGAGTCAAGAAGACCTGGACCCCAACTTGGTCTTTGACAAGCATGGATTTAAGTTACAAATGAAAAACGACACTGATGAAATCACTAGTCGAGATCCAATAAATTCACAGTCGTTTCCAACCTTTGGACAATTTTCGATTTGATGTAAGAAGAAATTTCTTTCTAATTCAAATGAATAGGCAGCTTCAGGAGATGGTAGGTTCTGGGAGCTGAACTTAAGAGTTAGAAATATAGAGAACATATTTAGTTCACATTCACTATGGGTTGGGCCTTTAAAGCTGCTTCCAACTCCAAAATTTTGTATGCTGGTAGAAAGTCATGGCAAAATACAGTAATCTGGTGACGACATTCTCATACTGAAAGAAATAACATGACAAACAACACTCTGAGACAGGATACTTGTGCCTTGTGCCTTTGTTATCAATGAGGAGAAAACTAAATATAGTTAGATGTACTTCAGTTTATCCAACAGTTTGGATGTCAAGTTGTATATAAGTAGCATTTTTGTAAATCAATATTTGAAAATCCTGTGGTATTTTTTGTAAATACCTTCTAATTTATCAGTTTGAATCTAATTTTTCACTTATCAGAATTACAACAACCCCACTATCCTTATGGATTTTGCATGGTATATAACTGCTTTATTTCTCTGAAAATGCTATACATTATCTGGTTTCAAAATGATAAGAAGCAATGCTGAACAGCCCACATAACAGAAGCACCTTAAGAAAATAACTCTTTTGGGTGACAGAAGATGGAGCATAGTGTAGTGGAAAGAACCCGGTCTAGAACTAGAAGATCTGTAACTGTAATTTGGCTTATTGTTATGTTATTTATTTGAAATGATTTTGGATGAAATAACACATTTGTTTATACTTTCAAGTTACAAAGAGAATAATGGATAGCAAGAACTACTGAAATCTGACTGACAAATTGCCCAATATCAATGACTCTCCCCACATGCAGCTCACTCGGTCTTTCTACTGAACCCCCTGGAAAGTTGTCACTTTCCACCTCTGTCCAGAAGCCCCTGCCCCATCCCCTTCCTCTGAAGACCTGCCAGTGCTTCCTTTTGCAACTGACCAGCTGATTGTGGAAAACTTTGGAGATCCTTGTTCGTTCCTTTTTCAGATGCCGTATCCCTCTTATGGAAGATGTGATTACTCCTATGGTCCAGCATTCATCAGGAAAAGAAATGAAAGGGAGAGACAGAGAGTCAAGTGTGTCAATGAAGGCTATGCCCAGCTCCGTCATCACCTGCCTGAGGAATATCTGGAGAAGCGCCTCAGTAAAGTTGAAACCCTTAGAGCCGCCATCAAGTACTTACATTAAGTACCTGCAGTCTCTGCTTTATGGAGATGAAGTGGAAGGCAAGAAACCCGGGAAAGGTCAGGCTATTGTGGCAACTACCAGTCATCACATGGACCCTATTTTTACAATTGTGTAAATAGGACCAAAGTCTCAAGAAATCGTTTCCTAAGGGTACGGTGTTTATAGAATCAGACCATGTCTCTTACTGAACTTCATACTTTTCTTGTTAGGATCCTATCATCAGAAACAAGTTTGGAGGTCATTTACTTCAATCACCTGTCTGAATCTTACCTTATGTAGGATCCCTGGTAAGGAGTCATAATAAAGAATTTTTTGTAAAAAAAAAATAATAATTCTGCAAAACTGATCGATATATTTTTAAAAATTTGGCTACATACATTATATCACATCTGTGAACCTCCCATCTCTTCTAAGGAGTAAAAGAAATTGTCTTATTGTATTTCTTCTTTGAGACCAAGCTAGTTCTTGGTAGTTTTGCAGCATTCAGTACTGATTATTTTGTAGCAGTTCTTTCCATTTACATTGTTGTCGTTTTGTATATTGTTTTTCTGGCTCTGCTTATTTTATTCATTTAAATAATTTTGCTGCTTCTCTATATTCATTATATGTGTCATTTCTTATAGTATCAAATTCAGGCACACAGTGCTTTTAGCCATTCACTAACTGATGGGCATCTACTTTGTTTCCAGTTCTTCACTACCATGAAAAGTTCCACTATGACTATTTGGTGTGTAAGAAGATTTTCATTTAACAGACTTTCATTTTTTTTTTTTTTTTTTTTTTTTTTTTTAAAGCTGTGTTCTCTGTGTTTTCTCTAAGCTTAACCTCTCCAGGGCCTCCTCAATGCTTCTCAGAGTTCCTTCACCGTCCTGCTAACACTGTCTTGGCTCAGGCTGGTTTACTGTCCTAGAAGCGTCTCCCACCCGGGATCTGATTTGGGAAAGGGGAGGGTTTAACCCGGCGGACACTGCAGAGAAGTCTCTGGCAGACCCACACACCGCGATTCCTTTGGCTACTGTTTTTCAGCAACAGACAAGAGGAGAGCCTGGGGACTGTCGGAAAGGGGGCACAGCCCGGCTCGGCGTCGGGCTTGGCTCAGAGCGCTGTCTCTCAGGAGGCGTGGGGGGGGGGACACGGGGATAACTTTGGGGGAGCAAGGAGATGAATCTCTCCCTTTCAAGCGCGTCTCTCTCGGCCCCGAGGGAAGGAGAGGCGGGAGATGCGCTTTGGGACGCGGTGGGAGCCCGGCTTTAGGCAGCGGAAGGAGCCTCCATTTGCTGACCAGCGTTCGGTGCTTGCATTTGCCGAGGAGACCTGGGTCAGATTGGACCTCAGATACCCACTGGCTGACGGGCAGTTCCCGGAACCTCTGCCCCAGTTTCGGGCCGAGGAGACCCCAGGACGGGGGAAGCTGATATCGGCGACGGGCTCGTGGAGCGTCTGAGGAACGGGACGGCCCCTTTTCGGGGGCCCTTTAACCTCTGGACTGCTGTGAAAAAAGGGGATCGGGTTCAGGGACCTGAGGTCCCTCCCGCTCTAGCCTGTCAGCCTGTCGTCTGGGAAAACTGAGGCACCTTCGTTGCTTCCCATTACTCCCCACTTTCATCGGGTCCCAGGGCGGGCTGCAGGTGGGGGTGGGGAAGCGCCTGAGGTCCCGGTCTTTCTGTCCAAACCTGCCTGACTCCGCCCCGTCCAGCTGCCGCCGCGCCCCCGTGGGCCGGAGCTTCAAGTCCGCACATGCTCGGAGGGTCTTCAGGCAGAGCGTTCCAGCTGGCCAAATCTCCATGGCAACCCGCCTAGCCCGGCCCCTTCATTGCCCCCAATTACTCTCCATATTCATTCGGTTCTTAAGGGAGAATTCCCTCTTTGTTTTTGGAGGCAAACTTTGGGGCGGACCGAGAAAGCGGCGACGTATTTGGAGCTCGGCTTTAGAGAATCACTTCGGCAGCCGAAAGGAGAATGGGTTGGAGTAAAGCCAGAGTTGAGGCAGACGGACTGACCATCGCTATTGCAGTTGTCCAGGCGTGAAATGATAAAGACCGGCGCCGGAGGCTTTAAGTATTTAAAGATGGCAGGGTCAGAGGAGAGAAGGGGGCGTCCCTGAGAGATGCTGCAAAGGTAAAAATCTATAGGCTCTTGTGACACATCGGATAGAGGGTGTGAGGGACGGTGAAATGTCAAGGTAAACCCCTCAAGTGGGAGCACGGGTGGTGCTGCCCCTGATGGTCACAGGAAATTTTGAAAGGATGGAGGGTTTGAGGGGAAAATAATGAGTTCAATTTTAGAATTGGGCCATTTAGGATATGGCTTATAGGTGTTTAAAAGGTAGCAAGAGATGGGACATTGGAGAGAGATTAGGGCGGGAAACATAGATTTGAGACTCATCAGCACAGGGATGATAATTAAATTTAAAGGACCTGATGAGATCCCCAAATGAAGTAGTCTCAAAGGAGAAGAAAAGAGAGCACAGAACAGATGTGGGACCTGAGGGACAGCCATGGGAAGAGGGTCCAGCAAACAGACCGAGGAGGGAAGGACTGAGAGAACTGAGAGAGAGAATGGTGTCCTGGAAAACGTAGACCGAGGAGAATATCAAGTCTGATCAATAATGTCAAAACTGGGGAGAAAAGTGAATTCCTAACCAATGAGGAAGCAACAAAAGCAATTATCGGGAATCCCTTTCCAATAAATAAAATTGGCAATTTAAATAATATGAAAGAATAATTATAAAAATATAAAATGCCCAGATTCACAGTACAGGAAATAGAATAATTTTAAAAAGAGGTCACTATTAAATTTCTTAGCTTTCTGGGGTTAAGCGGAAGTTAGAGATACTGTGGATTTCTGTTTTGTTTTATTTTTTATTTTTTTTATTTTTTTGGCAAAGCAGTAGGGGTTAAGACACTTGCCCAGGCTCACACAGGGTAAGTGTTAAATGTCTGAGATCACATTTGAACTCAGGGCCTCCTGACTTCAAGGTCTGTGCTCTATCCACTGTGGCATCTAGCTGTCCCATAATGTGTATTTCTAATATTTTTCTATAAAATCTCAAATCCAGATTTTTCATTGTGATTCTGAAGAACCCAATTCCTTTATCCTCTTTCATTTTCCTATCTCTAAGGAAGTCTCTATTCCTTACTTTTTATGATTTCCATCAATATTCTGTTTCAGCCACTCCCAGAAGTCACACCACAGACTCATTCATTACATTTGAAGCAAACTTTGGTTTCTAGGATTCTCACAATTTTTCCAGTCCTCCCCCATTGCTCTCTTTGCTTCCCGACCATTATCAAGCTCATCACACATAGAACGAAACAGCTTCATTCTTTGCTCGGATGTTTATTGAATACAAAGCATGAGTCTAAAACAGAGAGGGCAGATGCTCCATCCAGGTGGCACAGAAAGGAGGGCAGGGAGGGGAAAAGAGGAGGGAACAAGTCATCTCAGTATTTGGGGTCCAGACCACGGGGCCTGAAATGATTGGGGTCTTTGCCACTCCTGCCCCATTCATTTGCATATTGGTCTGCATCAGAGTCTTTGCCACTGCTGCCAAATTGCAATGATTCTCGGCCATCACTGGAAAACAGGAATGTAGAAAATAGATGAAGCAACAGATTTTGTATTAGGGGATATATGGAAAAGGAGAAGGAAATATCATCCCATAGTGAGTTTTTATGGAGTTTCATCTTCTGCATATTCAAGGAAAGCTGACATGGGGATTGATTACCTGATCACTTTGGCTGCCCAAGCCCCACCAGGTCCTCTCCGGGCAGCATCATAGTTCCCACGAGCATGAAAGTACTTGTCTGAATTTTTAAAATTTGCTTCACGCATGTCACGATAGGCCCTCCACATGTCCCCAGCACCTAGAAAAAGACTTCCTTGAGTCAAACTGGAAGGTAGACCAATCATATAAATTCAGATTTAAAGATTGGTATTGGGGTAGCTAGTTGGAATAGTGGACAGAGTACTATCCCTGAAGTCAGGAGAACCCGAGGTTAAATCTGGCCTCAGACACTTAACATTCCTGGCTGTGTGATATTGGGCAAGTCATTTAACCTCAGTTGCCTCAGGAGAAAAAAAAAGATTGATCTTCCTGGGCTCTCCCTAGTTCCTGGCTGCCTCTCCCTAGTTTGATGATACTCATGGAAATAGTATGTGGAAATAGATTACCTACATTATTAAAAAAAAAATAAAACTTAGCATTTCTAACACTGAATTTGAAAATACAATTCAAAATTTGTCATTTTTGCCCCGGTTTAAATATTGAACAGGTTGAAAATTATCCATGTGTGTATTTTGAAAATAAAAGGCTAATTAAAAACAACAAAAAATATTGACTAGTATCCATGTGTATCTTAATCTATCTCTTCATTATAACCTGTATGGCTGGTGTATGGAACTATAGACTCTTTGCATTTAGGGTCGGCCCCATTTGCCCAAAACCTTCCGCTGCCCTGGTACAAGGTTCTGTATTTCATTGCAACTTCTCTTCATTCCTGTCCTTGGTCTTTTTCAGAGAAGAGGCCTGCTTTTGTGTAGAACACAAGCCCATCCTGGTGGTCCTCTTTCTTAAGCTGGGCAGCAGAGCCCCTCTGATAAACTCGGATACTGATACTACCAAGCCCTGAAGCACCGAGGCTCTGGCTTGGATTGTCCAGTCATTGTTCCCAGTGGGGAACTTGTGGTGGGAAATTCTCCTTCACAAGGACTGGCACCTGCTCTAGACCTTCATCTTGGAGAGGTGTCTGGGCACTCAAAGGTTAGGTGATTTGCCCAGGATCACAGAGACAGTGGTTTCAGAAGCAGAATATGAACGCAACTCCTCTGGATTTCCCTGCCACCTTGATAAATATTAAGACTGGAAAATGACATGGTTACTGTGGAAATGGTGCCCAATTAATATATAAGGGGATACTGAAAGAGCTCATGGTTTTACAGACAGAGCTTACCTTGACCAGCCTCCTTTAGGAATCTTGCAGAATCTGTAAGCCAATTTTTGCTCTGAACACAGTAGAGCACAGAGAAGAGGAGGATGACCGTGATGAGCTTCATCTGGTCAGATGGGCTGTAGTTTAGGAAGAAGATAATCAGGGAGAGACAGCAAAGCCCATCACTTCCCTTGTGACAAATATTTTAAGACCAAGGAGCCTACTTTCTCATTTTCTTTTGTTTTCATTTAAATTACAATTATTTGGCATTTGGAAAATCTAGAAACACCTTATGGAAAATTCTTTCTCACCCTTCACCCATTTTTACCACCCACTATGAGCCAACTCTGAGAGAGACACATTTCTATTAGCTTATTGGGGTCATTGCTAAATTCACTAGACTTTGTTCCCCATTTCATGCTGTCCAACAGAGGCTCACTGAGCCATTTGGCATGCCATTTATTGAGAGCCTTTTTTGTTGCTAATGCTAAGGAATCATGAAACATGGTTCCTGCTCATGAGGATCTTTAAATCAAGTTGAAAAAAAAAAGAAAAGGATCTATTGAGAATAGAAGAGGAAAATGCCTCATGGAGATTTGAACTCACGTGTGTTCTCTCTCTCTTCCTTCCTGATCTGTAGGGAAGCTGAGGGGAGACTGCAGCTCTTTAGTGGAGGAAAGGGCTGTTATTTATCCAAGTCCATTATTCAAAGGAACCAATAGGAAGCCAGCTTCAAAAACAGAACACTGAAATTTTGGAGATTCCCACATTGGCATCTTTCCAGATTGCACAACCAAAACCTTTGATTTCTTGACTCTTTTTTAAAAATGTGCATATTTTCTTCAATTTTTAGTTAGACTTGCATTTTATCAATACCAAATAAAAATATGAATATTTTTCTTATATTAATATTAATAAAATATTAGATTGTACTATTCCACCTTCCATTTCTGTTATTTAATTGCAGTGATTGTAGTCCACTTTTTAATCTCTTGGGGGGAGGGAGATAGGCTTTGTCTAGTTCTTCATCTTCCTGAGGAAGCAGAGTTCCATGAGCTAGAAGACACTACTTAAAAATCTCTGGTTGTGGATCATTTTTGATAAGGATTCAGCCTCCATAGTCTGAGCCCATAAGTAAACCTACACCCATAACTTGATTTCCCATTTTTTAGGCCATCTGGATGTGCTCCCCAATCCCACCATCCCTCATAATGCAATGTGCATATTCTAGTGCCTGGACCTTTCCTCTTGTCATATCTCTGACAATTCCCTCCTCCCTGTCTAGAACATCCTTGGAGACCCAGATAAAATGCCCTCCCTTCCATGTGGCTCTAACTGTGATTACTCCTGGTCATGAGAGTGGTTGTGGTTATCAACAGCACCAAGTTAATCATGGGCTCCAGGGCCCAGTAGCACCATTGAGTTCCCAGAGGGGATGTGGTCAATAGAAACTTTAATGTAGAGGGACTGGGAGAGGAAGGTATGTGTCAGCTGCATATTCTAATTTCGAGCAGGAATTGGAAAATGGTGCAATCATTTCAGACAGCGCTGGAAGGAAGGAAGGCTGTCCCTGGCTCCTGAGCTTGGCCATACCTCTTAACAAAGGCCTGATTCCCTAATGCTGGCTCTTATTTCTCCCACTTGTGGAAAAGCTTCAAAGTGCTTCACATGCTCTCTGTATTCCCTTATCACTTTCAACTCTCTGATCTGGCCACTGCCTTTAATCTCCTTCCAGTCCTGGCACTTTGGGGTCCATCTAGGTCACTCTACCTTCTTTCTGCATGACTTAGACACAACTCGCAGGATTGTTCCCCTGAAACTTGCATTTCAATGATGATGAGCATCAGTTTCAAAAAGGTCGGTTTGCTCATATTGGCTAACTCTCTTTACATTTCCACATCATTTTATTTTCTAAAAACCACAACCAAATACTATGTTTTAATGAAAAGGCTTTTGTTTTTGTTTTTGCCAGTACCAGGAACATTTTCACTTCTCTGGCTTATTGCCTCAATGGACATAAGCTATAAACTTCATTATTTGAGACAGCCTAGATTTTTGTTGCCAGTATCTGTTTCAAAGTTCTGATTCAGGGAAGTAATAGGTTTATTTCAGGTCAAGGGAAGCAGAGAGAAAAAAAAATCATGATTGGTGTTTCTGATTAGTATAATTTGTATTACTTTCTCACTCAATATTAAACTGACATTATTCTATGAGTATAAACATTATTTACCTTAATGGGCAATTTTTGAATAGGTTATTAGTTCTGACAGTGAATCAACTTGTGCATCAACATTGTTGTTATCAATAATATTAGTCTGTCATTTGCATTTTTCCATCTGATAATGATATATCAAGGGATGAAGTCCCCAGATTCCAGTCTTTTATTCACCATGTTCTCTTTCTTTGGTGCCCATTATTGAGATCTGCTGACCTTTTTTGGACTTTTACCTTTTCCTGAAATGGAATTGTTAGGGCTTTCTCTAATCACCAGCTAGGCCAATATACCTTAACTCCAACCTTGGCAAGAGCTGGAATAGTGACACAATAAATCTTTAGTTTCATGGCTTACTGGAAATAATTAAATATTTGCTTATTTACCTTTTGCTACCAGGGCCAAAGATTACCCAAGAATCTTGGACAAGCCCTTTCAGAAATGAGTGACCCTAGCAAATTCAGTTGCTCTCAGAGAACTTTTTTTTTTAACTAAAAATTTTACATATTCACTTTGAACTTGAATTTAAAAAAGAACCCCATGAGTTAAGTTAAAAATGTTACATAAGGGACAAGGGTTGTTACCTATTCTGGTGCACATTTTATATTACAATAAATATAAGATGTGTCCCAGATTAGATAATGAGCATTATTGGAAAAAGTTGTCCGGTCAACCTGGAATGACAAACTAAGGGATTTATTCATCACACAGGACAAGTAGGGGTCGTACAGGATTCTAAATAGCACAAGGGCTCACTTTACTCTGGTGTTTCCATAATATTATCCAATCTATCCAGAAAAAGTCTTTCTTTTTAGAAAAATCTGAGAAAAACAAAATCAAAGAAAGGATATGACAATGGATTGAGGTATATTTGAAAAACAGAAATAACAACTGAGAGCAGAGAGGAAAAAAGAAACATTTAAATAATTTTTCATTGTTTTTTTCTGTAGAGAATGATGATCTTTGAACTGGAAAGGGCATAAAATATATGATTACTGTGGAAGTGGTGCCCAATTAATATATAAGGGGATACTGAAAGAGTGCCTGTGAACTCTTGATGCATTTAAATCACCTGACTTTGTTGAACATCTTATATTACAATAAATATAAGATGTGTACCAGATTAGGTAATGAACATTACTAGAAAAATTGTTGGGTCATCCTGGAATGACAAACTAAGGGATTTATTCATCACACAGGACAAGTAGGGGTCATGCAGGATTCTAAAGTAGCACAAGGGCTCATTTTACTTTGGTTTTTCCATGACGTTATACAATCTATCCAGAAAAAGTCTTTCTTTTGAGAAAAATCTTCTGAGAAAAACAAAATCAAAGAAAGAATGTGACAATGGATTGAGGTAGATGTGAAAAACAGAAATGATAACTGAGAGCAGAGAGAAAAAAGAGATATTTAAATAATTTTTCATTGTGTTTTCTGTTGAGAACGATGGTCTTTGTTCCGGAAAGGACATAAAATACATGGTTACTATGGAAATGGTGCCCAATTAATATATAAAGAGATACTGAAAGAGTATCTATGGATTCTTGACGCATTTAAATCACATGAATTTGTTGATCTACATCCTGGAATACTGAAAGAACTGAGTTGGGATGGTTTTGAAAGTTCAAATAAGACAGAAGAATATTGGGGTGGGGTAAATGCGGTGCAGATATTCATCAAAGGAAAGATAGTGGATTCTGTAGACAGGACTTCTTGAACTTTTTCCACTTGTGACCCCTTTTCAGCCAAAAAATTTTTACACAACCTTGATAATAAGTTATAATTTTCTTGGATCTCTGTGGACTTTTCTTTCCCTTCTTCCACACAGAGTCACACAGAATTGGTTAACCAGGACTGAGGGGTTTTAAATGCAAAAAGGCAGAAATGTATGTTTGTCTCTTCAACTACATATGGAGAAACTGCTCACACACAGACTCAGTCCTCTTGTTTGCCTCAGGAAGTCAGGAAGATTTAGGTATGGAGAGACTCCTTTAGAATGGAATAATTGGAGAAGGTCTCATGGAGGAAGTGGCAGATCGGCTGCCTCTTGAAGGACAGGTAGAGAGGAGGAAGCTTTGTATGCAAAAGAAATAGCAGAAGCCAAGGCTCAGGCATAAATGAAAATTAGAAAATGAGTGAAGTTTAACTCAGTTGAGCTTTGTCTAAACCTATAATTTTCTCTGGGTTTGACCACTCCAGACCTAAGTTCCTTTATCTAGAAAATGGAAATAAAACGTATCTCATGAAGTTTTTGTGAAGTCCAAATAAGAAGACCTGTATTAAGTGCTTTTAAAAAAAACCTTAGGGGCAGCTAGATGGTGCAATGGATAGAGCACCAGCCCTGAAGTCAGGAAGATCTGAGTTCAATTATGATCTCAGACACTTAACACTTCCTAGCTGTGTGACCCTGGGCAAGTCACTTAACCCCAAATTGCCTCAACAACAAAACAAAACAAATAATCCCCATAAAAGTAGCAATAAAAAACCCAAAATTACTCATAGTTATTTGTCTATCTAAATATATAGATATATATATCCTCTAGATTGGATATAATAAATCATAGAGACTGCAATGCATCCATGACATTCTGTATCTGTGATTGTCTGGTTTGATGCATTATGTCATTCATTTGCTCTGTTTTTCTTTCTATGGCACTGAACATGGAAGAAATTGTGCAAACAGGAAAATCATCCAAAGTATCCAAATTAAAGATTTTGCAATCTGGGAAGAAAATAGATTTTTGTTTTTAGTACTTATTTCTATAAGCAACCCGGAAAAAATTTCAAGGGGGAATTCCCTAACTTACCCTGGCCACAAATGGCCAACAGAGTCACTCCTTATGGTAAAAGATTTTTACAACTCTTGGTCTCTGTCCAATGCCCAGCAAGCCTCAGAGCTAAGTCTCCCCACCAACCTGAGAAAGGAGAAGGAGCCTCAAGTGAGCTTCTGTTTCTTTGAGGCTCTGCCCTTCTTTCTCTTCCCTTTCTCACGTCTAGGTCCTTGTGGGCAGGTTCTTTGTCTTTTTTTTCTTTTCTGTGGCTTTAGGACTAAACAAAACTGTTCATGTACCTGTAGGAGGTGACTGATCACCTTGAGAGCAGGGATCGCTTCCTTTTTGTGAATTTTTTAATCTCCAAGAAATAGGGATGAACCTGGCATCTAACAAGCACACTGTCAAATAGTTTTTTTTTAATTGAATTGAATTGATTGATAGATCACCTCCTGAGAGCTGCTTGCTGACTACCTGACCTCTGCAGGAGAATGGAAAAATTGGGAGGCAAGTCCCCAAAAGCTGAGTGGTTCTCTCTCCACATGGCTTTGGGGTTTCCTTAAAGCTGATTGAACTTGGTTAGAATGGAGGGGTTGCTGTCAGTCCAAATAACTTTGGAGATGTTAAACACTTCCTTCAAAAAAAGAAAGGATTTCACAAATGTGGAAAAAGGAATATGAAAAAACCCACCAAAATAAAAGGGATTTATGAGTACTAGCAGGTCTCCCTGAGCATCCATCTGCTTCCTTCTTCCAGCCTGACAGAAGCAATGAAGCTTGTCCCAAGTCTCTTTCTCTTCTCCCTGGTCCTGGGTGTCAACAGCCAGAATTGGTTTCAAAGCACTGTGGATTTCCTCAATCAGGCTTGCCTAGGTAAGGGCTCTTGAAGAGCATGTCACTTTTGATAGAGTTGCTTTGCATAAGCAGGGAAGGATGAGAGAAGGGAGATTGTCTTATCCACAGAAAGAAGATGTCTGAAAAGTAAAAGGGGGAGGTGGGACCAAATGCAGCCAGAAGTAGACTCTGGTACCTGAGCAATGGCAAAGGCAAGGTTGGTAGGTATAGTCCTTCAACACTTGTCTCCCCACCCCACACCTGATGGGAAAAAAAGATTTTTTAGCTGCATTTAGCATTGCATGGTTATGAAACAAGAATGAATCTTTTGCTTAACTCAGGATGGATTTTAATGGTCTGGATCTTCTCTGAAAGAAATGGAGCAATAATAAAAGAGGAGATAAATACCACATTTTCTGGGGGAAATTATGTTTTCAGAGTCCTTTGAATAAAAAAATATGAAAATATTTTAGATATTAGCCCAGTGAAGTGCTATAAGGTTCATCTTGATTTGTCATTTCCACTGGGGACCAATGGTAGGAAGAGATGCTTTCCCATGCCATCCATTTCAAAAAAATCTTGAATCTAAGGGAAGTCGCACTCCCCACTAGAGCCAGGTTCATGTTGCCAGAGTCCTACTTCTGATTCGGGCTGCCTCTGCCATTGCTCTGCCCCTCAAGGTGTTGCGGACATGTGGAGAGCCTACCAGCACATGCGGGAAGCCAACTATAAAAATTCAGACAAATACTTCCAATACTATGATGCTGCCTGGAGAGGACCTGGTGGGGCTTGGATAGCTGAAGTGATCAGGTATGAATTTTTGAATGGTTCTGAAAATGGAGCATATTTGACCTGTCTGGGGTCTCTCAGAAGCTTCAAAAGCTGAACTTCCTGAGGCTGCTGCTTCTTCTGTTTCCCAGTGGCCAAAGCAGGTTCCTGAGCGGTGGCTATCAGTCTTGTCTGAGCAGCAGAGGAAAACACCAGGGCTTCATGTGCTGTCAGTATTGACCTTGCATCAAATGAGAGGCAGCTTGTGGAGAGGATTTGGTTTTTTCTTTTAAAGCATTTTTTATTTGTAGTTATTCTGAACTTGTCTGACACCATCACAGGAACATTTCCATATAGAAAGAATAACAAAATGGAAGTCTTTATCTGTCACTGTGAATCTCTGTTATTGCCGATTGTAAAAGCATATTATCTATTCAATATGTTAGTCCCCAAACTGTCCTGGTTGTCAGGGTCTACCCATAAACTTCCTTTTGTTTCCTCTGTGCTTTCTTAGATGCTTCACTGATGCTATTTTTCTTTTTTCAATCTTACTGCTCTTCTTTCGTTTTTTTCAGTAGTATTTTATTTTTCCAGATACGTGTAAAGATAATTTTCAGCGTTCATTTTTGTAAGACTTTATGTTCCTATTTTTTCTCCCTCCCTCTCTTAGTTCCCCTTTCCCAAGACAGCAAGCAATCTAATATAGGTTATACATCTACAATCCTTTGAACTATTATTTCCACATTTTCACGCTTAATAAAAATCAGCTGGTCTTCTTTCGAACTCTCTTCTTTGACAATAATTTTATGAAAACTTTCCTTCATAACATATTAATAATGTCAAGCTAAATTAACACAGACATTTGCTTTGTTGAGAGTGTATATCTTATTCTTCCCATTAGCTTTCTGTCAACCTGTGAGAAGCACATTTCCTCATGATCTTTTGGAGTTTTCTATGTTCATTGAGTGGAGATGAGGCCCTTGTTTTTCAAATTTCTTTCTCTTTACAATGTAGTATCCATTGAATAAACAATTTTCCTGGTTTATTCATTTTCTGTCTATATCCATTTATTGAGTATAGACCCAAGTAGTTTTCCAAAATGGCTGTACCAATTCACAGCTCCATCTACAGAGAACTAGTCTTCTTGCCTTCTATGGCCCAGCCCAAAATCATCATTTTCCTTTCTTGTTATCTTTTCCAGTGTGATGTAGATGAGGTAGAGTCTTAAAATTGTTTTAATGTATATTTCTTTTACTATTTATGATTTGGAATTTTTTTTATATGACTACTGTTATCTTTTTCTCTTTTGAGAACTTTCCATTCATAGTCTTGGACCATTTATCTGTTGAGCATGGGCACTTGTTCTTATGTAACTCAGTGAGTATTGCAATTATCTTGGACATTAGACTTTTGTCACAATGACTTCCCTCCCCCCCCCCCCAATTAACTGTTAATCTTTTAATTTACCTTCATCCCTTTTATTTGTGCAAAAATCGCTCAATTCTTTATGATTGACATAGCCTATTTTTACCTTTTATTATTTTCTCTACTGATTTGTACAAAACTTTCCCTTTTCATAATTATGAAAGGTATAATTATCAAAAGTATCCCCTTCCTTCAATTTGTGTATTATTTGAACTTTTATTCCCAGGTTTTATATCCATTCAGGACTCACTGTGTATGTGTTCATCTAGATCAAATTTTTGCCTAGCTGCTTTCGAGTTTTTCCAATAGTTTTTGTTAAATAGTGAAATCCAACTTCACTTATCAGGGTCTTTGCCTTTCCCAAACACTAAGCTGCTATACTTATCTATGTTTTGTGTACTTGATCTGTTTTGCTGATCAATTTTTCTTTAAAAAAAAAAAGCAGTATGAAAGAGTTATAATGATTATTCTTTTGTACCATAGTTTCAGAGCTAGAACTTGTAGGCCTCCATCTTTCGTACTGTTTTTTGTTACTTCCCTTGAGATTTGTCATCATCCATTCCTCCAAATGAGTTTTGTTATTTTTTTCCCCTAATTCTGTAAAGTAACACTTTTTTGTAGTCTGGAATGGTACTGAGTAAATCAGTTCAATTAGATAGCATTATCATCCATTAGCACAGACTAAGTGAAAATTATTTCTTTCTTTAAAAAGCAGCTTAATTTTATTTTCATTTTTTAATTCTTTCCCACTCACCTTGTCTTCCTCCATCCCCTCAGAAAGCAAGAAAAACCCACTACAAATTTGTATAAGCAAGCAAAACCAATTCCCTCCTTAGCCGTGTGAGGAGGATTTCTAAGCCTTTTTCCATTAGGCTGATTCTGGAAGGCAAAGGCTGCCTAGCAGGAGCTGAGTTGTGCACAGTACAGAATTAATCCCTGAGCCCAGCTTTGGGGTGCACGATTGCACGGCAGTACCACCAGCCAGGTTTCTATCTTCTCTTATTGGGTTGCCCTCTTTCTCATGAGAGAGAGAGAGATGGAGACCAGATGGACAATCCAGAGACAAACTACTGATTTCTTTAAACTCCTTATCTTTCAGTGATGGCGAGGTTCTTACAAGGGGCATCTTTTGAAAATAGAAAATTGAAAGAAGGAAAACAGATGGGGCCGAATGGCAAGATCCCAATCACTTCAGACCAGAAGGCCTGGATCCCAAATTTGAACTGCTTTCTCCCTATTGTTTCCTTCCTCTTTTTTGTGGATCCTCTGGGGTCCGGGTTTGAAATTGTACTGCCATGTAGACATTCAATAAACAGCATTCTAACCCAAAATGACCTTATCTCTTATACTCAGGGTAAGTCTTATCTATACCTTTGACCCTGATTCTAGCTCCTGTGAAACCCCAGATGGGTATCATACTTTCTAGTCCGTCTGAGCCTGGTCTTTGAGTCACTCTGTTCCTGATTTTTGTTGATGTCCTAGTCACCCAAGAGCATTTATCTAAGGAAACCTAAAATAATATAAATATAAAATAAAATATAAATATAAAATGTAATATAAACAAATAAAATGATATAAATATAAAATAAATATATATAAATATAAAATAAAATAATAAAAATAAAAATAAAATTTGGGAAAAAATATAGTCCCAGAATAGACTTCCAGTTAACACTCCATTGCTATTCCACTTGACATTTTTCTTCTATATAATAATTCCATAACCCCCAGTAACCTGTTCTTCTTTGCTACTGATGGCTTGGATTCTACATTTCTCATACTCAGCTATTCCCAATATCTACCTTCCTTTCTCCAATGGCTAATGCTAGTCTCTAACCTTATTGATTATTGACTATTACCTTCAGTATTCTTTCTTTTTGCTCCTTTGGGGGCTTTTACTTGTATAAAGAACCACTGGAATCCACCTCTGATTATCCATTCTCCAGTGTCTAATGTCTTTGGGTTAATCCCTCAGTATTTGTACCATTATCAATTATTTTAAAATGTTGACCAAATAGTGATGGCCTATTCATCTTAATACTTAGAACAACAACAACAACAATAATAACAACTAGAATTTATATGATGATTTAAGGTTTGCAAGGCACTTTAGAAACTTTATTAAATTTGATCCTCACATCCCTGGAAAGTAAGTGTTATTATCATTATTATCATCCCCATTTTACAGATGAGGAAATTCGCAGACAGAGGTTAAGTGACTTACTTGCTAAGAGTTACATAGCTATGATACAAATGCTATGATCACATTTGACCTCTAGTCTTCCCAACTCTTAGTTTCAATTCTTACCCACTTAGCTGCTTACTGGCTAGCTACTTTCACCCTATATTTCTGCATGTCACATAACTACAGCCTTATGCTCAGTTTGTGGTATCCAATATCTGCCCTTCTAATACCTCTACAGATTAGTAAATTTGCATAATAGAATTTATGTAAAGTGAGAATTGTCTATATTGTATTTCATGATATTTTTTTCTTTTCTGTAGTTGCTGATTAGTCTTATGTGAAGTATCCCACCTGACTGGTCATCCTGAGTGAAGTATCTTGGGATTTGAGTTATTTCATTCTGTTTGTTTGCTTGCAGCATTTTTCTTTGATCTAGAAACTCTCAGTTTGATGCTTGTTTCAGGAGGTGACCAGTCAATTCTTCTTCTTGGTTTTTTTTTGGCCCACTAGCTGTTTTTTTTTTTTTTTTTATTTAATAGCCTTTTATTTACAGGTTATATGCATGGGTAACTTTACAGCATTAACAATTGCCAAACCTCTTTTCTTTTCCCTCTTCCCCCCCACCCCTCCCCAGATGGCGGTGACCAGTAGATGTTTACATTAAAATATAAATTAGTAACAATAAGTAACATGACCAAACCATTATTTTGCTGTACAAAAGAATCAGACTCTGAAATTTGTACAATTAAAGGGAAATCAAAAATTCAGGTGGGCATGAATAGGGTTGAATTCAATGAATGGTTCTTAGTCATCTCCCAGGTTCTTTCTGGGGTAGCTGGTTCAGTTCATTACTGCTCCATTGGAAAGTTTGGTTATTCCTTGTGGGTGGAGGTCCATCAGAACTGGTCATCATATATTTTGTTGAAGTATATAAGTCTCCTGGTCCTGCTCATTTCACTCAGCATCAGTTGTGTAAGTTCTCAGGTTTCAAATATCCTGTTGGTCATTTCTTACAGAACAATAATATTCCATAATATTCATATACCACAATTTATTCAGCCATTCTCAACTGTGGGCATCCATTCAGTTTCAGTTTCAACCACTACAAAGGGGGTACCACTAACATTTGAAACGGTCCTTTCCTTCTTTAGATCTCTTTTGGGATATAAGCCCGGAAACACTGCTGGATCAATTGACAGTTTGAAATTTTTTATAATTCAGTTGCTCTCCAGAATGGTTGGATTGTTCACAACTCCACCAAAATCATCAATGTCCCAGTTTTCCATCCCCTCAACAATCATCATTTTTTCCTGATCTTAGCCAATCTGACAGGTGTGTAATTAAGATTGTCTTAATTTGCATTTTCTGTTAATGACTTGGAGCATCTTTTCATATGAATAGAAATAGGCAATTTCTTCATCTGAGAATTGTCTGTTCATATCCTTTGACCATTTTTCAATTGGAGAATGGCTTGATTTTTTATAAATTAGAGTTAATTCTCTATATATTTTGGAAATGATGGCCCACTAATTGTAATACATCTGATTAGTTTTACTTTATGATATCTTGAAATATTTCTTGAATTTTTGTTTGATCATGGTTTTTAGGGAGTGTGATGATTTGTTAAATAACCTGTTTTTAGTTCAATTGTTTTTGATATTAGGTAATACGTCTTATTTTTTCCTTCTTTTAGCTTTGTAATATTCTTGGTTGTTTTATTGAATCACTGAGTTCTGTTTATTCAATTCTTTTATCTCAGAGAGTCTACTACATGTGGTTTTTTTGTTTTGTTTTGTTTTGTTTTCTCTTATAAGCTCATTTTTGTCTTTCCAATGTATTCTTTTGGAGATCCAATTTTAGTTTTTATCTCTTGTCTTCTATTACTCTTGGACTACTTGCAAACATTCTTTTTTTCTAACTCCCTGTTCTTCTTGGGGAGTTGCTTCAGTGTTCTGGGTTCACATCTTGGGTTTTTCTTTTTTTGTTGTTTATCCATTTTCTTCTGCTTATACACGTGTATTAACTTTTTCAATGCACATTCCTTTGTGAATCATGCTGGGAAAGAAAAATCAGAACAAAAGAGAAAAACCATAGGAGAGAAAAAAGGCAACAGAAAAAGAAAGTAAACATAGCATGTGTGGATTTACATTCAATCTCTACGGTTCTTTTTCTGGATGCAAATGACATTTTCTGTTCAAAGTTTATTGGGACTGCCTTGGTTCACTGAACTACTGAGAAGAAACAATTCTTTCATAGTTAATTATCACCTAATCTTGCTGTTACTGTGTACAATGTATTATTAGTTCTGCTTGTTTCACTCAGCATCAGTTGGGTTTTTCTTAACTAAGAGTATTTATTGTGTTAGAAGTTTTTTTTTTCTTGTTTCCTCTTGCCTGTAGACAATTCCTAAATTGGGACTTTGTGCCAGGAACCACTTCTGCCACCTTTTGCTTTTTAAGATGAGATGGATTGGTTAGATACTGTGCCTTTTGCATTCTGGATTCCATTGCCACTGCCTTGCTTCAATTTTGGATAGAACACCTAGTTTCTGGTTCCATTTCCTCTGGTTACTTAAGCAGAGTCCATCTCTGTCTTGTCTCTGTCTTTCAATTACCTTTTGCGAGTTAGCTTTCACTCTGCATTGGTCCTGAGAGATCCTAATGAGATATTAGAAATCACCTTGTTTTTGAAGCCTTTTAGAGGGTCCCTGGGTGCCTCTATTTAATTTTCCTCTTACAATTCCTAGTGTGGTAACTAGTATCATTAATCTGCATTCTAGTGGGATCTATAATACTGCAAACCCAGACACCTCTCATCCCAGTCTCCTTGAGTAGTCACCTATCAGGAATTGCCTATTGCTCTCCACTTTGTCTAGGAAGAATATCAGAATCACAGTTAGTTTGAAGGCTCCTGAGACGCCCCAAAACATGATTTTTCAGTTGCCTCTGCCAATTTCAGTCTTCTTATGCAAGAGCTTACTATCAATTGACCCAGCCCTCTGCTACTTCTCTGACAATCCAGGGCTGGGATCTTCCTGGATTCAGGTCTTTTTTTTTTTTTTAATCTAGAAATCATAGTGGCTTGAAATTTTTTTGGTTCTCCTCACCGGAATTTCCATCAGCTACAGACAATTTCTTTGTATAGTCATGGACTAGATGGTGGGGTTTGCTTTGCTTTTGTTTCATGGATTTTTGCTTCCTATAGCTTTTAAAAGTTGGGGAAGTTCTTCGGGAGCTAGGTTCAACTGCAACTCTTCATTCTTCATTTTGACTTAAAGATTTATAGCTGTTATTGATCAGTCATTTTAGTCATGTTGATCCTTTGTGACCCCGTTTGGAGTTTTCTTAGCAAAAATATGGTAATTTGCCATTTCCTTTTCTAGATCATTTTAAAGATGAGGAACTGATACAACAGGGTTAAGTGACTTTTTCAGGATCACACAATTTATAATTGAAATTGGATTTGAATTCATGAAGATGATTCCTGATTCTAAGCCCATTGTTCTATCCACTGTACCACTTAGCCGCTTCCTATCCTAAGCAAGATTGTGGAACAATATGGAGTAATGGAAAGGAATAATGTCATGGCTAATTGTGTTAGAGTATTTCCTCTAATGTATCTATCTATCTATAATATATTAGATATAATATAATATGTAATGGATATAATCTATCCATTCTGGATTTGGGAAGTAATCAAGGGAGCTGGAATCATTGACACAATGTAAAATGCCAGCTACTATTCCTAGACACTTGTTTCAGGTCATCTAATGGTTAGATTCTCCCTTTACTGGGGAGGAGAATGAAAAGGGAAAGGAGAGAACAAATATTTAATAAATGCAGACTATGTGTAAGGAGCTGTGCTAAGTACTTAACACGTATTATCTCATTTGATCTCCACACACAAACCAAGAAGGTGCTATTATTACAACCCATTTTACAGTTGAGGAAATTGATAGACAAGTTAAGTGACTTGCTCAGAATCACAGCTAGTAAATATCTGAGTCTGCATTTGAACTCAGGTCTTCCTGATTCCCAATCCAACAGTCTATTCACTACACTACTAGCTGCCATATTGACTGTTAATACTGAGAACCTATAAACCAAATTTATTCCCTTACTCTCATAAATGTGTAAAATTTACAACTTGAAAATTAAAAATATCAGAGCAGAATGTCCAATTTGCTTTTGAGAGACTCTGGAAGCCATCCAGACTGGCCCTCCCATTTTTACAGAAGAAACTAAGGAATTTGTTTAGAGTTACAGAGGAATTGAGTCTTTTGACTCCAGAGGTCATACTCTTTCTATGGTACCACTCCTTCCTATCAATCAGATTACAACACATTTTAGCAAAGTCTAAAATAAAATATTTCCAAATTCTAACTGAGAAGTCACTCATTTTAAGCAGCTTTCAATTTAACCAAATTTCAGTCTTGCCAGAGTAGAATATTGTACATTTTAAGGGTTTTGAATTGCTAAAGAGGCGCCTTTATTCTTCAGGGATATTTATCAGTAGTATTTGCATTAATTAAGTCTACAAAAGGGAGTTGAGTTGGGAGATATTTATATTTTATCTCACTGCTCAAGGAATATTGCTTCCATTGGGACATGGGGAAAGGGTGAATATTTCCCCCCAAAAGTTAAATCACACAGCCCTCACTGTTGGGCTGGCTCAGCTGGTTTGCTGAATACAAAAGAACAGGTCCTCTATGTGACAAAGAAAGGGCTGTCTCTTACCTGGTTCCCTTGGTGATGGGGTAGGAGGAAGCTACCAGGCAGGGGTCCAGGTGACCAGTCGGAAGGGATGGTTTCTGATAGCCAGGTTTCAGGGAGCCACCATTGTTCACAGGACCAAGATAATTGCCAAGAGGACCCCAAGGGAGGTGAACAATTTGGCTTCTCTCTCACCTGGCCTATGGCCTCTTGTGTTTGATTGTCTGGGATCACTTTTTCATGTTTAAAATCAAAGAAAACATCATTTCCTAGATTTGCTGAAATTCTAAATTCAGTCCAGGAGCTTTCTCAAGAGCCAGGTGAGTGAGCTTATTGATGAATAATAATAAGACTCTGAAGCTATCACACACATTTGGGTTTGTTCTGGATGTCAGGAGCTAGGAGTACCTGAGAATCATGAGAATCAAATATATCTCACTTGTCTGTTGTGTACATAACCCAGAATAAAACACAAATACACTAATACATGGCAAGTACTTTAGAAAAGGCATAGCTAGAATATATAGTAATACATGACAAGTTTATTAGAAAGGTCGTAGCCAGAATACATACCAATATAGCAAGTGCATTAGAAAGGGCATAGCAAGAATACACACTAATATATAGCAAGTGCATTAGAAAGGGCTTAGCTGGAATACACAGTAATACATAGAAAGTGCATTAGAAAATCAAAAACACAAAGTACGATGCTTATAGATATCAAGAAAGCCTGCAATAATAAATAAATAGTTAAAAGAGAGAGACAGAAAGCCTCCAATAAAGAAGTAAAACCTGAGTTGAGCATTACAATGTGGGCAGAAAGAGTGTACCTAAGGATATTCCAAGAAACAAGATGGGAACAAAAGTTTGGAACAAGAGAAGACAGAACTTGTTGGAAGAGGAGCAAAGGAGACAGGACAAAGCAGTTCAGGTATAGTGTCGTCGATGCCCGAGGGAAACTATAGGTGATAATGTTTGGAAAGGTGTGTAAAGCTGTAGAGTTGTAATACTTTTCACATTGTAAAGGTGAGGAAATAAGATCTAAAGTGGGGGATAGTGATTTGGGGTAGGAGTGATCAGGAGAGAGAATGAAGATTTTCTTTCTCTGGAGATTCAGAAGAGTATATGTCTTGTAATTTTTGAGTGTAAGTGTGTGTGTGTCCCTGACTTCTTCCTGCATGTATAAGCTCCCATATATTTAGGAGCATACATCCCTTGTGTCCAGCACATAGAATATATTCTGCCCTGGTGATATATGCCAAATGCCCTAACAAATGCAAAGTGAACCTTAAAGTGCTATGCAATGCTATAGAAATACTAGCTAGTCTTATTTCAGGTGAGGTTGACTGTGATGATAGTTCTCCACAAAAAGGGAAGAGCTCTAGTTAATTCTTGCAACTCTCCGGCTCTCTAGGTCTCTAGATCTAGGTCTAGATCTCTAGGGAGGCAATGGGGCGGACAGCTGCCCCTTTCCTTACTTCCCACTTGGTTACTTTGAGGATCCATTTCTGGTGGATGAGCCAATGCGTGTGGATCTCTTCTCTGGCTAGCAGTGTCTGGCTTTGTCCCGACTCCTCCTCTCCACTGTAACCGGCTTTTGTCTCTGCCTGCCTCTCCTCCTCCCCAGAGCCCGGGACACCGACTCCAAGTCTCCAGAGAAACTAATTGTGTGTCTGACTGCTGCACGGTCCGTCCTCCTGCACTGGCCTCAGGGTTTGGGGAACCAAGGAGACCGCTCAGCAGAACGACCCTTCGGGACATTTTTCTCCCCCCCCCCTTCCCCCATCCTCATTCAGTCACATGGTGTAGTGGGTGGGGACAGACTTCAAATTGGAGAAAATTGTCTTCAAACTTCAGTGGGTGTCAGCATCCCGAACTAGGAGGGCTCTGGGTGGGGGGTGGGGGGTGGGGGGCGTGGTGCCATGCCATGGATGGGTGTGGAGGCTGGAGGCTGTGTGGGTTCTGAGTTCCAAGGAGCAGACAGAGTAGCGGTGATCCCGGGGTCTGCGACTGCATGGCAAGGTAAGATGGGGCTCGTGTCTGGGAGGGAGGGGAGAAGGCACCCCGATTCCCCCTTTGATGAGAAGCTCCCCCACACCCACTGTCTTCGGTTGCAGACCCAGGTACTCGCCAGGTCCTGAGACAGAACTCCAAAGGCAGGGATGGCTGGGACCTTCTCCCTCCACCCACCAACTCTATCTACCCTTCCGATCTCCTTTCTATCGTCTTCTCACCTCTCCTTCCTGCCTCCTCCCTTCCTTTGCAGCCTTCCCCCCGCCTGCCTTCCCCTCCCCTCCTCTGCTTTCCTCCTCTCTCCATCTCTCCCTCTTCCCTCCTTTCCATTTTCTCTGCTTTCCTACCCCTCCCCTCTTCCCTCCTTTCTTTCACATCTTCTTCCTTCCCTTCTATCCCTTGCCCTGGCCCCTCCTCTGCCTTCCTTTCCTCCTTCTCTCTTTCTGCCCCTTCATTGCCAGCCCCCCCCCCCCCCGAGTGTGAGAGGGAGATGGCTTAAGGACGAAGTCAAGATGCCCCCCCTCCCCACTTACGTCACGAAGCCGCGGCTATAAAGTGAGGAGCCGGAGCCGGAGCCCGCGAGAGGCGGGCGCCGAGGCCGGACCGGAGCGCAGGCATCGCGAAGCGGGCCGGGCCGGGGCTGAGCCGGGATGTTTTACTCAGGGCTTCTGACCGAGGGGGGCCGCAAGGAGGCCGACATGCGGGAGGCGGCGTCCCTGCGGCAGCAGCGCCGGATGAAGCAGGCTGTGCAGTTCATCCACAAGGACTCGGCCGACCTGCTGCCCCTGGATGGCCTCAAGAAGCTGGGCTCCTCCAAGGACACGGTGAGTGCCCCGGCCCCGGGGCCACGCTCGGACCCTGTGCCGCCCCGCTGGCTGGCCCTCCCTGCTGCCTCTCGGCACTGTCCCGTCGGCCACACCGGCTGTCCCTGCCCCTGTCCCTGCCCCTGTCCCTGCTGCCACAGGACATATTCTCTCTGTCACTCTCTCTCGTGGTGACTCTTGCTCGTCTCTGGCACCGTGGCCGTTAGGGGGATGCTTTCTGACTGACACTGACACATTCATCGCTTGTCACCGTCCCCACTAACGCTGGAGACCATCCTTGCCAGCCGGGATCCCTCGGTCTCTCTGTCGCCCTGTTTCTGTCCCCATAAATCCTTTTTTGTCATCACATCCTTCACTCTTCTCCCTCACTCTTGCTGTCTTTTCACTCCCTCTCAGGCTGTCAGGGCTGTTGCCACCTCTGCCACTGTTTGCTTCCTCTGTCTTTCACTCACTCTTTTTAGCACTATCTGCCTATGTCACCTTGTCACCAGAGACTTCTACCTGGTCCTCCCGCTCCTGTCCCTCTGCCCCCTCCCCATATCCCTGATGTGCCATTGCTTTTCCACTTATTTCTCTCTCTTCAACCTCCTCTCTTTGAATCTCTTTTTTTATTTCCTCAGAGAAAAACAAATCTGACCTCCCAGAGCCTCCTCACCTCCCTTCCCTCTTCACCACCACCGGGCTCCTGCAGCCATATGGCCACCCCTTCCACTTTATTCTTTTAATAATTTCTAATCAGAATCAGGCAGATTAACATAACAATGGAGGAAAGCTTGGCGCTCTCATCTGCTGGCCCAGCTGGGCTAAGACTAGGCTGGCCTGATGACTCAGGTCATAGGGACTTTTTTTTTCATAGGTGTGAGCTGCTATGGTGGGAAGGGAGGAAGATGGGAAAGACAAAGACTTAAGGGAACAAACGCCTCCAAATGGCTTCTAATGTATCCCTTCCCCTACATTATATGTTTTAAACCAGAATTCTTAGGGATCCCAACAGCCCCTGTTCCTAGTTTTACATTGGTCATATTCACCTGACTGAAGAGAACGAACGACCTTTCTTCTGCTTTTTTTTTTTTTTTTTTTTTTAGTTTGTGTGAGGCAACTGGGCTTAAGTGACTTGCTCAGCATCATACATCTAGTATGTGTTAAGTGTCTGGGACAGGATTTGAATTCAGGTCCTCCTACTACAGGGCTGGTGCTCCATCCACTGCTCCATCTAGCTGCCTCCTTTTGGTCTACTTTAAAACCATTATAGTGAGGAGTAAAGGTGGGCTAGGGATCGATGCTTCAGATTTGACTTCAGGTTTCAATTTCGTCTCCCTATTAAAAGTAAGGAAAGGAAAGGAGCTCTCATCAGTAAGGTACCATTCTAAGGGATCTCTTTTGCCAGAGGAAAGAGGGTTCTTTAACTAGATTCAGGCCATGATTTTCAAAGATTGACCCTGTGACCTTGGCATTTTGTGACCCATCTACCCCTGATGAAAGAATAGAATATGGAAATCCAAATTATAAGAAAGGAGATAGTCTGTAGAGCTTCCAGAGATGCTGCTTGTCACGAAGATGTGAATGAACTGGAAATAGTCTTGAACCAGAAACATTCCAGACCCTCTGAAGATGGAGCCTTGACTTCCAGGACAAAAACCCACTCTTAACTTATGCTGACCCTGGACCAGGTTTCCTAGATTTGGAGGCTGCTACCCTTGTAAGGTTTTTGTTTTGTTGTTCTTGTTGTTTACCTGTTATCATAAACTCAAGTATCCCTTTTCCTGAGTCTCTTTGAGGCTGGAGATTTCATCATTCATTCATTTAACCAGCATTTATTAAGAGCCGATAGCATGCATACTATTAGGAGAGCAATGTGTTCATCATGGAATCATAGATTTTAGAAAGGACACCAGAGACCATGAAGTTCAACCCTCTTTATTTTATAGATGGAGAAACTGAGGAATAGAGAAATTAAGCAATGTGCCCAGGATCACAGTCAGATGTGAGTGAGGATTTGAAATCAATCAGATTTGCTTGATTCCAAGTCTGGCACACTAAATATCATTTAGTTGTCTCTGTTGATCTTCTTCCTTTTCCTATTCTTTGGATTTTCTGAATATTTAATTTTGAGACTTTTATGAGATCTGATTTATTGAAACTGACTCATCCTCTAAGCCTCTAGGTGCAAGCATTGAACAGGTGATTAGAGATTCGACTCTCATTGTTAACACCCTAGTTCTTCACAGATGCCAGCACCACCAGTGACTTGTCCCTCCCAGGGCCCTTGTGACAGAGATTTATATGAAGGTCATTTTTCAATTAGGTAACATACAGAAGGCATCTGCTCTGGGCACTTGTTCTTTTTTCCCCAGGATCAGAGGGGGCTCCCCAAACAAGCCCAGCTCCAGAAAATCAGATATTCTTGCTGCGCCTGTAGGTGCCCATCTTGAGAAAATTCCCTTTTCTGGCAACAGAAGATAGTTAAACTCATGTTAAAACACGGTGATGGGCTGAAGTTGTCAGCCTGCCAGGTCAGAAGAGAGTATTTGGGATGCTGTCTGATTCTTTCAGCTGCTGCAGATGGGGGAGGGAGGGAACTCCCTGTCCTCAGCCCAAATTGGCTCATGTTTGTCATGATCTTCACAGTTAGGAAGCAGCTGGGCCATAATAATTCAAGAATGCTGGATTCAGAGTCATGTGACTCTGGGATCGTATCTAGACTCAGCAACCCACTTTTGTCCTCAGTTTCCTTAATGTAAAGTTAGTGGTGAGTATCAGAGCTTTTTGAGCTCGAAATATTGGGATCTTAAAATGATAGCTCGAAAACCGGCTCAGATTCATTCTGAGCAAAGACAAGAAAATCCTCTTCCTTTCTTAGACACCAAAGTTATTTTGTCTGTTTTTGTTCCAATCAGACTTCAGCTTATCTCTTCCCCCCCTCCCCAGAGCTTTGGTTGTAAAGGCAACTTTATCTCATGTGGATTATCAATTCTTTCATTTTTCTTCCAAGCTACTGTGTCCTATATGGGAAAAGTACCTCTGCTTTCTCTCTGCTTGGCTGGCTGCTGTCATAAGAGGTTCTCTTCTCTCCCTCTTCCTCTCCTTCTCTTTCTCTCTCTCTCTCTCTCTCTCTCTCTCTCTCTCTCTCTCTCTCTCCCTCCCTGCCTCCCTCTCTCCTTCTCTCTATCTGTCTCTGTCTGTCTGTCTCTCCCTTTCTTCCTTCTTCCCTCCTTTTTACTCCCTCCCTTCCCCCTTCCTCCCTCCCTCCTACCCCCTTCTGTCTGTCTGTCTGTCTATCTCTCTCTCATCTTCCCCCCCCCTTAATTCCACCTCTTTGAGAAGTCTTGGAAAGCAAGAGGAGAGGAAGGGAGCATCCATAAAAAGCAATGTAATGTCAAACAGCAGCAACCAGATGTTGTACTCAGCAGGGGAAGACAAAGACAAGACCAGTTCGTTCACATCTCACCTTTGCTTGTTTATGGCAGGAATTCCCTTTGCTCATTCCTTCAATAATCCCAATGAGCTCAATTGTACATTTGATTTTATTTGCTTGGGTCACAGCCACGAAGAAGAGCATAAGTGGATTTGGAATCTGTGTAAATTCAGGCAGGGGGAGCTTGGAAACGGGGCAGTGCTGTCTCTTTACTAGGGCTTCCCACATACCTTGTAAATGACTTTGTAAATGTACTCCAATATAAAGAAATGAAGTTTACCTTGCAACATCTGTCACATGGATCTGGAAAATGATGTAGACTAGTAGACTACAATCCCTCAGGCTAACATTAAGACTTGGAAAATGCAGAAGAAAGTTGAACAGTTTTTGCTTGAAGCCAGTTGTGGTAATGAATAAGATAGTCTTTCTTCTCTGAAAGAGAGTAGTAGGAGAGGAAGGAAGGAAAGAAGGAAGGAAGGGAGGAAGGAAGAGAGGAAAGGAGGAGGGAGGGAGGGAGGAAAAAGGGAGAGAGGGAGAAAGAAGGGAGGGTGAGAAAGAGGGAAGAAGAAAGGGAGGGAAGGTGAGAGGGAGGGGGAAGGGAGGGAGAGAGTGGAGGGAGGGAAGAAGGGAGGGAGGGAGGAAAAGAGGGAAGGGATGAAAGGAGGGAAGGGATGAAGGAAGAGAGGGAGGGAAGGAAGGAAAAAGGAAGAAAGGGAAGAAGGAAAGGGAGGGAAGAAGAGAGGGAGGGAGGGAAGGGATGGAGGAAGAGAGGAAGAAAGGAAAGGAGGGACAGGGAAGAAAGGAAGGGAGAGAGAAAGGGAGGAAGGATAGAAGGAAGGAGGGAAAGAGGGAGGAAGGGAAAAAGAAAGAGGAAGAAAGAAGCAATGAAGAAAGGAAAGAAAGAAGAATAAAGACTAAGAAAGAACAAAGTAATTTAAAGTGAGTCTGTATTGGGATATATTTTTAACATGCCCATAACAATAATTGGAATTGCCAGAATAGGTTATTTTAGTTGTCAAGTCTTGAACCATATTGCTTCTGCCAGGATCTCCTGCTTGAGGCTATTTCATGTCCTTCACTCCTCAGTGATCTCTCTAAGGCAAAGAATTTTTGTTCATGTGGGGTTATTTCTATCAATATTTACTATATTAGAAACCATAATTTTGCAAATCTCTTTAAAGTCTGGCTTAACAGAGGACAGCTGGATTCTTATCTCTGTTTCTTCCGTAAATATATTATTTCAGTTGAAGTACATGAACAAAATCAAGCCGCACACAGATGTATGGTTGGAAAGGAGAGAAATATTTTAGTACCCAAATAACATCTTAATGTTATTATGAAAAGTTTTGACTTCACAGATATCCTGAAAGGGTCTTGGGGATCTCTAGGATCCACAGGCTACAGTCATTACTCTAACTGTACTTGTGGACAAACAGCAGTGTTCTATAGCCTTTTTTCCACTTCAGTGGATTTAAGTGTCCCACTTTTTAGGGCCTTTTTGTTATTATTTTTATTTATCGTAAATGCCTTATAATAAAGTATCAGTAAAAAAGATCAGATAGAACGAAAATAAAATTCTATGTAAAATTATAAATTGCTCAGTTTGTCATAAGAAAAAAATAAATTATTTAAACTTTACCATAGAGATCCCTTACCAAGAGCTAATTATGTTTTGATAATCATATCATACTATAATTAGTTCCTTTAAAAATTCTTTGCATTTTATTTTGTTCATTTTAAGAACATTATTCTGAAAAGAGATCCATAGGCTTCACCAAACACTACCTAAAGGCTCCATTTCTTTCTTTCTCTCTCCCCTTCCTTCTTCTACTCCTGTCCTAAGGATAGAAAGGAAGGAAAGGAGGGAGGGAGTATGTGTGTGTGTGTGTGTGTGTGTGTGTGTGTGTGTGTGTACCAATTGCCCTTTTCATTTAAAAAAAGTTTTCAGCTATTTAATAATACAATGCCTTTGTACATGAAGTTGACCTTTCTGATTCTTCATAAAACCCATCATTTTAGACCTCAAAGAGACCTGGAGAGTGTCTATAGTTTAATTCCCTTTTTTTCTTTGACGAAAACAGAAAGGTTGGATAAATTGAACAAATATGAAGAAACCAGATCAAAAATCCAGCTTTCTGGCTCACAGCTCAACTTATCATAGGCTTGTGGTGGTGGGATGTAAGGCAGTGGGATTGAGACTTTGGTCTTTGAATCTCCTGTATAGCACATCTCTCTCTGATCAGTAGCATTTATTTAAATGTCTGTTGACTGGTCTGCCAGCAGTGGTGAAGAATTGATGTTGATCTATATTGATACTTTCCATCAGGAAATAGACAGAGTGGGCTGCCATAATATATCAAACTTTAGGACAGATATCATGTATTCCTGCATAAAAGAAGCTTTATTATTATCTACAAAAGTTTATTTAGTGTTTTCTATGCAGGGGGTGCTGTCCTAGGTGCTAACAATACAAAGATGTATTTAAGACACAATCTTTACCCTGCAAAGAATATAAGGATATATTTAAGGAGTCTTTGTCCTTGAGAGTTTACAATTAAGGATTAAGGAGATAAGACATATAATAGAAGATAAGACATTTAACAACAACAACAACTAATATTTATATAATACTGTGCTAAGCACTTTTTATAAATATCATTTCATTTGATCCTCTCAACAACCCTGGTTAGTGCTATCATCCCCATTTTACAGATGAGGAGATTGAGACAAGCAGAGCTTAATTAACTCATCTAGGGTTACATAGCTAGAAAATGTAAGACTACATATGAGCTCCTGTCTGGAAGCGCTCCAGTGCTCTATCCATTGTGCTACCTAGCTTCCTTATTTAAAAACAAACAAAACTAACAAGACAATGTAGTGTGAGAAATGAAAATTTTAAGTGCTCTGAGACTAGGTGACTTTTCAGGTCCCCTTCAGTTTTGAGATTCTATAAGAAAGCTGGGGTCAAAAAAGGTCCTCCCTATAAGAAGGGAGGGCAGGAAATGAGATTTTCCCAGGAGTTGGTTGAGTAATTTCATTCTCAGAATGATAAGATTTTAGAATTACAAAGGAACCTCTTAACCATGGCACAATTCATAAGTACCTACAGGAATTTGTGTGTATGGGAGTATGTACGTATGTGAGTATGGATGTGTGTGTGGATATGTGTGTTTCTGTATGTGCTTGCACACACATAGATATGTATACAGGACTTGAAGCTGACCCCATCTGGATTTCTTTTCTGCAGGGTCTGAAAGTCCCATCCTTTTCACACCTATATTGTGACTAAATTTCCACATCCTTTAACTCTCAGGTCAAGTCCTGTTAATGCCTCAGATCTTTAATCCCTAAAAGGACCTCCCTAGCAAGCAGTGCTAGTCCAGGTACCTGAAAGGATTAATATGACCCCCATTCCTTTCCATCTGTCCAAGGATAGACTGTCCTTGTGACCAGGCTGCCCAGAAGCATCTGTGAGCCTACCTAGGGCTGTCTGTGACTCTGCTCCAGGACTCATGTCACCCTTCACCCCATTGCCTCGAGTCAGCTTTGCTCACAGGAAGCTCCTCTCTTCCCTCCCTTCCATCTTTCTGATGCTTCAAGTGCATCCAGCTGTATGATCCTATTGCTTTCCAAATGCTCACAGCTCTGCAGACCTTAGTGAGTGTTTCTTCTGTCCACCCTGGCTGGGGTCATCTCTTCCTTTACATGCCTGTTCTCTACCAGCACCATTTATCCACAGAACCCCATGATCAGCAGTTACTTTACAGGCTCCTGTGATTGAGAGTTCTTTGCTAAGAGCACTGCCTCCCAATCAATAGGACCTCTTAGTAACTGCTAATATTCTGATGTCACAGGAAAAGCATAGAATGAGTCAGAAGACCTGGGGTCCAATCCCCATTTAGCCACTACTATATGCTTAGACTAATTCCTTCTCTTTGTTCCTACATTTTTTTTAATCCATACAATTAGATGATTTCTAACATCGTTTCCAGTTTTAAAAATACTTGTCATTTTATGAGTACAAATAGTCTGGAGCTGACTATTTTTCCTATTAAAAATCCTCCTCTGAGTCAAAGGGCAGGTGTTTTTTCAAGGGCTTTTTTTTTGGGGGGGGGGAGGTTATCCCTTTATAAGCACCAAGCTCTATTGTGCTGTTGTATTATCTTCCTATGCTCATTTCCAATCCTCTATACAAAGGTTCTCAGCCTCTCCCAAAAGAAGGATCTGAAGGGTAAAGTTCCCTTCCTTATTCTCAATTACCTCCAGTCCAGTTGATATTGAGAATGTAGCCTTTCATCCGTGCAGACAAATGAGAGGGAAGGTTGGAGGATACCTGCATACATCTTCCTATTTCTGATGGACAGGTTGGAAATACTAGACCTGTGGTGAAGGTTTGTAAGAGAATTGCTTTTCTTTGTCTCAGGGTTTAGCGTAGATTAGAAGTTCAACCATAAGGAGAAGGGAAGAAAAGAAAAGGGAATAAGCATTTATTAAGTACCTATTATGTGTTGGGTACATTATCTCATTTGATTCTCACAACAACCCTAAAAAGTAGATTATGATCCTTACTTTATAGATAAGTAAACTGAATCAGACAGAAATAAGACTTGACTCAATATTATATATTTAAAACAGCTAGTAAATGTCTGAGACTGGATTTGAACTCACTAATATTGCCCCAACACTGACAATGAGTTGAGTTGGTTGACATGTGATCTCCAGTTAGAACAGTTAACTTGTGTACAGATCTTGAATGTTTGCAATTGTTCAGTCATGTGACTACATTTGTGGTTTTCTTGGCAAAGATACAGGAGTGGTTTGCCATTTCCTTCTCTGGCCCATTTTAGAGATGAGGAAATTGAGGCAGATGGGATTAAATGATTTGCCCAGGGTTACACAGCTGGTAAGTATATGAGTTAAAATTTGAACTCGGGGAAAAAAGAGTCTTCCTAACTCCAGGGCAAGCTCTCTATTGACTGGACCACCTAGCTGCCCCAAGATTTGCAAAGCACTTTAGAAATATATATATTATCACATTTCATCTTTACAACAATACTCATTATTATTAGCTATTTTATAGATAATAGAGTATTTTTCAATTTGTGCGATCACACATTATTATTGGAAAAAATTATTGGAAAAATAATTTGTGCTACTGATGAGCAACCCATTTCTATGTACCAAGAACTGCACATCAGATGCAAGAATCCAGCGAGGTCCCCGACTTCTTAGCCAGGACATAGATTTATGAGAATGGATACAATCATTTTCACTGGTCCCATTCAGCCGGCTCCACGACCATCTTTGCTGTTTCCACACCCTCCTTTCTTCTGTACAGCCTGAATGAAGAAGATGGTGAGCAGATCAAGAGCCAGATTGAGGCTCTTTTGCCACCCCCTCCGAAAAACAACAGCCACCCACTGTACCCAATTACTGTGGAAGTGCCTGATGGTGAAGCAGGCAACACACGACTCACTGGGTCTCACATGGCCCCCCTGGTTGGGGGTTGGGAGGTATCTCAGCTAAGGTTCCATAGGGACTCACTGAGTTTCACGTGGCCCCCCTGATTGGGGGTTGGAAGGTATCTCAGCTAGGGTTCAGTAGAGACTCACTGGGTCTCACGTGGCCCCCCGATTGGGGAGTGGAAGGTATCTCAGCTAGGGTTCAGTAGGAAGAGCTCTAAGACTAGGAAGAGCTCCTCATCTGCATATATTGTAGCTATTTTGGAAGTTAAGTAGAGATTCAATTCCCAGAAGACTCATTCTATCCCAGAACACCACTGGATACCTGCACCACAAGCTCAGGCAATTACAGCCAGCTCTTAGGAGGAAATGGAAGCTCTGTCTTGGGCACCGTGAGGGGAGATTAAAAAATTAATAATGATAACCCTTGGGGAACTCACAGTCAAAAATTTAACATGGTGGTTAGTTTGCCTTAATAGAAGTAGAGTGAATGTCTAGACTAAAAGAAGTTGGAATCTTGCTGTAACCCTGTTATGGCCAGACTACATCTATATTAACTTTTTCCAGTTCTAGGTATCACATTTTAGAAAGGTTATGACAAATAGAAGTATATCCAGAAAAGAACAATGAGGATGGTGACGGGATTTGAAAACCATTCAACCTGGGGAACCACTGAAGGAATGGGGGCTGTTTAGCTTGAAAAAGAAAAGACTTAAGGCTCATAACTGCCTTCAGATATTTAAAGACTGTTCCGGGGTAAGGAAGTTAGAGTGGACAGAGAAGGATTTTTTAGGGGGTGTCCCAAAAATATTAGTGCAATCTTAAATTTATTAAGCTCAGGCAGCTGAGTGGCTCAGTGGATAGAGCACTGGACTTGTTGTCAATTGAAATCCAGGCGTATGACCTTGAAAAAAGTCATTTAGCCTCTGCCTGTTCCTCAGCTGTAAAATGGAGGTAATAACAGTGCTCGCTTTTCAGATAACAATAGGTGGAAGGCTAAAATAAAATATTTGTGAGCCTTTATAAAATACTTGCTATTATTTTGCTTGATCCCAGAGTCAAGGACTGATGTTAACAATGTTGTAGATAGAGAAGCTAAAGAAGAAACATCAGAGAGAAATGCCACCTTGGAAGCTGGTAGAAGCCGGGAGCCCGAGAAGGGTGGTAGAGTTTATGATGATGGAGAAGAGATAAGGGTGTGGGAGGGAGTTTTCAACATGGCAGTTTTCATTCAAGTGAAAATTACTGGCCATGGGAACCAGAGAAGTCAAGGCTGGAGATTTTGGAAAATTTTCTAAGTGGAATGCTGGTTCGGAGGACTATAGTTACCATCTGAGAAATTCATCACTTTTTGGAGTGAGGGCTTGCTCTGAAACTCAACACGTCTGTCCCACAACAGTGTTTCTCACCTGCCAATCCCTAATAAAATTTTATTATCCAAATTTCTTCTCAAAAACCTGTAAAACTTAAATATGTGTGGATATATATATATAGATATAGATATATATAGATACATATAGATATGTATATTTATATCTATGTATATTTATATTCACATACATATAATTATTTTTATATATAATTATATTTATTATATTTAATTTATATTAGTTTATTCATTTACTTATTTAATAATCTAATATAGTATACATAAAATATTATATTATATATTATGTATAATAAAATAACTATAAACTTAAAAAAGTGACAACTCTTCCTCCCTGCATCTTTCTTTTCCTAGCTCCTCTCTTTTCTTCTTTCTGATTCCAGCTCTCTGAGCTAACATAGGATAGCCTGGTATACCCCACTTGAGAATACTCATAAGTCAAGTCACCTATGGTTTACAGTATTGTCCATAGGGCAATGAATAAACAGTCCACTTAGTCCCATGCAGTGATAGGTGGAACAAGAAGATAACTTAGAACCCAGGCCGGGAGAGCATAGATTTAGAGCTGGAAGCAACTTTAGCGGTTATTTAGTGTCATCCCTTTATTTTACAGAAGAGGAAACCAAGGTTAGAAAAATTAAGTGATTTGCCCAATGTCACCCAGGTAGAGTCAAATGTAGGACTTGAACCTGATGCACAAACTAGTGACCTTTCCATTGTATCTCATGACCTCTCCTTACTATTCATTTCATTGTCACCCTTGTTTTAACTTCCTTTGATGAAAGATGGGGGGGGGGGAGAAGAAGACATAAGAGTGAGAATTGTGTCCCATATTATACAAGGATAATTCATCTAGGTCCTCTTCTCCATCCCCCATTCCCCAGTCTCTTCCCCTGACTCCTCCTTCTTCCTTATCCATCTTCCTGGTCTTTCTAATATTCTTTACATCTCTACTCTCTTTCCCCCATGCTACTCAAAGCAATCTGTTCTCAAAGCAGTATGTTCTGAGCCCCAGGAGCAGTACCTAAAGGGGGTACCTTTGGCAGATGAACTTAAATTTGAATAGTTCAAAAGACCAAGAGAAAAATGAATTCATGGAAGAAGCAGGACAGGGAGAGAAGATTCTTGGCTTTCCTCCTGCTCGCAATTCTCCCTGGCTCAGTATCCTGCTTTTCTTGCTTTTCTCTGAATGAAAATGCACAAAAACCATCATCTTTTCAATTCAACATTTTTCTCTTAAACCTGCAAAGCAATTCAGCCAAACTGGCTTCTCTTTGAGGGATGAAAGGACTCCTGTTGTTCGCATCAGACTCTCTGAATACAGGACAGCCTTCCAGCTTGGAGAGGGCCTGATGCAGTCCGTTAATCCAAACCTCTCCGTGATCTGGCTAAATTCTGTGTGATTTTGTCTCTTACTGCCACGACAGAATTCTGGGGAGAAACGACAGGAAGTAGACCCTGCCTCTGCCTAGTCCTTATCAAATTAAGCTCTCACACTCTTCCCCCACCCCCAACTAACCTCCTCCTTCTCCCCTCCCTCCATGATACTAATTTAAAATCTGCTTTGCCAACAACCAGGGTATTTTGGGAAGCTGCTTCTCCCATCAGGGTTACAATAAGTCAATGAGTCATTCTGATTCTATACCTCATTAATCAACTGTGTAGGAGTGAGGCTTTCTCTTGAGGTCTATTGTATCCCCTTGACCCCCACCATTTCTACATGGACTGAGTGGGTGATTTTTCTGGACTTCAATTTTCCTCGACTATGAAATGAAGGGGTTGGATTAGGTGACCCCCGAGGGGATGTTCCTTCTTATTTCAGAGCAGTAATCATATGATGCTTTGTCTTCTGGGATTTCATAGCTGTCTCTCTGATTCTAGCCCTGCTTCTTGTGAGGGTGGATGATGGACACAGAATTGGGGAGGGTCAAGCATGTCTCAGCGTTAAGGATAGGGGGATTTGGAGGATGGCACTGAAGCTGATTCCCAGACTACTTAGCAGGTACTTTACCATCTCTACCCTAAGAGGAACAGCAAGAGAGAAATAGGAGCAAGGAGTCCCTTTCTGAGAAGCTCTGAATGACTTTCTATGCAAGGTGGTCAGAAAAAAAAATGATCAGAGCTAAAGGAGGCTGGTCCCCGAGTAAGGGAAAGTCCCACTAAGGTAGGACATAGTCCAACAACAAGCATTTATGCTTACTTTGTGCTAGGCTTTACACTAGGATCTAGAGATATAAGGAAAAGCAAAAATACAGTTTCTGCACATTCGGATGGAGGAAGCAACATAAACAACTAGGTAAATGATACCTATACAAACATATTTACATATAAAAGACACCATATATGTATGCGAGTATATATATATATATATATATACATAGATCTACACATATATCTCATATAAAAATATATTTAAGTAAATTATATATCATATATTCATATGTAAAGGATATATATGTTTTCATGTCTTTTATATATAAATATATAATAAATTATATATAGCATATTTATACATAAAAGATATTACACATATGTATACACACATATGGCTTTTAATATATTATGCATAATATATAACAAATTATTATATATAAATATATTGTATATATTGTATTTACCTACCATGTATACATATACCCACATATTTAATATATAAATATAGTATACACAATTTATAATAAATAATCTATAAAGGTATGTGTATATATTATATTTATCTAGTATATATACATATACACATGTCTTTTATATATAAATATACATAATTTATATAAATTATCATGTATAAAGGTATATGTATATATTATATTTATCTAGCATATATACATATGCAAATATGTCTTTTATCTATAAGTATAGTATTCATAATGTATTATATATTAATATATAAGTATAATACAAATATATATTATACTTATATAGAGAGATATTTGCATATACATATACATGCATATACACATACACAGTGTAAATGAAGGTAATTTCAGAGGGCATGAACTAAGATTGGGGGTATAAGGGATACCAGGAAAAGACATCAACTAGGCCCTTTAACTCTTTCTTTAGGATCCAAGTTTTCCAGTTGCCTGGATTGGAATAGAGATCACAGGATTGAAAGACTGTGGGTAGAGGGAAGGCTCTTTTCCACTGGGGATACCTGGAGGGGAGGGACAGCAAGCTAGGGTGAGGAAGGTCCTGACTCCAAACCATTTTCAAGGTCCACAAGCACTTTGGTGGTGTAGGGGGAATTAGTCTTTATGATGGTCCTGCTCTTACAGACCCATTCACCCTCATTACTCAGAGTCTTTGGGGAAAATTTTATTCTAACGGAGCTCCAGAAATAGCCATCTGGTACATGGGCAGCAGATTAGAGTGGTTTGAAGCATAGAACTTGGTTTGTCGTCTCAGAATCTCAGGATTATTTAGTTTGCCCTTCCTCAAGTCAGAAGATTGGGATCTGAATCCTAACTCCTCCACTTAGTTACTAGTTACATAACACTGGGCAAGTGACTTAACCCTGCTGAACCTCAGTTTCCTCACTTGTAAAATGAGGTTAATAATACTTGCTTAGCTTCTTTTCCCAGTTGGGTTGTTTTTAGAATAGCACTTTGTAAGCCTTCAAGTGCTATTACAGGATGTCCCAAAAATCTTATTACATACAATAGTCTTAAAACTATTTTTTTTGTTTTAGTTAAATTGTTATTTCTGCCCTTTTTAATATAAAACCAAACATTTCTGGATTCACTTTGTCATTCTTTTACCTTCCCTTCCCAGAGAGCCACTCATCTTAAAACTATTGAGGTTGAACAAGCTAGTTATATATTTAAATGATTTGCTTAAAACTGAACTAAGACTTTTGGGATACACTGTATAAATGTGTTATTGTTGCAAATGTAATTAATTTTGGGGATGAGGAGCAAGTGCTTCCGACTGAGGTATGGTCAGTGCCCTCAAATACTCCTCAGTGCTTATAATCCTATCCTGAATTCCCCTACAGTAAAAATGAACAGAGTTCCTCCATAGGCACAGAATTCTAGGTAAACCCATACATAGGAGAGATGAGAAGCAAATGGTAAGCAGGGGGAAATGGGGAGGGATCCATAGGTGTGGACCATGACATAAAGCATTAATTTTTTTTCAATGTATTGATCAATTTTGCTGAATTTTTTCTTGAAGAAATTTGTTATAAGGAATATCTCTAAGGGGAGTGATGGAGAAGGGGAAGGAATAGAAAGTTGAAATAGAAATCAAACAAAAGATTGATAGAAATCAAAATAGAAATTTCAATTTCTATTGAAATAGAAAAATCAAAAGATTATGGGAGAAATATCTTCTTTGAGTTCATGAATAGGCTATTATGGCCAAAATAAATCTACCACAAACACAGAAATTATAGATTATTATGTTTATGCACCAGTTCAGAATTGAAAAAACAAAGGGAAAAACCCTGATCCAAGAGTAGGATTCTAGAGGCTTTTTATAGACAAAATTACATCAGAGAGAGAAATCAGTTCTTTTACATATTGCAATGTCATACATCCTCTTATGACCTAAATGTTGAACAAACTTAAACAGAATCATAATCTCATACATCCCTAAGGAAACAAACCTAGTTAAAACAGATTCTATAGGTAAACTAAGTTACAGATTAAACTGAATTTAGAGGGTTCACAATGGGCTGATTGAGAGAAGAGATTTACACCCCTACAAAGTTGGAGTCAGGAAAATCCTTCCTCAAATAAGGTAAGTCAGATTACTTTTGGAAGCCTTGATTGCCTTTTTGACTTCTTATCCGAGGAATGTTTGAGGTTTTAAGTAAATTTTTCACATCTTATGACACAGGTTTCCACCAGTTTGAAAACCTTTTAACTATGAGAAATAGCCCTGACCTCCACATAAAAATGGTGGTTAATAAATGGAAATACAAAATTCTTGCAATATCAATTTCTGAAGGGAATGAGAGGCAAAAGTATAATATTATTTTTTAGGAATACACTATTTTCAGTGAGATTCTGAGACTTTGCCATTGTCTTTAATGTCCGAAGGCAGAGGAGGGTATGGGTGGATGAAGGGCCTGGTGGGTTATGGTCTACCAATTTCCTAAAGTACTTCTCCTTTGCTTTCTTCCAGCAACCCCACAACATACTGCAGAGGCGCCTCATGGAGACCAACCTCTCCAAGCTCCGCAACAGCCGGGTTCCTTGGGCCCCCAAGACCAACAGACTTAGTCAGACCAAATCTGAAGCACTGAAGAAGACTGAGGAAGGGGACATGATCCTGGTGTCCTGCCAGGTGACATGCTGCACAAAGGTTTTGTGGGGGTGGGGAGGAAGACTACATTTCTGTCTGAGAATTAATGGAACTTCTCTGATCAGAGGCTCTTCCTTAGCCCCATTCAGCAGTGTTGACAAAATTTTACTGTTTTGGTCTCGAAACTGTGAGTAGTTGGAGAGATGAGAAGCAAATTGGGGGGGGGGGGGGGGAATGGGGAAGGATCCATAGGTGTGGACCATGACATAAAGCATTAATTTTTTTTCAATGTATTGATCAATTTAATCAATTGTATTGATCAATGTATTAATCTATTTAATCAATTGTATTGATCAATGTATTGATCAATTTAATTTAAAATTAATTTAATTGATCAATCAAATAAAACAGGCCTAGAGATAGGTTTTAGAGATCAAGTAGCAGTTTAATTAATCACTTAGGTGAAGAGTATAGTTAGCAAATTGCAAATTTTCCTGAGCAGGAAACCTCCTGTTTCAGGAAAGGTAGAGATTTTCTACACAAATCAAAGTGAATTACAAATACAATCATTTTCAAGACCTCAATCATTTCTCATGAAATGTCAACAAATCTAGAACAATATGGGTGTTCTGTCCGTCCTGTGGGAACAGTTCGTAGTGTCTGTTTCAAATCAGTGTGGTCATTACTTGGAGGGAACAGAACCAAAGTTCTGTGATAGGAACAGATAGATTCTACTATCTTTGATCCACTTCACTTAACATATGCAGGAGAGCTGCATTATAAGAGTCTGATTCCCAAGCCAGAAAAGGCAGCTCTGAAAAATCTAAATTATTAGTATATTCATTATATATGTCATCTTGATAATTATAAAAATCATAGGAATGATTTTTCTACAAGAGAGAAAAGAACCAATGGCTCTCTGGGGAACATCATCAGCACCAAACTGCAGACAGCTTTGACCTAGGGAAGACCCAGGAACCAGCCTAATGTCCTTTACTTTGTTCCTTAGTGTCAAACCAAGGAAAGAATCAGGGTGCCAAGCAAACTACTAGACCCAGGCAAGATTTATAATCCAGGTAGCAGAATTATGTACGTATGCTTGGAGGAACCACTTATTCTTTTTGTTTCTTCAAGGAAGTCACTTAACTTCCCTCAATCCCAGTTCTTTCATCTGAAATCCAGTTTCTTAAACTGTGAGTCCCAACCCTATATAGGCACTTGTAACTGAATATGAGAGTTATGCAATTATGATTTATTATCAGTAAATGTTTGATTTACATACTTATTTTATAAACCCATATACCTGGGGTCATTTAAAATTTTCTTGGGCAAAAAAGGGTCGAGACTAGAAAAAGTTCCAGCAGTCCTGATCTAAAAAATGGAGTTGGCAGATAGGGCCACTAAGGTTCCTTCCAGTAATCAATTCTTCAGTCCTATAGTCTCATGTCCCTCTGCAGGAATCCAAACAGCTCAAATACTTTCAGATCAAGCCTGAGATTAGGAATGTTTCTCAAGCTATAATGGGCAGCCAGGTCCCAGAGAAACACTCTTTCCCCTACTTTGTGAACCATCAAGGAAGGAAACAAGTATTTATTAAGTATCTACTATATCCCAGGGACTGGGCTAAGTAAATCTTTATAAATGTTATCTCATTAGTTCCTCACAACAATTCTGAGAGATAAGTGCATTGCTATCCCCATTTTACAGTTGAAGAAACTGAGGTAAAGAGACATTAAATGACTTCCCCAAGGATACACATGTGTGTATTTAGTGAATGAGTATATGGATTTGAACTCAGGTCTTTATGTCCAATGCTCTATCTATTGTACCACCAAGCTATCTACAACCAAAAAGGCTGTATTCTGCCTGTGTCTCACTCTTTAATTCTCTCTTAGTCTTTACATCTTCCTCTCTTGGTCCCTTTCCCCTTTACACCATCAGCACTTTTGTAGTTACTGTTTGTAGTTACTTCTTAGTTACTGTTTCAGTCAAATGTTTTTCTTTCTACAGTGTGCTGGAAAGGACTTGAAAGCCTTGGTTGACACTGGCTGTCAACATAATCTTATCTCTTCTGCCTGTGTGGACAGACTAGGGTAAGTAGCAATTTGTGATGGAATGGAGTCAGACATCACCAGTCCACTCTATATAACTTCTGAGCCTTTGGAGATTTCCAAGCAGCATGGACCTCCCCCTGTTGTCTTAACAATCAAAAGAGCTAACGTATGTAAAGCATTTTGCAGCTGTAACATCACCAGACAAATGTCAGTTGTTCTTATGAGATTACAAGATGTCAGAGTTCAAAGGGACTTGAGATCTTTGAGGCTCAGGAAAGTAGATATACATATCTTAGATTACAGAGCTAATAAATGAGATTCAGATCTAAGTCTTCTGATTTTGTTGCTCAAAAACTGAAAGGGACCTCTGAAGAAATGGCATTGAGATCTACTGAACATGAACAAAAATTCCTTCTGTAATATCCTTGATAAATGAGCACCTAGTTTTTGCTTAGGACTTCATTGCTTCCCAAAACAGTCTTTCCATTTTGGGGTAGGTCTACAAGAAATTGTTTCCTTGTGTTAAATCTGTAATCTTGTAATTTCTACCCATTGATCCTGACTTTACTCTCTGGAGCCAAAGACATTTTAAAAAATTACTTCTATCAAGGGATTCTAGTTAATGTTTAACAACTGACTGGAAGAAAAACTATTCATAATACATTTTAAAGTTTAATCTGTATTATTAACATTTTCTTCGTCACTTTATTTAATCTAGATAATCAATAAAACAACAAATCAAGTCCTGATGTGAAGTATTTGCCAGTTTCAAAAGTATAAATGCCCGCACTGAAAATTTAACAATTGACCCTTGTGAGTCAGCTCCAGTATACCTCTTTCTCCATCCTTCTTACACATATTATTGTTGTTGATTGATTCGGGAACATCTCACTTTCCAAGGCCTTATTTGGGGCTTTCTTGGCAAAAATTCTGGAGTCGTTTACCTTTTCTAGTTCATTTTACAGATAAGAAAACTGAGGCAAGCATAGCTAAGCAAACTTGCCCAGTGTCTCATAGCAAGTAAGTATCTGAGGCCTGGGTCCTCAGATTTGAACTTGGATCCTCATGTCTCCTGGGCTAGTTCTCTATCCACTGTGCTAACTGCCTTATGTATGACAGCATTCAAATACTTGAAGACAGGTATGATGTACTTTCTAAATCTCTGTGGTTATTGATGTCAAGTTTCTTCAACCAGTCTTCACATGGCTTGATTTTTAAGACCTTTTTAACTTTCAGTTTTCTGTCTTCCTTGGCACACTTTTCAGTATTCCCAAGTTTTTCCTAAAATGAGACACCCAGAACCATAATATTCTACATGTGGTCTGACCAAAGTAGAGTATGGCATTCTTGTTCTTGACACTTGGTCCTTCCTTCCCTTCTTCCTTCCTTCTTTCCTTCCCTCCTCCTTTCCTTCTTTTCCTCCTTTCCTCCTTTTCTTCCTTCCCTCCTTATATCCTTCCCTCCCTCCCTCTCTTCCTTCCTTTCTTTCTTTTATTCCTTCCCTCCTTCTTTCCTTCCTTTTTTGTTTTGCTTTCTTTCTTCTTTTCTTTTCTTAATAGTCTTTCATTTTATCAAATTACATTTAAAGATAATTTTCAACATTCTTTTTTGTAAGATTCTGAATTTCAATTTTTTCTCCCTCCTTCCATTTCCCCTTCCCAAGACAGCAAGTAAATCTGATATAGATTATATATGTGCCATCATACTAAGTAATTTCTACATTAGTCAGGTTGTGAAAGAAGATTCAGGACAAAAAGGAAAAACCACAAGAAAGAAAAAAACAAAAAAAGTAAAAATAGTATGCTTTAATCTGCATTCAGACTCCAATTTACTTTCTCTGGATGTGGATGGCATTTTCCATCCCAAATTTATTGGAATTATCTTGGATCACCAAATTATTGAGAAAAGCTAAGTATCATAATCTATCAGGTCACAATGTTGCTATTACTGTATACAATGTTATCCTAATACTATTCACTTCGCTCAAGATCAGTTCATGTTTTTACAGACTTTTCTGAAATCCAGACTGGTTCTTTCTTAGGAAATTAAGGAACATATTAATCTTTTGGACTGCCTTTCACACTGTTGTCACATGTTGAGCTTGCAGTCCTCAACTATCTTTAGATGAACTAATCCTTGAAAGCTAAAATCCAAGTAAAATTTTGCTACATTTCCCTAATATAGAACTCAAGAACCTTGTTTAAAACAAAGAATAGAAAAGAAAGAAAGGACAAAGATACATGAGCTGTTCTTGATAAAGTCATATTGGCCCATTATGATCATTACTTCCTTTTCTAGCAGTTGTCAAGCTTTCTTTTAATAATGTATGCTAGAATTTTGCCAGAAATCAAAATGAAGCCTGATGGCTATTGTCTGGATTGCCCACATCCCTTTCCAGGAGCCATCTTCTTATTCACTTTGTAAGTTGTTGATTTTCCAGATCCACACAGGGATTAGAATGGTATCTGTACTCCTAAGGCATTCATTTTCTTACTGAATATTTCATAATCCTTAGCTTCAATTTCTGGATTCCTTCTGACAGTATCATTTTTGTCCAAGGGGATCACCAGGGGTAGTTAGAAGTCATCAGGTTTAACAGATGTTTGGAGTTTTTTCTTTATGTCTTAATACACACCCCCAGAAAACAACAGACCTCTCTGTTGCTATTAGGCTGACAAAAAAAAAAATGCCTCAGTATTCTTGATTGCTGACCATGACTATTCATCTCATCTTCCTTTCCCCCCTATATCACAACTCTAGAGATCTTCTTTTGATATCTTTAATTCTGTTGTCTAGCTTAGAGCTACAGCAAGCCTTCATCTTCCACTCCAACCTTCACTTTCTCTTTCCTTTCTCTTCCTATTCTCTCTATCCATAAAGTTCAAACTAAGACTCAAATTCTTATAGGATTTAGCCCATGCAGATGGTTCTAAATCTATTATCTTTTTTCCTCTCCTAAATTCCCAATTGCAACAAACCTGTCACAGTCAAAACCTTGATATCTCTAATGATCATTAACCCCTACTCTTGACTTGTCTAGATTAAACCATATTCAATTTCTCTTATTCCTAGGCAAATGAAGAATTGGAATGTCTTGTAGACATGATTTTCCTGAAATGTGTTATTGTTAGCCCTGGTTCTAAAGTCTTTGAAGTTTGATTCAAGGGCATGGCAAATCACTGGTTAGGGAGTTCTAGCTTATCCTATTTAATTGGGAAGGTCTTGAGCCTTTCCATTAAAGGATGAGATTTGAAAATTCCACAAAGAGTCATCATGGTCTATGGCTATAAGTAGGCCACCGACTGCCATAATTCCAGAGGAGCTGTTAGAGACTCAAGGAATTAATAACCATGTTTAAAATGCCACAATTACTTTTTTGTTGCATGGGCTAAATTGGCCAAAAAAAAAAAAAGATGATCAGCCCCATGAAGCTGCTGAGGAGATCAGAAGTGTTGGCACAAAAAGTCTGTAATTATGTATTTTTCCACAAGCCCGTAATAGCTTGGGTGCTAGTTATTCCCATCAGCTTATATAACTGCCTGCAGTCTTTGTTTGCCATTTTTTCCCACCCCCAAGTAAGTATCATTGATTGGGATCCAATCCCACTGGTATTTGTTGCCATCAGCAGCACTAAAATGTGTTTATCATTTGCCCTCCTGGGTAATGCACAACGTGAATTAGGTTGACCTGGTTTTGCCTTAAAGGATCTAAGACACATCAGCATCGACAACAAAGCCAGTCATGAATAACATTTATTATGTGTGTACTCTGCAATAGACACTGCTAAGCTTTGGATACAAAAAAGCAGGCAAAACCCCTGATCTTTGAGAGCTCACTGGGCATGGACTTTTCTCCAGTTTTCAACTGTTTGCCACCCTCTCCTCGTGGCTCCCTTACCTTCCCTTGGTACCTGTAGCACTTTGATCTACTGGTTTTCTCAGTATTTGTTTGGTTTCCTCAGTCTGAGTGGTTCATTATCCACCTGCCCCCAAAGCAAGGGTATCCCCTAACATGTTAGGGGATACCATTATCTTCCTTCTCTTCCTCACTTCTTAGTGATCTCATTTTCTTCCATGACTTCAATCATCACTTCTAAGCAGATGATGCTTATCCATACCTGATGGATCTGTCAATCTGGAGTCTCTCTGGCACCTTAATTTGAATATGCACAAAACCAGACTCATTACCTTCCTTCCAAATCTACCCCTCTTCCAAACTTCCTTATTTCTACCGAGTTACCTCTATCTTCCAACTCATCCACTTGTCAAGTTTTAGAGCAATTTTAAATCATGCCATAGTCTCACTTCCCATATACAAAGTATTGACAAATTCTATTGATCGGACCTTCAATATTTCTCACATTAGGCCAGCATTCTATGCTACAACCACCCTATTTCATGCCCTTATTACCATTTTCATTGGGATTATTATAATAAACTCCAAATTATTCTCCCTGCCTCCCATTTCTTTCCTATCCAATTAATTTTTCAAATTGCTCCTAAAGTTATCTTTTTGAGGAAAAGATCTGACCATGTCACTCCTTTGATCAAAAACTTTCAGTAACTTCCTATTGCCTCTAAGAGAAAATAAGAACTTAGCATTTAGGAACTTCCATAATCTGCCTTCAGTTTTCATTCATTCATTCAGCAAATATTTATTAAGCATTTACTATGTTTCAGGAACTAGGCATTATGAATACAAAACCGAGAATGAAATGCTCCTTGCCCTCATGGAGATTTTGTTCTTCTGAAAGGAAACTTTCTCTCTCCCTCTCTCCCTCTTGCTCCCTCTTTTTCTCCTTCCCTCCTTCCCTCCTTCTCTCTCCCTCTCCCTCTCCTTTTACTCTTTCTCCCCCCTCCCTCTTTCTCCCCCTTTCTCTCTCTCATATATATATACACACACACATATACACATTATATACATACATGTTATATATACATACTTTAAATATATACATACATATATTTTATATATACGCATATACACATGCCCACATTATATATTTATGCATGTATATACACACATTGTATATATAATATACATAAATTATATATACATATATGCAGATACTTATTATATACAGATCCATGTATATTATATTGTGTATACCCATACATATAAATAAGGAAATCCAAACTATATTTAAAATAATTTAGAAAGTTCAGGGAGCTAGCAACTGGGGGAAATCAAGATCTTCCATGAAGATCAGCATATAAGGAAGCTATGGATTCTCTGGGTTGGAGTAAAGAAGAAACTGGTTCTAGATACAGGGACAGTGAATGCAAAGACACAGAGATGAGAGGTGCAATGTCATGGATGGGGCAGTAGGCAGTCAGTTTGGTTAGAGTGTAAAGTTCATAGAAATAATAGTGTATGGGAGAAGTAGTCTAGAGTTGGTGAGTGAAGAGTTTAAATACCAAAAAGGAATTTATATTTTGAACTAGAGATAAGAGGGAACCTTTGGAGTTTCTTGGAATGGGGAATGATATGGTCAGACCCGTGCTTTTGGAATGTTAATTTGACAGGTGTGTGGAGAATGGTTTGCAGACTTAAGGCAAAGAAATCAATTAGGAAGCAGATGAAATAATCCAGGACCCAACTAGGGCCCAAACTAAGATGGTACTCCCATGAATGGAGAGAAGGGCTTGAAGAGTTATTGGTGTTAAGAAATGAAAGTTATATACAAACACTATAACAAAGATCAGAAGAATTCATTAGGGAAAAAAAAAGTCGGGCTAGTAATCATTTATCTCAGATGAAGTGAAACTTAAAGAGAAGGGCTTGGATGTAGGAGATACTATGAAAGTAGAGAATACAGCCAGCATGAAGCGTATTCCTTGTATATAGTAGACAATTAACAATATATGTATGTTGCATTGAATTAATTGTATTAGTGAGGGAAAAAAAGGAAGCTGGCAATAGTAAAGTGAGGAAGCTTGAGGCATCAAACTGGTGGAAGGAGGAGGAGCCCAATGTGTCTGCCATATTTAGTTTAAGGAGTCCTGTTGCCTCAACACACAGATTGAAATGACTTCTTCCATTCCTGTGTGAGAACTATTGGACATGCTGCGATTCCTCATAAAGGGGATATCTCACTAATGTTAGCATGTTGGCTGAGCGTCTCTCAGGTCAGCAACTGAGTCCATGACCCCTAAGCCGAGCATTAACCTTCTTAGACGAATGTGTACATCAGGCACAGGGTGGTTTGCTGAATAGAGCACTGGACTTAGAGCAAAAGACCTGAATTTACAACCCACTAACTAGCTATGTAACTATGGACTTGTCACAACTTCTCAGGGCCTCAGTTTCCTTTTCTGTAAAATGGGGATCATAGTATTTGCACTACCCACATTTTTTGTAAAAGACCTTCAAGACCATCAGTACCTCTAGAGGGTAGCCCATTATATTTTTGCATAGCTCTTAGGTGCCTCCGACACCTAGCTCATATGGTGTCAGGTTCTGCCTTCCACGATTTCCTACCTGCAGCTTAACAATCTGTCCAAGAGGAGCAATTCAAACCCTCTTTTACTTGCTGGACCTCCTAGTAGCTTCAATTGATTCCCGTATTTGTCACAGTTTCCAGTTCCCTCATTACCAAAGTGGCAATCTCCTCAAAGTGGTCCATTTCATCAAGATCCTTCCTCAATGACATCTCCCAGGTGTCAACACAGTATTCCAGATGTTGGTTAGCTAGGGCAGAATACTATGGTACTATATTCTCCCTCATTCTAGACACTCTGCTTATGCTACCTAAAAGATTGCATCTGTTTTTTTGGGAAGCCTCTTACTTTGTGAATATTCTATTAAGCTTATGGTCTTAGTAGACTACCAGACCTTTTTCATATAAACCATTGTCTACCAGGCTTTATCATTCAGTACTTGTAAGGCTGGATCTCCCTACCCAGGGGTCCTCAAACTTTTAAAATAGGGGGCCAGTTCACTGTCCCTCAGACTGTTGGAGGGTCGGACTATAGTAAAAACAAAAACTTTGTTTTGTCGGCCTTTAAATAAAGAAACTTCATAGCCCTGGGTGAGGGGGATAGATGTCCTCAGCTGCCAAATCTGGCCCACGGGCCGTAGTTTAAGGACCCTTGTATTGTAGACAAGATGCTATAAAGTAAGTCAGAATCGTAGGGACTAAAAGGGACCTTTTTGTTCCGTCATTTTTCAGTCCTATCTGACTCTTTGTGACCCCATTTGGGGTTTTCTGATAAAGATACTGGAATGGTTTGCCATTTCCTCCTCCACCTCATTTTATATGATGAGGAAACTGAGGCAGATAGGGTTATGTGACTTACCCAGGGTCACACAGTTAGCAAGGGTCTGAGGTTAGGAGGATGAGTCTCTGACTCTGGATGCAACTCTCTATCCATTGTACCATCTACCTGACCAGAAGGAATCTTGGAGATCTAGTTCAGTCCCTTCATTTTATAGATAAGGAAATTAAGGTCAAGATAAATTATTTGTCACATAGGAAATTAGGTGTCAGGAACCAGGATTCAAACTTACTGCTACATCCACCACCCCAAGCTTCATGAATCAAGAGCCATGACTTGGATTACTTTGATGCAAACCACTGGCTCACCTGGTCCTAAAGGATCCCCTCTAGAATTTCAGGCGTAGATCCATGAGCAAGCATAACCTGAAGGAATACCGGTGTAGCCAGGAGTTCACGCCAGATATGAGAGGTTCTCCAAAGTCTCCAGTGTGGTAAATTGAGGACAAGCCTATAAACAAAGCACTGGAGCTTTTCTTCCTTCCAGAATCTTTCTTCCCCTTAAGGGATCTGTCCCTGAAGAGAATCTGGAATTGGGCATCTTCTCTCTCAAAGATGGAAGCCAGACAATTATGTGCTCTCTCCTAGGCTCTCACCACCACCATAAGGCAGGCTTGGATCACTGAGTATTCTGTCTCCATCAATGAGGGGAGTCTTGTGCAAATAGCCTTGTATATATCAGAAGTCGAGGCTCCAGACCTTATAAAAATTACAACCACAGATCCGACTGTTTTCTTTTCTGCTGCAGGCTAAAGGACCATGTCAAGTCCCACAAACATGATGGGGAAAAGCTCTCCCTGCCCCGGCATCTCAAAGTGGTGGGCCAGATTGAGCACCTTGCCCTTACATTGGGATCCCTGCGCCTGGACTGCCCAGCAGCTGTGATTGGTAAATGGGTCTTGAGGACTGCCCCGAGGCTTGCCTTCCCTTCCCTGAATGTCCTCAAACCTCCTGCTAGTTCCATTAGCTCTGCCAGCTGAATTATTAATCTGTGGGGTCACTCAGCGGTCCTGTCTGGGCTCGATCAAGTAGGGCCAGTGGTCCCAAACATTTACCTCGGGAAGCCTGGTGAGAAGTAATTAGAAATCGCAGTGTACAGTCAAGGAGAAGGACTCTCATCGTTCTTAGGAGAGAGGCAGCTGTATTTGAGAAATGATTGCTCCCCACACACAAACACTTGTGCATTTAACATTTAGGGACATATAGAGACACTTAGCCCCTTTACCCCCTGCCCCAGTTACCACCTCTAAGAACTCACTTCCTGTAGCTATGGATAAGGCTGCATCAGATTCTCACTAAACTTATGCGTCTTCCTTCTTTTCCAGAGGACAATGAGAAAAATCTCACCCTTGGACTCCAGACGCTGCGGTCCTTGAAGGTAGGGCTGGGATTCCTTCCTCTCTGTCCCTGACAGTCCAAGGGGGAGGGACTTTAGGCAGTGGTGAAAGCTGATTTTAACCTTTGTTCTCAGTGCATCATCAATCTGGACAAGCAACGCCTCATCATGGGGAAGGCAGAGAAGGAAGAGATCCCCTTTGTGGAGACTGTGTCTGGGAGTGATGACAAGTGAGTGGTTGTAGGGGTTTCGTCACTCAGGGAAGCCCAGTTAGAGTCTCAGTGAGGTCCCGGAGAAGGCTGCAGCCTGCCCTCTCTGCCCTTAATCCCCTCCCCTCTCAAGCACTAATAGATCCCCTTATCTAACTTCCTTAGCCCCTCAATCTTCCCATAGGGAGGTTCCCCATCTCTCTAATGGGAAGTTACATGAGGAGATGAATGACTATGGTGGGGAGCAAGCCAGGAAGGGAGAAGTAGGGGGGAAGAAGGAATTTTTAGGTCTGTGTAAGAATTCTGATTTCTTTTAGGCTCATTGTCACTTCTGATATTTTTTTCTTTTCATTTCAGCACGTCAGAGGCGTAACTAAAGAGTGAGATGTGTGCATGAGTGAACACACACTCTCACACACCCCTACACATACAAGCCACATACACCCCCAAGCTAACAGCTTAGGAAAGCTGTCAGGCTTGGCCCAGATGCAAAACAGGTCCCTCTGCCTGGACCACATCCTTCCCTCTGTGGGAGGCTCCATCAATTCCTCCCCTCTGGGCCTCTCTCCACTGTAGCCTGTGCTTAGAGATCCTGTCTGGTTTTACCTATGGTTTTTATACGTCTGATCCTGTATTTAATGGACCTTTGACACTGCCCTGACCTAGTTGCTGGAGTGTGTTCCCTGTAGCTCACTCTTTCCTAGGAATTTGCTTTCTTTAGCCATATATAGGAGCTGCCAGGAGCTGGCCCTTATTAGGGTCACTTCCTTGTTTTCCAACGAACAGACATGTAATCAGCAGGAAACGGGTACTGATTCACTGGCTCACTCACAGAAAGCCATATCAGAGGTTCATTGAGTTTTTATTCACTCAACACATAGGATTTAGATCCGTAAAGGGCCTTAGACATCATCTCCTCCATCCCACTTCTTCTACAGAGAAGAAAAATAAAACTGAGCAACCTGCTTGTGGTCACATAGCAATGAAGTAAAAGTGACCTAGGTCTCCTGTCTCCCAGTCTGACCTAATTTCCACTTTAACATTCTATCTCTTCTGCCAAAAGAGCTGCGAGATGAGAGCGATAGGGCTGGTGAGACAACCAGAGAAATTAAAAAAAGGAGAAAGCACGGGAGCGATGGCACAGGATGGGGGATGCCTTCCATGAGGAGTTGGATCTAGAATGCCATTACTCCTTTTGGGTAAAGAATGGAGGATTCTGGTTAAAATGATAACAGGTTTTCTGAGTACTGTTATCAAGTATTAATCTAGTAATCACTTTTTAGGAGATGGACTTAGCCAGCTAGCTAGGGCTTAGGGAAATAACAGGACATGGAAGGGGAAGGGATAGGGAAAGTGAAGGCAAGAGGGTAGCTTAAGACTTGGGCATGTGGATGGACTCATGCTGGTTGCTTGGTTGGGGAAGTGCAGGAGTAGTCCAGGTGGGGAGGGGAGGACACAAGAGAGTAATCAAAGGTATACTGGATTAGGAGCCCAGGACTACGTGCATCACTAGCTTGGACGATCATGGACAAGTCACTTCCACTGTTTCTTCACCTGTAAAATAAGGAAGCTGGACTAGACGAACCCCTTCCAGCTGTGACATTCTGGAGGGAGCTGGTGAGATGGGAAAAGTTTGCTGGGGAAGCTTTTCATGTAGAGTATCAGAGCAGCTGTTTACACTATAGTTCTGTCATGTTGTTAACCTGTGAAAGGTCAGTCAGTGCTTTAATAGAGATAAATAGACTTTTATTCATTCAGTGCCAGTGTTCCCCCCCCCCCCCCCCCCCCTCTTGTAGCAGGTGGTATTCCAAAAGAGGAAGAGAATTCATCCTGTCCATCTACCCCATTCTTTCTCAATAGAATTCACAGTGTGAGTCTCTAAGATACCTCTGGACACTCCCAGTTTGGGGCACGTGGGCACAATCCTGCGGCCACACTGTCACTGTCTTGTTTCACAGGTTTATTCACAAGATACCTCCCTCCCAGACTCTTCCCAGGCAGCCAAAGGGAAGGCACGGACAAGGTCCAAACAAACATCACAGGCAACAACAGTGAGCTCTCTGGGTTCCGAAGCCCCTGGTAAAATTTTCCACTTTGACTATTCTCCTCCTGTCCCACCCTAACCTATTCCTTAGCAAGGGTGGAGCCTCTCTCTACTTCAGCTTAGGTTCTCTTCAAGTTTTCTGCCTCTTTCTGTACCCCCTCAATTTCCTTCTCTGCCCTGCCCTTTCTTTCCTCTCAAAAATGGATTAATCCCTGCTCACTAGGGCACAAATCATGCCTGGAATAAGCTGAATATCCTTCCATTCTTTATTATATTGCTGACCACCGCCATTAGTCTCTCAAAGGCCCCTCACCATGAAGTATTAGCCTGTTTTCCCCATGTCAGAAGCACTGGGGACCAAGAAAAGCTAAGGAAGTTTCTTTTCTGATGACTATCCAACGATCAGGGAAGACACATGTTCCTTAACTTCTTAGAATGGATTAGATGACCTTTAGAAAGTCTTGTGGTGGGTCAGGTAGGTGGTGCAGTGGTTAGAGCACCAGCCCTGAAGTCAGAAGAACCTGAGTTCAAATCTGGTCTCAGACACTTCCTAGCTGTATGACCCTGAGCAAGTCACTTAACCCCCATTGCCTCAGCAAAAAAAAAAAGAAAAAAAAGTCAGTCTTGTGGTACCTAGAAATCTCCAGATTTAGAAGAGAAAATGATTGGATGGTTTAAACTGTGACATCACTGCCTCACCCAATGTGCTTTCTGGTCAGACCTAAATTGAACTCCCAAACCAAATGATCATCAAGACTTCACTTAGCAAGCTACGCTTGGCAAAGGCATCTTGGGAATGTTTGAAGCCCCTTTTGTGGGGAGGGGGATTTTAGGGTCTCTTTAACTTTCTTTCAGTGTCTCCATATTTGTTCATGGAGAATCTCCCCTGTAGTGGCGTGTACTCCGAAGGGTGGGACCACAAGTGGGGTTGAGCCAGCCCTTCCCTGGGCAGCAGATTCCCGCCCGGCGAGAACCATGGCAGACTTCATCTTCCATAACTGGAACCCATGTTCGGCAGGAGTTTAGTTTCTGACAGGAAGCTTGATAAAGATGTTTTTAGAACTTAGTATTTCTATGCCTAATGCATTTGGAGAATGGGTATTTTCTGATGTTTTCTATTTCTCTGCTTTTAACTAGTCCTTCCCATAGACACTTCCAGTCACTTAGTCCAAGTCTCCCCAGCCTGGAGCTCTTGGTTACAGCCTCCCCTCCTGTAGGTGAAATATCTTTCTAGGCTCCGAGAGTCGGGGGTCCTTCCCAGCCTCCACCTTTGAGTCTCTCTGTGGCACCTTCTTCTTGCACTGTGTCCGGCTGTGTCTGGTTTGTCTGTGAGACTGTTGTACTAATAAAGTGAAACCTCATCTCAAGAGGCTCCATGGTGTTTATGAGGAGAAACTGGTGGGCGTGCAGTTGGAGGAGCATGCCTTGGGCCCTGTCGTGTGGATAATTAGGGTATAATTAGGGGAAGGGAAGAGAGAAGGGATTGAGCATTTATTAAGCACCTACTTTACAAATATTTCAACAACCTTGAGATGTGGGTGCCATTAAGGACTCCACTTTATAGCTAAGGAAATGAAGTTCTAGTTTCGTTTTAGTTTATCTATGGTGATGGTCATACAGTGAGTGTCAGAGGCAGAATATCTTCTTGAATCCAAGTCCAACATTCTACCCTCCATGCTGGATTTCCAAACTCTTGAACCTGGAGTTTCTCGAGAGGCAATTAGATGAGAGCCCATACCACTGAAAGAGCCATTGAGGCATTGGGATATTCATCCTAGAAAAGAGAAGATTCGGGCAGCTAAGTGGGGCAGTGGATAGAGCACCAGTTCTGAACTTAGGAGGACCTGAGTTCTAATGTGACCTCGGCCACTTAACACTTCCTAGTTGTGTGACCCTGGGCAAGTCACTTAACCTCAATTGCCTGGGGGGGGGGGGGGGGAGAAGAACATTTGGGAAGATATCATGGGTGGCTTTAGGTATTTGAAGGACTTGTGGTGATGGGGGTGGGGTGGGGTAGAATTAGGAATAATGGATAGAAGAATCCCATTTCTTAGAATTTTAGGGTGGGGAAGATAACTTAAAAGTCATACCCCAATCTCTCCATTCTCCAGAGGAATCTGAGATTCAAATATGTTAAATGGCTTGCCTGACGTCACACAGCAGTAAATAGCGGAGCCAGATTTGAATCTGTATCCACTCATCCCTGTTCTAATCATTTTTCATCAACATCATACTACTTCTTCCATTCACCATTTTCAAAAACTTTCCAACTGTTCAAAAGTTCAGAACTGTTTAAAAGTAGAAGGGGGCTACCTCAGAAGGGAGGGGATTCCCCATCACTGGAGGCCTTCAACTGGAAGCAGGAGACACTTGGAGGCAGAGGGGATTCCTGAGATATTCTCAAAAGTCTCTTGAACCTCAGAATTTCTGAAATTTTGAGTTTAAGGGGAACAATGTTGCCTCAAGAATAATGATCCAAGTTGAGATGAATTGGACAATGAACAATAAAGAAAGGAACCTAGGGGGCAGGGTTTTTTCCAGAGCAAGTGCTCACTAAGGGATTGGGTACATTGAGATAGGGAGAGCCAAGGAAGGGGGGACCAGTCAGGAGAAGCAAATTGGTTCAGCTGTGAATTTTCCATGGAAATTAAAAATAAAAATATATGTAAGTATGTAACAAGACAAATAACATAGGATGTGCAATTTTAGAACTAGAAAAATAAGAGTAGTGCATGGAAAAGAGAGTTAACTCTGGAGTCATTGAATCAAGATTCAAGTCTTGTCTCTGACACTGTGGGATCTTGGACAATTCACCTGAGCTCCTTGTACCTTGCTTTCCTCTTTTGTAAAATGAGGGGATTAGACTAGAATACCTCTGAAGTCTTTCCAGGTCTAGACCTATAGTCCAGTGATTGTAGAAATAATATCTGAGGTCACCAGGTGAGGAGGAATTTGTCTAAGATAACATTGAAGGTTGCTCGTGGAACCAAACACAGAACCCTGATATCCTGACCGCTGGTCCAGGCTTTTCCACATTCATGGTTGCCCCCCTCTCTGGGACTTTGCTGAAATTGGGAGAAAGAGAAAGATGGGGAGAGAGGAAAAGGGAGAGGAGAAGAAGGAGAAGGAAAAGGAGAAAAAGGAGGAGGAGAAGGAGGGGGAGAAGGAGGAGGAAGAGGAGAAAGAAGAGAATGAGAAAAAAGGAGAAGGAGGAAGAAGAAAGAAAGGAAGAAGGAAGGAAGGGAGGAAGAAGAAAGAAAAAAAGAAAGAAAGAAAGAAAGAAAGAAAGAAAGAGAGGGAAAGAGGGAGGGAGGGAAGAAAAGGGGGAGGGAGGAAGAGGGGGAGGGAAGAAGAGGAAAGGAGGGAGGGAGGAAGAGGGGGAGGGAAGAAGAGGAAAGGAGGGAGGAAGGAAGAAAAAAAGAGGAAGAAAAGCGCATAGGTGTAGAGAGAAAAAGTGAGAGTTATGAGAGAGGTATGGGATGGTGAAATTCATAATGATCCTGCCCACTTTTCCCTCTACAATCCCCAGGGTTGTTAAAATAGGTTTCACAGGGTCCTTGAACTTGGAAAAATGCATCTTTTATTTTCCCTAACCTCCAGCTGAAATTGAGTACTTCCTTCAAAAATGAATGTGGGTAACAAGTATGATTCTGAGAAGGGGTTCTGAGGCTTCAGCAGATGATTAAAAGGGCACATGAGCCAAAAAGGAGCAGCCCTGCCCTACAGAGCAGCCCCTGACCAGCATTCAGTGGGGGAAGCTCCCAGCTTCCTCTGCTGTCCCAGCCCTTCCCCACCGTCCTCGGGCAAGTTATTGCCAGGGAGAGATTCTCCATCTGGAGTATCAGTTAGGAGGGGCACTATCATCTCCAGCCTTTGGCTCCCGCCCTCTCTCCCCCACCTCGCCCTAGATGCATAAATTGCCACCTCTTGCCTTTGCTCCTCCTGACAACCTGACCCATATTTAGCAACAGCTCCTTTGTCCCCTCCCGACATCCTCTTGGACCTACAGCTCAGAGAGAGGATTATTTGGTCTCATGGGGAGGTGGGAAGTGGGGGGTGGGGGAATGGGAATGGAGGGGAAGGGAAGGGGGCTGTGTTGGAAAGAGATGCTCCCAGCCTAGTGTAGGATGTTCCTCAGAACTCTCTCAAGGGGAGGGAAGACATTTTCCTGAGCTCAGCACAAGCTGCTCCCCATAATAGGTTCAGTGTTGCAACCCTAGATTAGAGCTGATGGCCTAAGCATCGGGATGGAAGGCTCTGGAAATTATTACTTCCTTATCCCCCTCCCCCACAATATCACATATTCCCCCAACTGCCTGTATGAGCGGAAAAGTCATTCTAGCATTCTGAGATTGGCTTCCTCCTGTGTAAATGAAGAGATTCTACCTCTTGAGGTTTGGAGGTTCTAGATGAGATTCTGAGGTTCCAAGGGGATGACCCTTTAATCCTTGTCTGTAGATCAGGAAGGTGAGCTCATTATCCTATGAGGTTCCTTCTATCTGAACAGCTAAAGAGTTTGTGACTCTCCAAGCTCATGTCTTCCCTCCCACCCTCCTCCAGGAGCATGTCCCCAGTGTGAGCTGATGATTCTCCTTTCAGGTACCTCCCCTTTCATTTCCTTCATCCAGAGATGGGAAGATGGGAGGGAGCCAGGTATTGCTACCCCCATTTCATAGATGGGGAAGGTGAGTAAGACAATATTGTGGTTTCCGAGCCTATAAGCAACAGACGCCTATGACAAGAATAAGCTTTTACCAGCCTTTTCTCTAATACTTCATCTACTAGCATCTTAAGTTGGAGGGACCAAAAAAACAAATAAAGGGGAAAAGGATAATTGCCTGGCACATAATAAGCACTTAATAAATGTTTATTGACTTGAGATTGAGGGACAAGGGGAAAAAATAGAGGCAATAAGAGAAGATTGGGGGAAGGCCTCCAGAGTTGGGAGATTTGGGTCCCCTAGTGATAATAATAATTAACATTTGTACAGCTATTTATAGATATAGATGCAAATATATATTTTATATATCTATATATAAACTCTCCCTCCTCCTCCTTTCTTCTTCTTCCTCTTCTTCTCCTCCTCCTCCTCCTCCTTCTCTTCCTCTTCCTCCTTCTCCTCCTCCTCCTCCTCCTCTTCCTCCCTGTCTCTCTCTGTCTCTCTGTTTCTCCTCTTTCCTCCCTTTCTTCCCTCCCTCCCTCATATGTAATCCTATTTGATTTTCACAATATCCCTCTAAGAAATAAGTGTTATTATTCCCATTTTATGGAGGTAGAAATGTGAAAGGCTGAGAAAGGTTAAATGATTTATTCAGGGTCACACAGTACTAAATGTCTGAGACAGGATTTCAATCCAGGTCTTCTGGACTCCAAGAACAATGTTCTTACCTACAAGAACCTAATCTTAGACCTTTCTTCCCATGTGGCTGTGGGGTGCTTGCTGAATCAGCCTGCTGGTTTATCTGTCAACAGGCATCTGGTTGGGGGAGGGAGGAAAGCAGCAGGGAAGCATTAGCTGATTGTGAGTTCCTGAAAACGCCCCAACACCTTCTGTGCCAGAAAGAACCAAGGATGCCTAGTAGGACAACTAGCAGCACAGCCCCCACAGGTCCCTCTGATATTTGGAGAATGGGACTGCAAATTTTTGGTCCCACAGAGAAAGTCCTGAAAGGGGAACTCTGGTAAGAAGTTAACAGGCCATCAAGTGCCTTCTCCTCCAGAAGGATCCTCACACTAATCTCAGGGCTGCTTTTTCAGTATGGGAGACTCAGTCCCCCTCCACACACTTTGTTCCCAGGACTCCCTTGACCTAGGTGTGGACAAATGTCCTCCCTTCTTGGTTCAGATGATACAATATTCTAGTTTTTTAATACATGATATTTTACTTTACATGAAAAATAACAACCCTAAAGGAAAAAAAATTCTCAAAACTATCCAAAGACCCAAGAACCTTTAGTTCTAGAATCCCTAATCTAGTCTTAATTTTTTTATTTAATTGAAGAAACTGAGACGCAAAACAAAACAGCATCTGATACTATACATCACAATACCCTTGTAATCATTTATCCTATATATTTTATATATATATATATATAAACAATAATAAATTAGAGACCTGTTTTGTTCTGAACACTATATTTTTGTTAATTCAATGGATATCTTTCACAACCGAAGGGAGGAAGTAAATTATTAACATAGCAAGAAAAATGATAGAAATAAAAAAATAATATGCTTCCAAAATAAAAAGGAAATATGAACAGGGGAAAAATCTTTGTACCACACATTTCTGATAAAAGCTTTTCATGCAAAATATATAAGGAACTGATACAAATTTCTAAGAACAGGAACTATTCTCTTAATAGGGAAATGGTCAGAGGATATGAACAAGCAATTCTTGAAAGAAAACTTGTTAACACATTCATGAAAAAATATTCAAAATTTCAAATTAGGTAATTGAAAATCAAAACACTCTGATTCTAATTAAATTAGCACAGCTGTGGTCAAAACAAGCACATTATTAGAGGGATAAGACTATTAATTGGTTCAACACTTTTTGAAAATAATACAGAATTATACAATAAAAATAAGCAAAGTGTCCACAACCTTTTATCTAGTGGTCCCACTACTGGAATTATTTCCTGGAGAGGTTAATGATAGAAAAAAGAAAATATTCCTAACAACACCAGTTGTAATATTGAAGAATTGTTGACAGTTGTTTAGCAGTGTCCAACTCTTCATGACCCATTTGAGATTTTCTTGGCAGAGATACTGGAGTGGTTTGCCATTTACTTCTCTAGCTCATTTTACAGATGAGGAAACCGAGGCAAACAGGATTAAATGATTTGCCCAAGATCCTACAGCTAGTGTCTGAGGTGGAATTTGAACTCAGGGCTTCCTGACATATGAGTGTATACAGAGACAGTTCTTCTGAATGCAAACTCACTTCCCTGGGAGGGCTGATTCTCCTACACAATTTCCAGAGGAGACTATTCTGCTCATTTCTTCTTCCTTTTTTTTTTTTTTAAATAATAGCTTTTTATTTTCAAAATACATGCAAAGACAGTTTTCAACATTTATCTTTTCAAAACCTTATATTCCAAATTTTTCTCTTTCCCTATCCCTTCCCTCCTCCCCTAAATAGCAAGTAATTCAATATATTTCGAACATGCATGATTCTTCTATACATATTTCCATATTTATTATTCTGTTGATTTCTGAGAATCAGCTCTGGGAGAATTCACTGCTGGAACAGACTATGTGGCCACTATAATAGCTAAAATGATATTAACACCTCCTATTTCTAGAGAGGTTGGGACAGTTTCACAGTTACGCTTTCCTTTGATCTCTCTCTTGTATTTCTTTCTCTAGATCCTTGCTTTCACCCTCAGTTGGGGGCAGCAATGTCTCTGGCCTTAAGCTCTAGCCTGGTCTTGCAGTCTGAAGAGCCAAAAGAGGTACCCAATTAGTTCCCACTTTTCAAGTTGAAAATCACTTGATTCTCAAGCATGGGGAGCAGATAATGTCTCTGTCCTCAGAGGGCAAATATTCTCCATGGTGATGGATGTTTTCTGGGAGTCCTGAGAGCCAACTGTCATCGGAATACCCCCTTTCCACCAGTGATGTCCCTGCAGGAACTAAATGAAAATCCACAAAAAATATTAGCCCTGAAAGATCCTTAGAGACCCCAGTTCTACAACTTACTACCTGTATGATCTTGGCAATCATTCTCATCCCTAAAAAGGAAGCAGTCACACTAGACAATATCTAGGTCCCTTCTAGAATGATAACAATCAATTAATATTTATTAAGCACCTATACACTGTACACTGTACTGGCACTGTACTAAGCACTAGGGATATAAAGAGTCAAAAGATAGTTCCTCAAGGAGCTTACAATCTTTGGAGGGAAATAATAATATGCAATCAATTCTATACAAAGCAAGTTTTATATATAGGATAAGAAAGGAAAAATTAATAAGAGGGAAGGCATTGAAATTAAGAAGGTCAGAGGTAGTCTTCTTGTAACAGGTGGGATTTTGTTGGGAATTAAAGGAAGCTGGGGAGGCTGGAGTGGACCAGAGAGGGCATTTTAGGCATGAGAATGTGCTGAGAGATGGGAATCTCGTTTGTGGAACAGCCAGGAGGTCAGTGTATCTAAATTGAAAACTATGTGCTGGAGAATAAGGTGGACTGGACTGGACTGGACTAGACTGGAAAAGTAAGTAGAAGCTGGCCATGAAGGGCTTAACAGATCCTCCATGGTACTATGAGACTACTGATTATGTTGTCAGACCTTTTACTAATGGGGAAAATGAGGAAGTCCAAGAGGAGAGGGGACAAAAGACCAACAGGGAATTTCATAGAAACACAGTAAAGGCAGTCGAGTTGATGGTCATGAGTGATTCTGCACAGCAGGCCCCTGCAGATCATGGCAGACTTGGGAAATAAGAAAAGCGGATTCCTCCCTCTCAGGGGGCCAATTTTCCTTATCTCTGAGCAAAGAAAAACAAGATCACTTCTCTCACATGATTTCTCAGAAAGACTCTTTCTCAACTTGGAATAAGGGGTGTTTTCAAAGGATGGGAGAATGACTCATACCACAGCTGTCAGTCCTAATGGCCCATGAAGGGAGGGGTGGAAGAGGAGGAAAAGCTCAGAGGCAAGGGTTTAGAAGGTTGCCATGGAAACCAGGAAGGGCATCTCTAGCCTCCTGGTTCCTCTGGGCACAGTGTGCCCCTAAGCCTGCCTTCAGCCCCTCCTATTTCCCACAGAAGGGGACAAAAATACCACCTTCCATTAGAAATAAGATTTTGAAAAGGAGAAATAGAGGTTAAAATCTGAATCTAGCCAGCAATTAACTAAAGGTCAAAAAAGAAGGAAAGTTTGCTTGTTGCAGAATTTAGCCTTTGTAGGGGGCTGTCAATGGGCACCTATGGTGCTGGCAGAGCGTCATGCCCTTTCTGTTCTTTGTGGAGCAAGCCAGATCTCTTATCCACTTTTCCTCCACCATACATTTGCAGAGGAAAGAGTTAGGAAGAGCTGGATGACCTGAGAAAGTCATTTAATCTCTCTGCCTCAGTTTCCTTATCTGTAAAATGGGGATTAAAAATAGCACCTACTTCCCAGAGTTGTTGTGAGGATCAAATAAGATAATATAAAGTGTTTTAGCACAATGCCCAGCCTATAGTAGGCATTATGTAAATATTAGCTATTATTATTATTATACAAATATGAATAAAATACAGGCCTATCCACAGGCTTCTATTTCCCAGAGAACTCGGGCCTGCTCCAGGGAAGATAATTGGGAAATGGGCTCCCAGATGGCTTGGGAGTGAATTCTCTCATTCCATTTCCTTGGACACCAAAGTCCTAATCCCATAGAAACCCATCCTGCCAGGACTACAGTAAAATAATAAGAACAATAACAACCACCCTCACACTTTTTTGATATCTTTCTGTGCTGAGATACAGAGTCTCTTAGGGTAATAATAACAACCCTTACATACACTGATTGGGAGTCACAGTCTGCAATGTGGTCTTGTATGAGATATCCAAATCCCCTCAGGGATGGAAATTCAGTAGCATGAATATCAGATACTTCATCAGTATTTTTCTTAAAACAGTGATAAAATATCACAAGGGAGTGAGGGAGAATTTCCAGGAATTTACAGGAACTAACGGAAGACTGTTTGTACTTTGTATTGATGGATCATTATCCTCTCCATAATCCTTTGCTCATCTCCCCCAGTTTGATTCAATTCAATAAGCATTTATTAAGTATTTAATATATACCAAGCACTGTATCAGACACCATGGACAAAAAGACAAAAATGAATAGGTCACTGCCTTCCAAGAGTTTGGAAGGTAGGGCTAAGGAGAAGAAAGAATAATGACAAATATGTACACAGATAATTAAATAAAAAATAGAAAGTAATTAGTTGTACATAGGAAGAAAGGGAGACCTTTTGGAAGAAACCCGAGCCTTAACAAGAACTAGTAAGGGCAGCTAGGTTGTGCAGTGGTTAGAACATCAGCCCTGAAGTCAGGAGAACCTGAATTCAAATCTGTCCTCAGACACTTACCACTTCCAAACTGTGTGATCCTGGGCAAGTCACTTGATCCCAATTGGCTGGGGGGGGTGGAGGGGGAGGCGTGGAGGGAACTAGGAGTTTGGAGGAGCAGAAGTAAGAAGCAAGATCTTTATAGATCCAGGGAACAGGACCAAAGGCAGCAAATAAATTATTATAAATATGATGTGTAAATTAAACATTTGGAGATCAGTTTGGCTGAAGGGGAGGGTAGTTGAGAGAGTATTGTATAATCAGCCTGGAAAAAAAGAGGTTGTAACCAGTTTATGAAGGACTTTAAATACCAGAGGAGTTAGCAAGGGAACAATATGATCAGTTCTATGCTTTAGGAATATCCCTTTGACAGGTATGACCTGAGGCTGGAAAGGAGAGGCCATCGAGGGGTTGGATCAAGAGGGATATCTTACACTAGCTCAGCAGACCACCAAAGCAGGATACTGAATCCAGAGACCTGGTTTCAAAGTTAGGAAGACATGAAAAGCTTAGGGTGTGTCTGTACTTCCTCTACCCACATCCTCTTCTTCTTCCTCTTCCTCTTTCTCCTCCTTCTCTTCCTCCTCTTCTTCCTCCTCCTCCTCCTCCTTCTTCTTCTTTGTTGTTTGAGTCTCCTTGTACAAGATGACTAATATGAAAGTGTCTTATATGGCTGTATAGATATAATCTTTATCTCATTGCTTATTGTCTCTGTCCTAACCTCTATCTATCTCACTGCTTACTGTCCCTGGGAGAGGGAGGACTAGAATTTGGAACTCAGCCCTGAGGGGAAAAAAAAAAAGCAAGTGTTAAAAATTCTTTTAATATGTATGGAATTGGGGAAAAATAAAAAATATATTTTTTAAAAATCCAAGTGATGCTTTTTTTATTTGAGAAGCAAGTGGAGGGGCCCCATGACACTCACATGCTACAAGTCCATAGTTCTAAAAAGTCTACAAAGTACTTTTCACACAATACTTAGACTAAAGAGTCCAAGGAGAATTGTTTTTAATTTTATAAATGGGGAAACAGGTTTCCAAAGTGGAAGTTAGGCTTCTACTCCTGACTCCAAGCATAGTCGATCAATAAACATTTATTAAGGACCTACTATGCGCCAAGTACTCTACTATGCACTAGGAGTACATTGAGGTAACCTCAGTTTCTGACAATATGGCTCTTCCTCTACTAACTTAAAATGAGAGGAAAAGAGAAAGAAGGCGATAAGGAATCAAAGACAAGCTGGACAGCTTTGAAAGTTATAAACTGGGGAAGCTTGGGGTTATAGAGGATATAATACTGACTCCAGTAATCAAGAGGACTTGAATTGAAATGTGATCTCAGCCCAATTGCCTCATAAGAAACAAAAGTTACGAGTCATTTATGCTGGGTTTTGTTTTCTTGACATCTCAATGTGTAGGAGAGGGGAGTGGGGTGGAGAGAAAAAATTTAGAATTGAAAATAAAATAAGATTAAATTATAAAAAAGAAAGTTATATATTGACCGTGACATTGCTTTGATTGAGCATATCCCAAAAATCAAAGAGGAAAAGGATCTGTATATACAAGTTACATACATATATGTATAACTATATGTGTGCATAATGTATATGTTTATATGCCTATAATGTATGTGTATAGTATATATGTGTGTATAGTATGTAAGGTACATGTATATCATGTGTGTATCGTGTATGTGTATGTATATAATGTATGTATGTATACAATGTATATCTATGCATGTATATAAGGCATATGTATCCTAATGTGTGTACACAATGTATATGTATGTGTATATGATGTATATGTGTGTATAATGCAGTGTGCATGTATATGATGTGTGTAATATGTATGTGTGTGTAATGTACATGTATACAATGTGCATGTATATTAGTGTGTATAATGTATATGTACACAATGTGTTTATAATGTACGTGTGTATATATTGTATGTGTGTATACAATGTATATCTATGCACGTATATAATATATGTATACAATGTGTGTACACAATGTATATGTATGTGTATATAATATATATGTATATACATATACAGATGATGTATGTGTGTATATATAATATATATTATACATATAATATACATTATACATACATATATGTATATACACATACACACACATATATATATATATATATGTATATACACACATCTCTTCTTATGATTGTAAAAAAGGAAACTAAAGAGACTCCCACCACTCAGAGAATGGAGAACAAATCATGATATATTAATATAATAAAATTATGAAAGAAAACTTTAAAATTTGTAAAAACTAAAAAAAATTGTAAAAATTATTTTTTTAATGACATGTAAAATGATTTCTAACATTTACTTTTCTAAAATTTTGAGTTCCAAATTTTCTCCCTCTCTTGCCTCTCCTTGAAAACAATTTGATGCAGATTATACATGTGTAAGAGTTGTATAAACTTATGCAAAGTGACATAAGTAGAGTCAGGCGACCAATTTATATAGTAATAAGACAAACATTTTGGAAAGACTGAACTGGTCAAGGGGGCTGGAGGAGCAGCAGGTGGCTATCGAGACCGGAATGCAAATGCTGTTTGTTTCAGTTTTCACTTCTGTAAAATGGGGACAATAATAGCTCCTGTCTCTCAAGATTGTGGTGAAGATAAAATGATCATTGGTAATTTGCAAATCACTATTTTTGTTACAACGCGACAACGAGCCCTCATCCCACAGTAGGAAGCATTCACAAAGACAGAGGTCTGAAGGTCTCTCGGGGCTCCCCAGAGAGCAGAGGGGAGATGGGGGAGGAGGGAGGGAAAAGGAGAGAAGAGGAGGCGGAACCCGTTCTCGCCGGATGCTTGAAGTGGGGGAGGCGTTTCTAGGAAGAAGGTTTTCTACAGAGGACGCGGCGAGTCCCGTGACGCGACGGAGGAAGCGGAAGTCCCGGTGCCGGAAGCGGAGCGGCGCCGAGGCCGGGCCGGACCGGGCCGAGATGGCGGCGGCGTTAGCAGCTGGGACCACGGCTTGGAGCGGTTTCCTGCGGCTCTGCTTTGTGTTCGGGCTGTCCTTCCTGGCGCTCACCGGGCTGCTGCTGGTGCAACTGGCGAACGCGGCCAAGGTGAGCGTCCACGGAGCCCGGCCGGCCGGGGACGGGGGAGGGGAAGGAAGAACGGTCTCGCCCGCTGGGTCTGACCCAACACCCCCACCCCCTACTAGAGCCCCGATAAGGAGGCGGCCGCCCCCGGACACCTGTATGCGGAGGGGAGGTCTTACTGGGCCACGGCGGGGGGGCTGACAAAGACCCTCCTCCCCCCGCGTCGTTCAGAGGGCAGGCAGCTGCGGTGACCCTCTGCGTGCCTTCAAAGCCTGCAGACTGAAGCAGAGAAGGGTTAAGTCTCGTGGGGTCGTGGCTAAAGAATGGGCTTGGAGTCGAGTTGGAATCCTGTGCCCGCACTTGGTGCTCCGAGGGAAGCGGGCGCCCCCATGCCAGGACCCCTGTTACTTCCCTCCTGTCTGTCCTGTCCGGACCGGGCTCCCTCTTTGGGGGCAGCAGCATTTGCCTGGCACGTCGTAGGTGCTTAGGAAATGCCCCCCTTTTCCCTCTGTAAAATGAGGACAAGAAAGAATATCAACCCCCTCCGTGGGTTCTTGTGAGGTGATACTTGTAAAACGCTTGAAACATTGTAGAAATGCCACCTCTTTGTTTTGGTCTGTTGTTGTTATTACTCCCATTGTTCTCGGTACTCAGTCACTCTGGTCAGTGTCACTTGTGGTTTGCTTGTAACTGATCCGTTTGATCAGTCCGCAGTCTGCTCCCTGAAAACTCTGGTCCTGACAGGACTCAGTCCCCTCTCCGCACCGGGCGCTTCGAGGATCCCCGGGAGCCAGCAGCATTAAACTTCCATCCTGGATCCCCGCAAACAAAACCAAACCAGCCAGGTCTTGACAGGACTCAGTCCCCTCTCTGTACTGAGTGAGCCCCGGGAACCAGCAGCTCTAAACTTCCATCCTGGAGCCCCGCAAACAAAACAAAACCAGCCAGGTCCTGACAGGACGCTCCTATTTTCAAACCTAACGAGAAGCCCCCAACCCCTATCCTGTCCCAACAGGAATCACCCTCATCTCCTAATTCTAAACCTGTCGGGAAGGAGCCCCTGAAATCCTTAATCCTGACAAGGGCTTCCCCTTGAAGCCCCCAACCTTGACAACAAATAGGACATCCCCTTAAGGTCCGTCCTTGGCTCCAATAGAAGTCCTGTAATCCCCAGACTTGTGGGCAGCTCTGGTCCTGATAATAATTCTTCCCTCAATTCCCTTCCTCTGACCCAACACCATAATCCTGAGGCATAATGGGAAACTGCACTCCCACTCCACCCCCAAACAAACCACAGTTGTGATTTTGTCAAAGCATTCTCCAAATACCAAGTCCTCCTGTAACCCTTTGTCCTGACAGTCTCCCCCACCTTCATTTAGAACTTCCACATGCCCACTGTTGTCAGGAACCTTTTCCTCCAGCATCCCACCCCACTGTCCCAGGTCCTGGAGTAGTCCTACCACTTTGCCTACATTGGCCTTACAGAGACCCCTTGTAATAGGTAGTCAAGAACTTTCCCCCGAAACATCGACAAAGCATTACTCCAGATTCTTGTCATCCCCTTCCAACATGTAAGCCCTGGCAACACTGTCCTTATGGCTCTTCCACTTGCCCCCAGTTTCAAACTTTGTAATCTCTAGTCCTCACAGAAAGTTGTATCTTGAAAAACTTCCAGACAAGATTTCTACCTGCCTGAACATTCTGGTCTTTACAGGGAAAGGCTCTTGCCTGTCCTGACAAGGTCCCCTCTCCTAAACCTTTTGGATCCAACAGAAACTTTCCCAACATCAAGTCTTTATAAAGGCCTTCCCTATTTTGGGTCATGGCAGGGAGTCCCCCAAATCCTTTGTCCTGGTGGGACACTTTTCAAGAAACCAACTAGTCATGAAACCCTGGGCCCTAGTCTGGAAATCCAAAATCTTCATTGGTATTGAGGACCTCAGTCCTGACGGGAGACTTTCTTCTTTCACTTCCACCCTGACTTTTCCCCAACAGTGCATCTTGGCAGAGACCTTCCCTCCTACAGCTGGATGGAACTTTTTTCAACAATGACTGGATCTCTTGTAATCTCTAGTCCTAACAGTGAGCCATCCCCTGGAACATGGAATTCTGACATCCCTACCCAAATACCAGGTCTTGTTAGGGTCCTTACCCTCCCAAATATTGGGGCCTGACAGGCTCCTGCCCTCTCCTTCCTAAGCACCTTAGACCTGACAGATTTTTTTCCCCCTTTTCCTCCCACCTTTTGTTAGGAATTTTTCCAGGTGTCAAACCTAGATTGTCCTACAACTTCAACCTTATTTTCTTGGTTCTCCCTTCTGGGACTAAACAGAACAAATGTCATCCCTCTTCCACATGATGGTCCTTCAGATACTTAAGGATAGTTATCGTTTCCCCCAGGATATTCTCCATGCTACACATTTCCAGTGCCTTCAGCCCCTCCAAATATTTGATGGATTCACTATTTGCAGCCCAAGGTATTGTCAACCTTTTGGACAGCCATATTGCCCCGCTTTCTAAATTTGAACTTAAACAGTCCACTAAACCACCCCACCACCCCATCTTTTTCTGATAAACTGCTGTCTTTGCACACCTCCCTGATGTTGTATTTGTGAGAGTTTTTGAATCCGAGTGAGAAACTACATTTGTCTGAAATGAAAATCATATTAGATTCAGCCCAAGATACTTTCATATGCTGTCATCCATTCTCCCAATTTTATGTGATCTGCAAATTGAGAGTATTCCATCTGTACCTTTATTTAAATAGTTGATTAAAATGTTAAACTTAAGGCCTAGCACAGACTTTCTGCTAAGTGGACATTGAACCATTAACGTATAGTTTTGGAGACCAGTCATTCAACCAGTTGCAAAATCCTAATTTCATTGCTGTCTGTTTCACTTCTTATCAACTTTTCCACAAGAAATGATTTGCAAACCCAGATAAACACTTTATCTGCAGCATTCTCCTGATATACCAGTTTAGAATCTGATTGTATGAAAAATAGGAATAAAGTTAATGTGGAGTGACCTGTTTCTGTTGTCAACACCCTAGGGCTCTTGGTAATTATCATTCTTTTGATAGATAATGCACTTACCATGGCATTAATGATCCATTCTAGAATTTTTCCAGGGATTAAAGTTAAGCTAAGAGATCTCCACTTTGTAGACTTTGTTTTTTTTTTTCCTGTTTTGAAAACTGGACCAGTCTTTGCCCTTTTCCGCTTTTGTAATAACTTCTCCCAGTTTCCATTATCTTTCAAGTATCACTGACAATGGCTTAGGAGTCATTGCTGTTGGAGAAGATTGTTCACCTGGGCCAGGTGACTTGAGTTATCAAGAGTTATCAAGGGTTACTAGCTGTTGTTGTCTTACTATCTTTCCTTTATCTTGTTACTTACAGTTTTTTATTAGCCATTTTATTTCTCTTGAAACTTCCAGTACTAAGACAACATCCCTTACCTTCAAACTCCAGTTCCTTAACATTCATTCTGGGCTTTACAGAAGTCCCTTTGACCTGACCCAGATGCTCTCCTCAACTATGGCCCCTCCCCAAACTGTACGTCCTGGAAAGACTTTTCCAAACACTGAGTCCTGTTAGGAGGCTTTTAAAACCTTCAGTTCTGATTAGGCATATATATAAACATAAGAATATCCTATCCCCTAGACACCAGGTAGAAAACCTTTAGAAATTCCTTTCTCTGGCAGAAGCCCTTCCTTCCCAGAAAATCTAATCACTCCCCTACTAACCCCCCCCCCCCCCCCCCACCCCCGACATCATAGCTAGAACCAGGATAATGACTGTGCACCAGATGCAAGATGTATGGAGGTAAAATTTTACTATGAGACTTAGATGAGGGAGAGGTAAAGTCAAGGAAAGGCATATTAGAACAAGGATTTGTCTAGTGTCTATTATATGCCAGGCTCTGTGTGCTAGGAATTCTCCTTCCAAGGAACATAGGAAACAATAGGTAAACGTACAGGATGCTCAAAATTCTTATTGCATTTTAGTGTTGTTTAACTTACTGTTGTATTTTAGTAGCTTAAAATTGCCCTAAAACTCGATATAGCATAAATATAAAGAGACAAATATAAGATAGTTTGGGAAAAAAGGAACTATCAAGTGAGAGGATCAGGATAAGGCTTTATCAGAAAGAGGGACTTGAACTCTATCTTTTTTTAAATGGTATTTTATTTTTCCAAATAACACGAAAATAGTTTTCAACATTCACCTTTGCAAAACCATTCCTTCCACATTTTTCTCCTTTCCCTCTCCCCTCCCCCATTCTAAGACAGCAAGCAATCTGATATAGGTTATTAAAGTATACTATTCTTCTAAACATATTCTATATTCATCATACTGAGCAAAAAAAAAAAATCAGATCAAAAGGGAAGCAAACAATATAAAGATGAAAATACTATGCTTCAATCCACATTCAGTCTTCACAGTTGAATTGTGTCTTGAAGAGGTGAAGAGTATCCTCTTCCTTGAGGATGGCAAATGTATCACAATGGGCAATGGTGTGTTGTGGAAAGAAGAGAGCACCAGTTTGTCTGGGCACAGAGTGCTAGAAGGGGAATAGATCTAAATTGATTTTAAATTCTTTCTACTATTCCATACTATCTCTTGTTATACCCCTTTGGCTCCTTGGAAGAATGGCCTCCATTCTCCTTTTTCCTCACATTTAAAACCTCCTCTCTTCCCAATCCTCAGTCCAAGATGTTCTGATTTCTCCAGTGCTCTTGGCCTGAAGTTTTCTCCTTCCCTTTGAATATGTAGTTATTCCTTGTACGATACCCTTTTTTTTTTCATCTTCTGGTGCTTCTCTTTCCCTCTGTCAATCTTTCTCTCACTTCAAATTATGCATTTTTCTGAGGCAATCCTATGTTGGACCATTCTAATTATGAGGATAATTTTCTTTATATTGAGCTTGTAGTCTTCTATCCTTGCTCTGCCCTCTTGGGCTAAGCAGAATAATTCCTCTTCTACATGATAGAATTGAAGATATTTGAAGATTGCCTTTCCTAAAGGCAGTTTTTCTAATCAACTGCTTGCTTCTTGATTATCTTTCCTTTGCCAGGACTTTGATCCTAATTCTAAGAGATTTTCCCTGAACTCCAGTTTCTACATTCCATATCCTTGATCTTATACCATGTGGATATGCTGGAGAGAATCCTGGTCTCTTGCGTGTATAGGATGTTTATCTGTACTCTTCCTTTTCTGCTTGTATGTGATATCCCTATTCACCAACATAGTGGTATTAGGCTTTCTGTTGACTTCAATGAAATTTATTCACAATAAATTGGACAAAATGTGATCCATAAAAGTAGTTAATGATTTATAAATACCAGGTGTTATATAATAGCAATTATTTTTTAAAAATAAGTTTCTTTTGTGTAATGCTTTTAGGTGACAACTCAAAATCACTAGAAAAGAATTAAAAAAACCTCATTCTTGGAATTTTAAGATTTTGGATACTTCTTGAGTTCATTTAGCAGTAGGTACTTTGCAAAGTATGGCCTCTTAAATGTGATGCATAGCAATGTTATATAGCAGTATTTTGGTGCATAATGCTCTGTACTAATTACCTGTTTTGTTGCAGAATTTTGAGGATGTCAGGTGTAAATGCATTTGTCCTCCTTATAAAGAACATTCTGGATACATTTATAACAAGAACATAACTCAGAAAGATTGGTGAGTATTCTGGAGTGTTGAACTAACTGAAATCTCTTTCCAAGATGGTTAGTATAGGAAGAATTTTTTCTTCTTCAGCAATAATCCAATCTTATCATTCCTATAAAATTGTCACAGTAAAGCGTTGATTGGATCTGGTGATGCCTCTTGGAAGTAAATGTCATGATAATGTAAGCTTGTGAATAGTGTTTTTTGTTTCCAAAATATCTCACTTATATTCCCACTTAGTCCATTCAATATACTGGTAGTTTAGGCTCGGGTTATTAAACTTTTTCCTTTGGTAACACCTTTTTCACCCTAGAAATTTTTGTGTGACCTTGGGCATCTAGGTATGTAAAGTAGGCATACAAATTTACTGATAATAATTCATAATTTTGTGACCCCCACATTTAGTTTTGTGACCCCACAGTTAGACTACATAAGTAATCTTATCACTATTTCTAAGGCTCTGTGATGGTAATTACCTGTCCATGGTCACACAGTTTATGATACTGAAACTGAAATCAAGAACTTCTCATTCTTAGTCAAGTATTTCCCCCTTCCCCCCCCCATTCTTTATCCCTCTCTTTTTTTCTTTTCTTCATTCTCTCTCTCCCTTACTCCCTCTTTCCCCTTCCACTGCTGTCTTCCCCCCTTCCTCTCCTCTTCTCTCTCTCTGTCTCTCATAGCCAAATTGAATTTATCCTAAAAACTGGACTGGTCTAAATGATTAAGGCCCCTAAATTGCTGATAGTCATCTTTTATACACTTCTCAATGGAGTCATAAAACTTCCTTCCCTTGGCTCCTCCAATTAGCTAAGCAGCTCTTCTTGGCCTGGTTCAGGGTCTTCTATTCGTGATTGTGTAAAAACTCATCTTGAGCTTCCCTCTGTCTTGTAACAAAATAAAATGGATTGTTTGACTTTTTATGCAAAGTGATGGAAGTTTTATTTTTGTCTAGGCAGTCTTGCCTTCAGGCATGTTATTTGAATTGTGGAATTTTATTTGTTTATAGTCATATCAGGAAAGAATTTCAGGAAACAAAATTTCTTGGGGGGAAATTCTGCCCTCTTATGGATAGGGTTCCATAAAAGTAACTTTCATTTGAATTTGGAATTAAAGAAACAATAGGGAAAAGTACAGGAGGTTTGAAGGCAAAGCTTTAACTTTTAACCTAGGTTTAAGGTGTTACCGTGGCATGATAAAAAGACTGGTCCTGTGTTCTGATTGGAGCTCTACTACCAACCAATTGGATAAGCAGGTCATGAAACCTCTCTAAGCTTCAGTTTCTTCATCTATAAAATAAAGAAATTGAGTTATATCTATATCTCTTTGGCCCCTTTTGAGTTCTATCAGTATAAAATTCTCTGGGTCTTCTAAAAGTGTTAGTACAATGCATGGTATATAGTATGTGCTTAATAAACTCTCATTTCTTTTCTTTTAAGCCTGGATGTTATTTGGAATTCTATATCTAGCTGTGCTTTGTATCTCTGAAATAAACATTTAGCTCTGTCAGATGTTTGCTAAGTAGATTTTTGTAAAGCCTTTTCTTGAGTTCTTTCTTGTTCCACCTTAAATTGCTGCATATTGCAGATTGACTTGGCTATACTTACTTAGGCTTTATCTTTTACAGTCACCTTGTAATTTAAAAGAAAGCAAAAATTAGTCTTTAATGTGTCATGATAAATTATTCAGGATTTAATGGGCATTTACAATTAGCTTATTCAGATACAAAATCCAAGTCAGTACCTGTTATTTGAATAATAAATGAACTTACTCTTCTCTGTTTGCCCACGTCCTTTCCCTGATTACCTTTGGTTTCAGATCTAGGGGATTGTGAACATCACTTAGGCCTGGTGAAGGATGCTATTTGGGAGAATCAGGAGATTTTTACAGTAAGCCATTGAAAAAGGTTTTTTTGGCTCTCTGGCCTTGCTGTGGGCTGGTAGGCTTTTTTGACCCTGATTGAAAACGCTTGGCTTAAGTTATCATTGACCATATTGTTCTGAGACTTTGAGAAAAGAAAAAAAGTAATGTTAGGTAGTACAAAAGGCATTGAGAATATAGTTAGAAGAACTGGGCTAGGGGACAGCTAGTTGGTACAGTGGATAGAATGCTGGCCCTGAAGTCAGGAGGACCTGAGTTCAAATCCAACTTCAGACATTTAATACTTCTTAGCTGTGTGACCCTGGGCAAGTCACTTAATCCCAGTTGCCTCAGCAAAAAAAAAAAAAAAAGAACTGGGTTGGAATCTTAGCTTTTGCATCTAGAAAATGATGTTCTTAGTTTCATTATCTGCTTCAGTCATAAGGATCAAATATGATCATAGAATTAGAGACCTTGGAAATCATCTGGTTGGGAAGTTCTTAGCTTGGGCACCATGAAGTCATTTAAAAAAATTATTTTTGACACCTATATTTCAGTATAATCAGTTCTTTTGTAATCCATCTAAATCCTTTTCTATGTGTTTAAAAATTTATTCTGAGAGAGGAGATGAAAGGTTTTACCAGGCTGCCAGAACAATCTGTTTTGCAAAAAAAGGTTTAAAATCCCAATCTAGAACAACTTTCTCGTTTTACAAATGAGGACATTGAGGCCAAAAAGGGAAAATAAAGTGGCCTGCCCAAGGTGACTCAGTACAGGCTTTCTGACTCCCAAGTCTGGGGTTTGTTCTGTTACATAGATTACTTCTCCCTCATGTTTTGTGACTGAAGACTGCCTGACTGTAAATTCTGCCTAATCTATACGTAGATGTGTATGCTGTGCTTCAGTGAGGGAGAATATCAGAGGCCAAACATACATTTATATAGCATACTAAACAACAGAGCTTTCAAGTAGGTATTGCAAGCATTATTCATTCTGTTTTACAGATGAAGAAGCTGAGGCTTGAAGGGTTTGAAGTGATTTGCCCATAGTGTCTGAGGCAGGATTTGAACTCTGGTCTCCCGCCTCCAAGTCCTGTGCTTCTTTTTACTGTTAGTCTCTTTCCTGCTGGATTTTTCAGTGTGACATCATCTTCACCAGCTTATGTCCAGGAGTTCATGTAGTTTGGCTCCAAAGGACAATGTAGGATAAGAAACCTGGAACAGAAGTCCTTCGGTGGGCAGCTTATTTCTTGTGGCCTGTGCTATAGCTGTCTAAGATGGATCGAGGATAACATTTGCCTCTTGTTTCCTGGGGTTCACGTTTTGCCATGTTTTGTTATTATAAGATTTATTCTTCCTTTATGTTCTTTATGAAATCGTAAATCCCTAGTTCAGTTAGGTTGTATTCATTCTATGGTGTCTTCTTGTGGCTTGTAGCCAATATCTTCCTCCTCCTGACACTAGGTGGCATGGTTGTCTATGACTATCAGGTGTTCTTGGGCCTAGTTGGGAGAGCAGTGTCAGGTTCTGCCCTAGAACTATAAAGGCCATGGCCCATCTGTCATCCGCAGTCAAACACGGATTCAGTGTCAGTTGCCATTCAGCCCCTCTGACTCTGCTAGCTTTCTTCTGAGCTTTCAGTACCTTGCTATTGCTGTCCTCCACCTGTTTTTCAAGAGGAATACTCATCTCACACTTTGGAGAGAGTGACGGTGGTTTCTTAGGCTGCAAGAAGAGACAATAAATAGGAGAACCATTGTTTTTGTGATTGAGGGAGAAAAAAAGTTAATGCAGGCTTCTTCCTGGCAATGTTTAGTGAACAGAATTATCCTCTATACTTCCTGATATATCACTTTTAGAGAAACAGCTTCTTTAAGAGTGAATCTCTCTTAAACTTTGATATAGTTCAAATCACTTGTCATGGTATCTAAATTAATTTTAATTTCAGTGTTGTTCAAAATAAATAGGCTAAAGGTAAGCCTTAGAAATACCTTTACTTTCATTATCTTGGATTTCACCTGTGGTACCAGTGTTAGTGCCACACACACGGTCTAGTCTTAGGTGACCAACTGTTTCACTAACATGGCTGGCCAAACACAGCTCCTCGATAGTCTGCCTCTATTCAAAATGCCATATAAAGATTCTGTCTTTTGGGTTGAGGGAAGTATCTTACAGTATATTTTGTTGAAAGGTACTGGGTATTCTTTCAGATGGAATGGGGTGGAAGTGAGTATTTAACCCTGCACCCTTTGTTAGTAACAGAAATTTTAGTAGGACTGGAGTGATTGTCCTTTAATGTGAGAATTAACTTATAGTAATCTTTACCATTTCTGTAGTGCTTTGAGCTAGGTAGCACAAGTATCTTTGATCTCTGTTTTGTGGAAAGAACTGAGATTTAAACAATTGAACCATTTACCTGAAACTACAACCAGTAAGTATCCAAACAGCTATTTGAATTAGATTCTTTAGATTTCCAAGTGTAGTGTTTTTACTTCTATATTCCCTCTGAAAAGAAATGTAAAACAAAGATAAATTGTGTAGACTGTTATAGTCTCTCTCTCTCTTTTCTTTCCTCTTAGTTGGCTGGAAACTTCTGAAAGGAACTTTTTTGGGCTTTTTATCTACCACTCTTAGTGCAGTATGTAGGCTTTTTACTGAAATCCTTGTTGACAGGGATTTGTTAGCTTTATGAGTTTGGGAAAAGTTTGTACCTCCTTGTTTCATCCTTAACATAGGAAGAATTTCTCCTGAATGGTTAGAAAGCCAAAATGCATACAAACGGTAAAATGCTAAATAAATAAAGTGTTGCTGTTGTAATTAGGAGTATCAGTCACATTTCTCTAGCATTTTAAGCTTTTCTCTCAACAACTAGTAGTTCTCACAATAGCTAGCAGTGTAACCATTATTGTTGTTATTTTTTGGTGAAGAAATTGAGGCTTAGAAATAGCTGAAGTGACCACCCAAGGATTCTATAACTAGCAAATCTCTGTGCTAGGACTCAAATCCAGGTCTTTTGTTATGAGAGAGAAGGAGAATGGAAGATTCTGCACAGTTGGGATGAAGTCAGCATATGAATATTGGTAGCATAAGAGAAACTGTCCCAGAAATAAGTAGGAGGTACTGGAGACAGACTTTGCTGACTATGCAACACCACCACCCCCAGTCCAACTTTGGGTGGATACTTAATAAGTTTTAGCTGAAGGAGAGAAATTATTTGAATGTTTCCTAGAATTATCTCGTCCCTACAAAGATGTTCTTTGTTAGACTTTTAATTAAGATAAGCACTTGATGTATGATTTTTTTCCCATCTTGATTTTCCAACCACATGAGGTTAATAACATCAGATGGCATTCAGTTCTGAAGGCAGATTTTGATGATTTAGGCATATTTTAGAAGAGAACAAAATCAGTGCTCTTGGAAACATTTCCTGTGGATCACTTTTAAACATATTCACTTGCTGAATGAATAAAGCAAATTAAGTGCTTCATAACTCACAGCTGGCATTGTGCAAAGCTCAAGAAGCTTACATTCTCAAAGAGAAAGATGGCACATGTAGAAGAATGACAATCCCAGAAGGAAGTTCTGATCTGGGGAGAGAGGAAGCTAAACCTTGGTCTGAGTGAATGACTAAAGCCGGAATTAGTAGGCTAAGCGGTTTAGTTTTCATACACTTAATCTCAAATTAGTTGGGTAGTGTTTTAGAATGGGAGTTCCAAAGATGAGTGCGCTAATTTACCCAAGAACTGGGGCTGAGATTCAGGAAGAGTTAGGTGTTAAGGTCCAGGACTCGGGGTTCCACGTGGAATCATGCTGCAGCCAGGAGATTGCCCCGATGAATGGTTGCCTGGGATATAAAGCTAAAGCAAAACAAAACATAAAGAAATTTTTTTTTAAGTTTTTTTTTACTAGATAACTGAGACAGATCAGAAAATTCAAATATGACTTTGCTGATAACAATTTAACAGATCTTATATCACTTAAGAGTTATTTGTCATTATTTCTACTGGGGAGGGCGTGGGGGAAGGGAGAAGGAAATTGGAACACAAGGTTTTGCAAGGGCTAATGTTGAAGAATTGTCCATGCATATGTTTGAGTTATTTGTGAGTGAAGAGTCAGTACTCATTCAAGAGGCAAGAGTTGAACTAAATGATCTCTGAGAATCCCTTCCAATACTGAGTTTCTCTGATTAGCTGTTCACACTAGAGCCTTATAAGATACATTAGTACTTTAGTAAAGGATACTTAATTGGGCTCTATCTCACCTTCTCTAATTAGGTTTTTATCTTTGTTTTGAATTTCAGATAAAGTTTTGTTTCTGGATACTTAGCTTATCAAACCAATTTTGAACCTCATTTTAATTTTAAAAAAAATTTTTTTTCAGTGATTGCCTACATGTTGTTGAACCCATGCCAGTCCTGGGACCCGATGTTGAAGCTTACTGTCTGCGTTGTGAGTGCAAATATGAAGAAAGAAGTTCTGTCACAATCAAAGTAAATTTCCATTTCTATTGTTCTGAGAAGCAACAGAAAGGCTTCCAAAAAGCATTTCTTTAGCAGGCAGTGGTTGTAGAGTTAAGGCTCAGGGCTCCAATCCCAGCTGTGCTTCTGATTATCTGCATGACCTGGGCAAATCTCATCTCCTCTGGGGCCCTCAATGTCCTTGATTATAATAGAAGAACAATAACTGCCTTTACCTACATCACAAGGATGTTTTAAGAATCAAATGAGATGCCAAGTAAAAGCATTTTGAAAATTGTAAAAAAACAGTACCAGTATAAGGTTTTGTTATTGATATTGGGACCTCTTGTTTCTGCCTAGAACAGAAACTTAGGAATTTTAACTTCTTCACCTAACATCTGACAAGTTACTTGGTTCACCATTCCCTTCACTAATAAATTGAAACTTGTCTGTTACTTATGCACCTTAGGAGAAACTATGTGGATTAATTAGCTAATGTTAGAAGAATGTATGAGGTGCCACTAATTTCTTACAGAGAAAGTATGTAATTAGCACATTTCATGAGGCTGATGTATGTCATTTCAGTTCTTTTATATGGCCATGAATTCTATGATCTGTAATTAAATCCCCTTCCTTTCTTTCTTCCCACTCTCTCCCTTCCTCAGAGCTGAATAATATAACCAAAACTAAAATAGTTGACTTAGTAATAAATCTATCAGCATAAAATATGTATCTAAAACCCAGAAAAACTAAGAGCTCTAGTTTGACCACCTTTTCTAGAGCTTCATGTTTTATTTTCTTTATTTTTTTTTAAACTATAAAGTCTAGATCTTTGGGTAATCTAGGGTCATTTCCTACTCTCACCCAAATTTGCTACTGGATATTTTCCATAGCTCTCTCCTCTATTGTTTACTTTTATTACTCAATGCCTATCAGTGTTTGGTACAGTGCCTTTCTCTGTAAGCTCTGCTTTGTTGCTTCAGAATGATATGAAGGTTTTTGATTCTTGAAGGCTTCGAAAATAAAGCATAAACTATGGTAGGCCCTTTCACACTGGAAAGCCTAAAGGCTGGGACAGACTATATTTCTTTTCCACTGACCAGCCCTAGTTTGTCCAAAAAATGATCAAGTTTCTGACTACAGCAGTTCTTCAAAATCATCTCCTCGAAAGTTGAATGTCTGTGTTGAGTAAAGGAGAAATCACTCTGAGGAAACCACAAATTCTTGAAGAGTGAAATACAGGAATAATCCATTACTCACTGTGATGGTGTAAGTCCCTCCTGAGGCAGACTCAATGTATGTGGTCCTGGGTTGCCATTTTCTACCAAGAGCTATTTTAGGAAACTTTCCCTATTGGATCAGATATAGAAGCTCCATTGACTTAATTTACACAACAAACGATTGTGTTCTGTAGAAACCAATTTACACTGGCAGAATGTGATTCGAGGGTCCCAAGGTTCTCTTGTATCTGAATCTACCATATTATTATGAGAATGATAAGTCACATTTATCAAGTTCTTTATAGATTAATGCATATTAATCTATAAATTAAGTCCCAACAACAGCTATAGTATCAGTCCTGCATCTCTTGTTTGAGCCTTGGAAGTTATGTGATTTGCTTAGTGTCCCCGAGCTGGTAGATGGTGTAGCTGTGACTCAAGTCCATGTTTCCCACCTCTCCATCAAGTTCTCTGTTCACTATATCTGACTACATGTCTAGTCTGTGCTGTTAAGATTGGGAGAGTTGCATTTTGTGCAAGATCTAGTAATAATGCCCTTTAACTTTGGAATCAGCAGTGGATCTATACATAATGTTTAGAGTCCTTGAGGAATGATTGCTGGACAAGCATCAAATGGGTTTTCTTCTTCTTTTCCCTCAGTTGATACTTTGTGAGGAATTGTTTGTTTCTTATATTAGAATTTCCTTGAGTTGAATGACCCTCCCAAGGTTAGTGAGACCCTGGTGTTACTGGGTTTTCACAACTACATATTCACTGACTTTGTCAATATATAAAACTCATTTCCTTGGTTTTTCAGGGATGTGATATATTTTCTGTTTGTCTTCAGGTTACAATCATAATCTATCTGTCGATTCTGGGCCTGCTTCTTCTATACATGGTCTACCTTACACTTGTTGAACCTATCTTGAAAAGGCGTCTCTTTGGACATTCCCAGTTGATACAGAGTGATGATGATGTTGGGGTAAGTTAATAGTCAATCTGGATTATTTGTATTCAGCTTGGTAATTGTTGCCAAATAATTGAAAGCAAATATATTTATGTAACATAACCAATGCAGTATAACATATTATGATTAATATAATCCGTAAGCATTTACTAAACATTTATTGTGGGCCAGGAATTATGCTAATACATTGTCTCTAAAACTTCAGTTGTAATGGTTTTTTTCCTGGGGAAGTTGTTCTATCCAGGGAGATATCCTGATTTGAGGGCATGTCCTGCTGCTTTTAAGACAAATGAACAAGGTCTAGATTTCTGTCCCCTTTAGGGTCAGCTGTCTTTTCATCTTATTTCTGTTGAAAAAGATATCTGACAGAGAGGCGATGAGTTAACATGTTGAGTGAGGTACACATTTTGGAACAGAGCTACTATGAGAAGTTGTATTGCTTAGCTGTACTCATTTATTACAAGAGTTTTAGGTTTCATTTCCTTTTTTCCAGGTAGAGAGGGAGAGTAGAAGGAGGAGGAGGGATGAAAAGAAATAATTGACAATTGGGGGGGGGGGGGGGAAGAACACCGGCAAGTAAAAATTAAAAAAAAAAAAAGATACCAAGGCCTTTCTTTCCCCTTCCTTTCCCTTTCTCCCACCTGCAGCCCTTCCACTTAGCATCACCTGTTTTTTCCAGAAGGCACCAAGAGGTTTTTGTGAAGTTGTATTTTGAAATTATTTTCTGAAGAACATCTTAGTGACTCAAGAGGCCCATGATGCCATGTTGCATTACAACTCTTACTCTAAAGTAACATGGAGTCTGTCTCTTGTTAATGTGTGAACATATCAAGATGGGGGTCTCATTTCTGCTGTGTTAGGCTTTTTGCTGGAATCTGAATTGCACACAGAAATAGCTTCCTTCTCTAGAAATTAAGAAATACTAAAGGTTCTATATTTTCTATTGTCTTTCTTTAAACAAACGCACTTGGTCATTAATTTTGGCCTCTCTGAAGCCAGCTAGGCTAGTAGTCAACAGACACAATGTATTCCCAGGTTTGGAGTGCGTTTACAGGCCTCTACTCGAAGTTTTTCCAGCTTGAGAGAAGTTGCATTGCTTCTGTTGGCCTGTCTCCCAAAATCCCTGTGCTACTTCTCTACTTGATAAAGCAGAAGAGTAGGATTTGTGTGGGGGATTGACTGTGAAACTTTTACAAACAGCCTTAGTTCTAAAACTCTTAATTTAAAAATATTTGTTTCATTCAAATTCAGTTTCCATCTAAACCTTTTTTGGAAAAAATTAACAATAGTAAACCAGTGTATAAATCTGTCACTGAAGGGTGGAAATCTCTGAGCAGGCAGTTAGTCTGTGTATTTACTATATCATATAACCATGACACATCATCAGTATTATCAAAGCATTACGTTAAAGCCTGTTTTGTATTTATTGTAATTTTATCAGGTATAAAAAGAACAGGCTTATAAAAAGAGTGATTTTCTGTTTGTGTTCCACAGGCATCTATGGCTTTAAACAACCAGTTCAGTCTTGTTCTGATAGTTGGGGAAAGACAAAAAGGATTACCTAGTTTGTTTTGTTCTGTAGAATTTGTTCCTTAAGAAAATTTTCCCCATCTTGATACGTTGTTAGGGATAAAAGCTGAGAGGTCCTCTGCTTCTGATAGCGTGTATAAGCTCCTTCCTCCTACCTGTATTTATATTTAAACAAGCCCAAGGAATATTATTTTATATACAAAATTTATTCTTCACATTACTGCTGTGACCTTTAAGTATCCATTTATTCACAAACATAGTTGTGTTTAAAGGAGAGGTGGCACTAGTGGAAAACTGGGAGATCTAAATTTTAGTGTCTGGTCTTTAACATGTTCTGCACCACAGGGCTAATTAGCCTCTTTGGGACCTTAAGAGGACAGGAATGAGGTTCTATTTATAGTCGTATTCTCTAGTATCTACCAGAAACCTCTGCAAATTGAATGAACAATGAATGATAACTCACATTTACCGATGAGGGCTTTACAAAACACTTTCCTTCCTCCCCTCTTAAGTCAGGGAATACATGTATTTTATGGATGAGGAAGTTGATCCTCAGCAAAGTCCCCAGTCCCCATAGTCACGCAGTTGGTAGGTGTCAGAGCCAAGAAGTATGTCTTGTATTCTTTTTATTATACAGTGCTGTCTTTGGGAATGAATTAAATCATAGTTTACTTCATTTATTAAATTCCTGTGTTCTAGGTGCTGAGAATACAAAGCCAGAAAATAAAATTGCTTGACTATAGAGAGCTTACATTCTTTTGGAGGATGGAGGCAGGGGCTGAATAGAACCTGTAAAGAGAGAAGCTATAATTGTTTTAGTGAAAAACAAACGGCTAGGATGATAGTGCTAGAGGGAGCTGTTAGTTCCATAGGAAGAGTGTCATCCTCGACATCCTCCTCCTTCTCCTCCTGATGTGGGTGATGAAGACACCAGATGATGGCAGGCACCAAAAGTTGAGGTTCAGTCATATGAAGAATTCACAATGGCCATTATTCTCTTGGGCAAAAAGTACATTTAACCACACCCAACATTGAAGACCTCCTTCTGATAACTAATATCTATATAGTGCTTTATGCTTTGCAAAAATCCTTTACATAGATTGTTTCATTTTATCCTCCCAATGAAATAGGTGCTATTATCATCATTATTTAATAGGAAACTGAAGTAGCTTGAGGGGATGTGAATTGCCCAAGCTCACACTGCTTATAAGTGCCAGAGTCAGGATTTGAATCAGATATTCCTAACTTTAGGACTAACATTATGTGCTGTGCCTTCTATAGTCCCTACATTTCTAAAGGGCTTTAGTTCACTATGCATTATATGGGAGCATATATAAAGTGAAAGAAGAGGATTCTGACAGTTCTGTGGGGGCCAATGGAAAGGAACTGTTTTTGAAAATGCTTTGATGTTTTTGCCATTTTAAAAGAACATGCTATGTTATTATTAAAACAAAGCCAGACACCGTATGTATTTTGTTGTATAGTTTTATGCACACTTCTTCACTCACAGAATATGTATAGTACTTGAGATTTTTCATGTAGGCTTGGAAGAATAATTATCTTTTTCTCTGAAAGTTAAAGTTCAGTTTAGGGAAAGTCATAAGGTGATATGGATTCACTTCTTGGGAAAGGGATCCAGGAAAGGCCAAATGCAGAGCAATCAATGACTAGTAAAGGCTTTTGTCATTTGGGCAGCTGTGTTTATGTTTTATTTTTAGAGCATTTAACACAATTATTTCCAGTGTAATGACTATAAACACTCTGGTGTGTTGGTTTACTTTAGCTTTTCCACCTAAAAACCTTGTATACCACATCAGCCCTCAATCATCAGGTCCACGTGAATACTTCTGAGTGCTTAGCAATATCTTTTTCTATTCTACAAGGAATATAAAATAAACAGATGATAATCTTTGAGAAACTGAGCAAATCTGAGTCCTGAATTCCTTTTCAAATTGCTGACCTCTCTTATAAAACTAGCCAGCTTCTGAAGTAGGAAGGGCTTTATGATTTTTGATGTTAAAATACTGTTATAGTGAGTGGTATTGATGTGAGCATAGGCATTCTTTCCCTTCCTCCCTCAGGGGAGGCATCTCTCTTCTCGTTATGTATATAGATGTGACTTATTTTTTGAGAAAAATCTTTTTGTGGTTACTTTGGGAAATGGGACCCCCCAGAGCTCCTCTTCTTCGCCAGCCGTAGGCCATCCTGCTTACCATAATTAATCATCTCCTTCTAATGTGAAAATAGTATGGGGACTCTTGGTTCTTACTTGTAAATTCTATATAGGCTCACTCACATGTATTGGTGTTAAACTGACTATAGGACAGACACAGTGTTGTTTGGTTTTCGTGCAATAACAAGATCAGAATGTGCATGGCATGCAGTTTCCTTCATATATTCTCACCACTGGTTGATTTTTCCCTTTCTGCTGTTTCATTCCTGGACTTATAGGATCATCAGCCCTTTGCAAATGCCCATGATGTGCTAGCCCGATCGCGTAGCCGGGCTAACGTGCTCAACAAAGTGGAGTATGCCCAGCAACGTTGGAAGCTTCAAGTTCAAGAGCAGAGGAAATCTGTCTTTGACCGGCACGTGGTCCTCAGTTAATTGGGAATCCAGTGCCAAGGTGACTGGAAGGAAGGAAGGTGGGCTGCGGGGAAAACTGCTCACATTTTCCTGATTCTTTTTAAACCACTGCTGAGAGATTTCAACAAACTTGTGGGATGGTTCAAAACTGGAAGCAGAAAAAAAAGCTTTTTTTTAATTTAAAAAATAAAAAGTATTAACTGGAAAATTTTAAAAGCACATGTCTCAGAAGCCAAAAAGCCACAAACAGTTCTTTCTGGCTTTTCCTAATGAAGTTAAATCTACCTATGAATTATATTAAGCTCCTTTCTCTGTGACAAACATTCATTTCTTTCTGTACTCCTTCCTTATTTTAATTCTAACGTTTTTCAAGACAACTTTCACACTCTTGATGTTTAGGGGAAGGACAACACAACTTTCACAAGACACTTTATTCCATGGACTTTTGTAAATAGATGTTTCCTATTGTATTTTTGTGCTTGGTCTCATTTTCAGTGGAATCAGATTCTGTTGGAAATGCTGACTTGCTCAGTTGATTTTTAGCACTGACTGTGTCCTAAGCAGATGATTGGCTCTTGGCAACATACTTGGTAAGTTGACTGTGAAATATTACTGGCAGAAATGCAGATTTACTTTGGTACTGTGATGTAGATAAACTCTCCAGTCTAATGCAGAGCATTCTGATATGGAATGGCCCTTTGCTAGTTTTTTCAGTGACTGAACAAATGGTGTTGGTATATGTGGTCCTTCTTACCCTCTTCTCATGGCCTTAGGGGTGAAGCCTCAAGATTTGGAAACCATGTGATAAAGAAATCATATTTAAAACTTAAGCCTCTTTGAGTGTTCAGCATTTCCAATTATCCTGAGAGGTGGCCTCTGGGCTTTCTTGTGTGAGTCTTTGAACTGTAAGTAAGGTCCTGTACTCCACCCTTTGAGAGCTGTAACAGTTATTGGATAACTGGTTCTTTACTTTCTATATCCTCTTTGGAATGGAACAATAAAAATTAATTTTTGAAAAACCCAACAGTGTCCTTGACTTGTAGTTCCCTTTCTTTCCCTGTTCCTAATTATAAAGTTTGAATTAAAAAGGGAAATTCAACTGATCCTCAGAATTAGAACTATCCAAGAACAGAATCAGCTGCTTTGATACTGAGTTGGTTCCTTCTCACTGAAAAAGTTTAAGCCAAGTCAAGAAGACTTTGTCATGAATATTGTAAAGGAGATTCAGAATGAGTACTTTTTTTAATGTTCAATATGATCCAGTATTCTCTTAACAGTATCAAATGTAAATAAATGATTTTAGTTTAGACCATGTGTCTAAATATGGGTTATAAGAATTAGGATTTAAAATGTTAACATAAAAAAACATCATTCTCAGAAATAGACGGTTTTAACTCAGTAAAGCATTCCTTCTGTACCTAAACTGTAGCTCAGAGTTCTTCCAAACTCTCATGGCCCAAAGATTGGATTTGCTAGAAATTGAATTTGGCTTGTTTGAGATGCTCCACTAGAGGGCTTCAGTTCCCCAGGAAGCATCAGGCTAGTAATAAATACTTAAATAAAGAGCAGGTTTATTAAAAGGCATGCAAATAAACCCAGAAAATTTGTCTTAAGTTTGGTTAACAAAGAAAAAGTAATAAACTACCTTTTGGTGAATGCCCTTGTCTGGCCTCTCTACCACCACTCTAGAAGTTTAATCACAGTTCCCACAAAATTCAAGGAACAGACTGGTCAAGTCCCTGTCCCAAGTACCAGTCAAAGTAGATCTGTCCATTGTCAGCTAATTCTCTCAAGTCCATGCTTTCTGTAGAGATCATTCTAGCATATTCTGTACCCCAGCTTTTAAGTGCTCTTGCCGTCTCTCAACAGTTGTCCTGGCTCCTCCAATTCTTATCTGAGTTCTCCCATGCACCCATAGATCACCTGGCTCTGCATAAACCTTCAAGTCTTAATTTTGTTGTGTCTTTTGCCTGATGCATTTTGGGAAATGACCACTCAGCTCATCTCTTCAGCCTCAGGCCCACAGAACAGCTGTGGAAAAGTTGCTTTTGGATTAATGATTTCCAAGTTTTGGGCGAGGGAACCAGTGTAGGATTTAACTAGGAGTCCAAAGAGCTAGGTTCTATTCCTATCAATATAATTTTAAATCATCTCACCTTTTTAGGCCTCTGTTTTCCTCTTCTATAAAAGGAGGGGTTTGGATTAAACAATCTCTAAAGATCCTTTCTGCTCTGAAGTTGTATGATTACCTTTCATAACGCTTAAAAATTTTTTTCTTTAAATTCAAATTTAAAAATATTTACATATAAGGGAATTATGCTTCTGAAAAATATTTAATTCTGAAGAATAACTTGATTGTAGTGATGGGCATTGTTTGAGATGGAAATCCAGTGTTTTTTTCAAGTGAACCTTTATTTTTAGTCATACTATTTGTTGTCATATCTGCATAGTGGGTGGAAAAAAGCTAAACAAGACCTGCACAGGTCTGTTTAACCATAAGCTACTTTGCATATTGTCACCGGTACTCTATAAATCTGACAGGTCCGACTTGGCTGAACATACAACATTTTGACCACAAAACTCAGGTAAGAGCTCTTCAGAGATCTTTCTAATAGTATCAGAATTATGAGAACTTGGTTCAAAAAGAACTCCTAGGCAAAATGGAGATCAACTTGAATTTCTCTCAGGTCCTAATACTATGATGGCTTTAAGTTTTAATGATTATTACAAGATTGAATTTTAGCCATTTATAAGGCAGGAATTAGTTCTACTGAAAGCCCCTAAGTTTGCTATAATCATGAGAACTTCTGAAATATTGGAGCATTTGTTTCTCTGCTAAATTGTATATATTTTAGTTATTTAGGTTCTAGCAAGAAATCTTTTGAAAAAGTTTTTATACTCACTTATTAATCCTCATAGTTCACTTGGGAAAGAAAGAAATAGCCCATTCCTCAGACTCTTTTACAAATAGAGAGACTAAGACAAACTTGCCTGAGATCTTCTTTATTTGTGTGCATGAAACTCAGAAGTCTGAGTTTCAGCTCAGGGCACTAGCCAGCAGGATAATTGATTTTTGCCCAAACTTCTCCATTGATAATTGTTTCTGATTCTTATTTCCTGCTACAATTAATTATTCTACGATTCTCTTTCTTTGTATATTGTCTGAGTGCTTATAATTGAGGAGAATGCAGTTAAATAGGTAGAATGTGAATTACTGTGGTAAATATCCAATTGTACGGAGCATCCCAGTGGGTGTTTGACAGTGCCTGAGGTTTTGTTTTTTCTTTAAAACATTTTAGATAACTTATTTTCATGTCACTAGAATTTCTCCCAGTGTCCTTTTTGAGTTATTTGTCAAAGAATTGTTTTCTCTTACAAGCCAATTTTTTTCACATAGATTTCATTTGGGTCAAATTTTAAAAGACAATTTTATTAGTCTAATATAAGGGTAAAGCTCTTTTCCCAGATTAAATAATAATCAGCATGAATATTATTTGGGCTGGGTTGGTTGTTTTTCTTTTCTTTTTTTAAAAAAATTTTCACTCCAATAGTCTTTTCTCAGGCTTTGGTTTGGGGCACAAGTCAGAATTTTTAACCTAGTTTTCTGATTGAGTTCCACAACTCAGAATTCATCAGAAAAGTCTTTTCAGGAATAATTTCTTTTGCTGCTCAAATAGTGTGCACAGAACCCCTTGGTACTGCCAGAGTTGTCTTTGACCTGCACGACTTTGAGCAAGTCCCTCAAACTCTGAGCCTAATTTCCTCATCTGTAAGATGAGGATGCTGAACTACAAGAACTCTGAGATAACTTTGAACTCTCAATCTAGAACTGAGTCCTTTTCTAATGTGAAGACTCCTTACGGAGTGACTAATTACCCTGTTTACTTCTCTTGAGACATGGTTTATGTGTGAAGTGGCACTTTATAAACCTTTCTAAAGCTCTATGCAAGTGGGAGCTCTTTATCCCGAACGTCTGGTTTGGCAGTTTTCTGATTCCTTAATCAGGAAACCTTCCCTTGTCTTGGGCCCCCCTCCTTCCCATCTCCCTTTTTCCCCTCATGGCTTGTTTTTAGTCTTCTAAAGGTAAAGTTGTTTCTTTGGAGACAAGGGAGCGGAGTAAGAGATTCTTTGCTTGTTCTGTCCTTTTAAGTTCTTTGTCCTGTTTAATTTCCTGACCTTCAGTGTTGTGTTGTGCTTTCCCTGGGCTTGTGTATGATGAAATCACCTGTGGGATTAAGAAGAGCTCTTTCTCAGCATTTGCATACTTTTAAGTTTCTGTTTACCTTCCAGCCTTACTTCTCCTTACTTCCAATTTATCTTTTACTTAGCATTCCTGCCAAACTGGTGGCCTTGCTGCTCTGCCAAGTTGGTGGTCCTTCTCCGGATTTTGGTCAGTTCCCCCCAGATTCACCTTATGGCATCCTTTAACTTCCAGGTTCAGTCCGGGTACATCTCCCACCTTCCACAGGAAGCCTTCCCTGATTCCCTAGTTAGCAATGCTCCTCACTCCTCAAAGGCTAATTTTTTTTTTTTAATCTAAATGTTTATCCCAACAGTACCAGTCAGATCCTGGAGAGCAGGGATTTATTCCATTTTATCTTTGCATCCTCAGTCTTCAGCATACCTGGTAGGCAAATCAAGGTATAGCGATTGAATTACTCCTTGATTTCTGACTGGTCTTCCCTTTTCTTTTTCTTTTACAGCTTCCTTATCTGTAACCTGCTCCCATTTAAGAAGCCACATAGAATATAGTTTAATTAAGCATTTTCAGAGGAACTGGAGCACAATTTCTCCAACTTGAATTATAGTGATTAATTTTTTTCAGCAAACATGTATTAAGGGTCCACAATGTGTCAGATACTACGCTAGGCACCAGCATAAAAAGAAAAAAATGAAACAGTCCTCTCCTTTAAGGAGCTTTAGGAAATAAAATACACAGATAAATACAAACTGTGAGTATGTTTATTTCATGTAGATTTGTGATTTTATGGGGTAGGAAATCCCCCACAGCAGTATACCTTTGCAGCTGCTCAGCAACTTATAGATGTGAACAGCTGCTTAGAACAGAGAACCTAAGTCACTTGCCTAGAGTCAGCCCGCTAGTCAGAATTTAAATCCAAATCTTCCTCAGGCTGGCTGGCTGCACCATGCCATGCTGCCTTCAAAAATCTGAAATATATACAAGGTGAATGCAAACTCTCTACTGGAGGTGGTGGCGTTCTATCTGAGCCTTGAAAGCAGTTAGGGATTCTTGGAGGGGAGGGAGTATATTCCAGGGATAGGGAGTGGGGGTCACCTTGTAAAACCTGAACACAACCCTCTCTCAGCTCTCCTATTCAGATCCTGGATTGTCAAGAACTTAAAAAACTGGCTGGAAACTGATCTTTTTCTCCTAAAGGTTTCTTTTATATATTCACATGGATATATCTGTGCTGTTTTTCATTCCACTTTTTCTAACAAAATGCATGATTTTGCTAATGATCTTTATGACATAATTTATCATGTACCTAACTTTAAACAGAAAAAACAATGAAACCACACAAGTATAATCTCTTTTTAAAAAGAATTATTTGCGTACAGCATGTCTGTGACAACTTATTGGTTATTCTTTTTGAGTCACTTTCATTCTCTATATTTCTCTAGTTTTTAAGAAATGGCAGTGTAATCAATAGACAGATGACCTCAGAATCAAGAAGTCCTGAGTTCAAGTCTCTGTCTTTGACACTAAATGTGTGACTAAGTCACTCAATCTCCAGTTCCTAAACTAACTCTAACTCTCTAAGACTTAATTGCAGAAAAAGGGCTCATCTGCAGCTTTGGAGAAGTGTCCTATACAAAGTCGCAGGCAGGACTGGTTTAAAAAATTACATTTTTCTCATTTCATATAATTAAGGTAAGTCCAGTTCTGGCTCTGCTTTCTTTGCTTTTTATCACCTCACCTAATCTTTGTCAAATGTCTTTTAAGATATCATCTTAATGTGTACTACTGCACCAATATTCAGTAGCTTATTTGATATTTAATGAGCTCTTACACCAAATGTACTCTTTTAAAAAATTTTTAATAGTATTTTATTCTTCTTAATACATGCAAAGATAGTTTTCAACATTCATCTTTGCAAAACATTGTATTCCAAATTTTTTTCCCTCTCCTCCTTCCTTCCCCCTTTCCAAGACAGCAAGCAATCCAATATAGCAATTTTCTAAACATATTTCCTGCACACACACACACACACATACACACAATCAGATCAAAAGGGAAAAAAAATAAGGAAGAAAAACAAATAAGCAAGCAAACAACAAAAAGTAAAAATACGATGCTTTGATCCACATTTAGTCCCTGTAGTTCTCTCTATGGATGTGGAGAGAGACATTTTCAATTTTTTAAAATAGATTTTTGTTTTTCAAAATACATGCAAAGATAGTTCTTATTATTAACCCTTGCAAAACCTTATATTCCAAGGCACTTTCTATCCCAAGTCTATTGGAATTACTTGAATCAGCTTCATTGTTGAAAAGAACCATCACAGCTGATGATCACATAATCTTGTGGCTGTGTACAATGTTCTCGGTTCTACTCCATTTAGCATGAGTTCTTATAAGTCTCTCCAGGCCTCTTTGAACTCAACCTGCTGATCGTTTCTTAGAGAACAGTAATATTCCATTACATTCATGTGCCATAACTTAATCAGGTATTCCCCAGCTGATGGGCATCCACTCACATTCCAGTTTCATGCCACTATGAAAAGGTCACCCACAAACATTTTTGCACTTGTGGGTCCTTTTCCCTCTCTTATGATCCCTCTGAGACACAAATCTAGTAGAGGCACTGCTGGATCAAAGGTTTGACAGCCCACCAAAGATTTTTTTTTGGATGCTTCATTTAGACATTGGAGAAAACATTTTCCTGTGGAATGCTCTTGGCAGAGAAATGGTTCTGGTGCAGCATCTGTTGAGTTGTATAAGAAAGCTTACATAGAGAAGATAAAACTGGATAATAGAATGTATTAAAAAATACCTGGGCTTTTTAGAGCAATATAGAACATGGATATAACTTGGTATGGTGGATAAAGCACCAACTCTGGAGTCAAGAAGACCTGGGCCCCAACTTGGTCTTTGACAAGCATGTATTTAAGTTACAGATGAAAAATAACACTGATGAAATCACCAGTCGAGATCCAATAAATTCATAGAGATTTCCAAGCTTTGGACAAATTTAGACTTGATGTATGGAGAAATTTCCCAATAATTAAAATGATGAGTGGAATAGGCAGCCTCACGAACTGCCTCATGAACAGTGGATTCTGGAGGCTGAACCCAAGAGTTAGAATGTAGAGAACATATTTAGTTCACATTCATTAATGGGTTGGGCCTTTAAAGCTGCTTCCAGCTCCAAAATTTTGTATGCTGGCAGAAAATCACGGCAAATAGAGTAATCTGGTGATGACATTCTCATGCTGAAAGAAATAACATGTCAAACCACCCTGAGACAGGACACTTGGGCCTTTGTTATCAATGAGGAGAGAACTAAATGTAGTTAGATGTACTTCAGTTTATCCAACAGTTTGGATGTCAAGTTGTATATAAGTAGCATTTTTGTAAATCAATATTTGAAAAGTCCTATGGTATTTTTAGTAAATACCTTCTAATTTATCAGTTTGAATCTAATTTTTTACTTCTCAGAATTACATTAATCCCATTATCCTTATGGATTTTGCATGGTTTTTAACTACTTTATTTCTCTGACAATGTCATACACCATCTAGTTTTCAAAATGATAAGAAGCAATACTGAACAACTCACGTAACAGAAGCACCTTAAGAAGATAACTCTTTTGGGTGACAGAAGATGGGGCATAGTATAGTGGAAAGAGCCCAGGTCTAGAGCTAGAAGAACTGTAACTGTAATTTGGCTTGTTATGTTGTGTATTTGAAATGCTGTTGGATGAATTAATACATTTATTTGTACTTCCAGATTACAAAGAGAATAATGGATAGCAAGAACTACTGTAATCTGACTGACAAATTGCCCAACTTTAGTGACTCTCCCCACGTGCAGCTGACTCGGTCTTTCTACCTGGACCCCGTTGTCACTTTCCACCTCTGTCCAGAAGCCCCTACCCCATCCCCTTACTCTGAAGACCTGCCAGTGCTCCCTTTTGCAGCCGACCAGCTGATTGTGGAAAACTTTGGAGATCCTTGTTCGTTCCCTTTTCAGATGCCGTATCCCTCTTATGGAAGATGTGATTACTCCTATGGTCCAGCATTCATCAGGAAAAGAAATGAAAGGGAGAGACAGAGAGTCAAGTGTGTCAATGAAGGCTATGCCCAGCTCCGTCATCACCTGCCTGAGGAATATCTGGAGAAGCGCCTCAGTAAAGTTGAAACCCTCCGAGCCGCCATCAAGTACATTAACTACCTGCAGTCTCTGCTTTACAGAGATGAAGTGGCAGGCAAGAAAAAGCCTGGGAAAGGTCAGGCTATTGTGGCAACTACTAGTCACCAGATGGACCCCATTTTTAAAATTGTGTAAATAGGGCCAAAGTCTCAAGAAATCATTTCCTAAGGGTACAGTGTTTACAGAATCAGACCATGTCTCTTACTGAACTTTATACTTTTGTTGTTAGGATCCTATCATCAGAAATAAGCTTAGAGGTCATTTAGTTCAATCACCTGTCTGAATCCTACTTTATATAGGATGCCTGGTAAGGGGTCATCCAGTCTTAGATTCTCTCAGTTGAGCCAATTTTCATAATCTCTGAGCTAACCTGGCACTGGGTAGTAGTTGGCTCTGTACAGTTATGTTTGAAAATGTGTCTTGAATTGTACATGTTTAACCTAGATTGGATTATTGCTGTCTAGGGGAGGGGGGAAAGAGGCAGGGAGGGAAAAAATTTTGAACACAAGGTTTTGCAAGGATGAATATTGAAAACTTTTTTGCATATATTTTGAAAAAATAAAAATATTATTAAAAAAAAGAAAATGTGTCTTGAATACTACTGCCATTAGCAGATGAATTGAAAGGAGCTTCTTGAAGCTTTGAATATTAGTTTCTGGAATTCTAGGAAGGCAGCAAGCAGTATGTGCCTCTCAAACATCTAATTTCTCAATTTAAATATGTCTCTCTCCACTTGTAACTTCTCTTGGATTATTTCCACAGATTTTTTTTTTTTTTAATGTGGAAGGAAGAGATTTTAATTCATTTATTGAGGGTCTGCTTTGTGAGAACACGGATCTGGGAACTGAAGGAAATACAAAGTTTGGGTAAGATGTGGTTCCTGTCCTCTCAATTCCACAGATAAATCACTGGCAAGTTCTTGCAAATTCTCTGTAGAAAGACAATATACCTATTGATAAATATAATGCAAAAAATGCAAGCTAAATGCATTAGAGAGGTGCAAAATAAGGTGTTATGTGATGTTCAGAAAGATAGGGAATGTTCTTACAGGGAAAACCTAAGAAAACTCCTCAAAAAAAAAAAAAAGACATTTAGTTGGGGCTTTAAAACCTTGTTAGGAGTCTGACAAAAACAATCATGTGAGATTGAAGAGAGGAAATATCTCAAGAAAAAAGATCAATGGCAATAAAGTCTTGGCAAAGAAAGTAAGCCCAGTGAGGCTGGAGCAGAGAGGTCATAGCAAAATGATATGAAATGAGACTAGAGATGTAGGATGGCTTCAGCTTCAAATCAGTTCAACAAACATTAGCTTTCTGATGTGCAAGACACTATTATGTGCTGGGGAAGACAAAAATGGAAAGTGATCCCTGTCTTCAGGGAGTTTAATTTTCACTCGGAATATAATGTATATACAGAAAAATAAATACAAGATAATTTGAAGAGGATCCCAAACAACTAAGAATGGACCAATCATTTCAATCCATAAAAAAAAAGTATTCATCCAATGAGGAAGGAAAGAACAACTTAAAAAATCATTATAATCAAGCATTTTGTAACAAGGATCTCTACTGGAGTAGTAGCAATGGGAGAGAGAAGAGGGGATAAAGGCTGGAGACATTATAGCGGTGGAATCTACAGGAAATAGCAACACCTTGTGTTTTCAAGAGTTGGGTTAACAACAGGATGAATTCAGAAAGACCTGGAGAGACTTATACGAACTGATGATGCTGAGTGAAATGAGCAGGACCAGAAGATCATTATACACGTCCACAATACTATATGATGATCAATTCTGATGCACCTGGCCATCTTCAGCAATGAGATGAACCAAATAAGTTCCAATAGAGCAGGAATGAACTGAATCAGCCACACCCAGCGAAAGAACTCTGACTATGAACCACTACATAGAATTCCCAATTCCTCTATTTTTGTCCGCCTGCATTTTTGATTTACTTCACAGGTTAATTGTATAATATTTCAAAGTCCAATTCTTTTTGCACAGCAAAATAACTGTATGGACATGTATACATATACTGTATTTAACATATACTTTAACATATATAACATGTATTGGTCAACCTGCCATCTGGGAGAGAGGGTGGGGGGAAGGAGGGGAAAAATTGTAACAAAAGGTTTTGCAATTGTCAATGCTGAAAAATTACCCATGCATATATCTTGTAAATAAAAAGCTATAATAAAAAGAAGAGTTGGGTCAGATTGTCAGATCCTTTAAAAATATCCTACACTAACCAATTAAAATGAATTTATCTCTTTTTTTTAGCGTTTGTTTTTTGTTTACATGTAGGCAGTTTTATAAATCTAAAGTTCTTATTACTTAATGATAAACAAGAATCTTAGCCTTATAAACCCCTGTGATAAGAGAAGCCAAAAAACTAGCAGAGGGGGAAAAGGTGACTTGATGGATAAAACTGGAGTGATTTAAGAAAATCCTACTGCATTCTAAGTGATTGTAAACACAAGAGATCTAAAATCAACCTCTTAGACTCCCATAAGGTTCTTTTTTCCCACTTCTTAATGATACCATGAAGTGACACCGCTGATTCTATATTATTGCTCAGTTATTTCTTCCTCAGTTTTTTGTTTTGTTTTTCATTGTTTTATATTATGCTTTGCAATTAATGTATTATATTTGTATCTTGAATAGTCAATGAAAAGAGCTACTAGTAGGGACTCAGACCTTGATTTACATAATTAATTACCCCCAGATGACCCACACTGAACTGAGAAGAGTAGCAAGGGAATCTAAGACATAATTTTCATGGAAAACTTCAGAGGACACTTGTTACATCTAAACCCATTTAGCGCAGATATTTTGTCCCATTTGATTTAGTTTTAAGTTACCTTTGGTCATGTTATTTGCTGTGTCCTAAGTAGTAGTCTTGCTTTCCTAACTACCTAAACTGAGAGCAGAGATTACATCTTTTTTCCCATGGATCACTCAAGAGCTTTCAACCACTGACTAGTAACACAAGAAAATGTTTTCTCCAGAGAAATTTTTTTGATAGTAATAGACAGCAAATAATCCAATATATGTTAAAACATGTGCAATTCTTCTATACAATTTCCATAATTATCATGCTGTACATGAAAAATAAGATCAAAAGGGAAAAAATGAGAAAGAAAACAAAACTCAAGCAAAAAGTGAAAATATTATGTTGTGATCCACACACAGTTCCCACAGACCTCTCTTTGGGTGCAGATGGCTCTATTCATTACAAAACCATTGGAACTAGCCTGATTCACCTTGCTGAAAAGAGCCCCCTCTATCAGAATTGATGCACACAAGGTTTTGCAAGAGTGAATGTTGAAATGGCTATGTTTTGAAAATAAAAAGCTTTTATCAAAAGAAAAAAAGGCTATTTTAAAAAATAAATAAAAATGGATTTTATTGACATTTTGTTTTTATATTACCAAGATTTCCCTTGTATCTATTCCTCCCTTTGAGAGTAATCCTTTATAATAAAGAATTTTTGTTTAAAAAAATTCTGCAAAATTAATCCAAAAAATTTTTAAAAATTTGACCATATGCATTATCTCACACCTGTGAACCTCCCATTTCTTTTAAGGAGTAAAAGGAATTATCTTATTGTAGTTCTTCTTTGAGACCAAGCTACTTCTTAGTAGTTTTGCAGTATTCAGTACTGATTATTTTGTAGCAGTTCTTTCCATTTACAATGTTGTCATTTTGTATATTGTTTTTCTGGCGCTGCTTATTTTGTTCATTTAAATATTTTGCTGCTTCTCTATATTCATTATATGTGTCATTTCTTATAGTATCACATTCAGGCACACAGTGCTTTTAGCCATTCACTAACTGATGGGCATCTACTTTGTTTCCAGTTCTTTACTACCGTGAAAATATTTGGTGTATGTGGGGATTCTCATTTAACACTTTCAAAAAAAAATTTTTAAAGCTGTGTTCTCCATGTTTAACTTATATAGAATTGCTTACTATTTTGGGAAGGAGAGAGGGAGAAAAATTTGGAAAACAAGGTTTTTACAAAGGTGAATGTTAAAAACTATCTTTGCATATATTTGGAAAAATAAAATACTATTAATTTTTTTAAATCATAAATGGAAACCAAGGCAATGAAATCAGTTAGCAAACGGCCAGTAATAAGATTAAAAAAAAAAAAAGTGTACTCCGTAAGGGTTTTCTCTAAACTTAACCTCTCCAGGGCCTCCTCAGTGCTTCTCAGATTACACGGAGTTCCTTCACCGTCCTGCTAACACTCAGGCTGGCTTACTGTCCTAGAAGCGTCTCCCACCCGGGATCTGATTTGGGAAAGGGGAGGGTTTAACCCGGCGGACACTGCAGAGAAGTCTCTGGCAGACCCACACACCGCGATTCCTCGGGCTACTGTTTTTCAGCAACAGACAAGAGGAGAGCCTGGGGACGGTCGGAAAGGGGGCACAGCCCGGCTCGGCGTCGGGCTTGGCTCAGAGCGCTGTCTCTCAGGAGTCGTGGGGAGGACACGGGATAACTCTGGGGGAGCGAGGAGATGAGTCTCTCCCTTTCAAGCGGCAGAGCGCGTCTCTCTCGGCCCAGAGGGAAGGAGAGGCGGGAGATGCGCTTTGGGACGCGGTGGGAGCCCGGCTTTAGGCAGCGGAAGGAGCCTCCTTTTGCTGACCAGCGTTCGGTGCTTGCATTTGCCGAGGAGACCTGGGTCAGATTGGACCTCAGATACTCGCTGGCTGACGGGCAGTTCCCGGAACCTCTGCCCCAGTTTCGGGCCGAGGAGACCCCAGGACGGGGGAAGCTGATATCGGCGACGGGCTCGTGGAGCGTCTGAGGAACGGGACGGCCCCTTTTCGGGGGCCCTTTAACCTCTGGACTGCTGTGAAAAAAGGGGATCGGGCTCAGGGACCTGAGGTCCCTCCCGCTCTAGCCTGTCAGCCTGTCGTCTGGGAAAACTGAGGCCCCTTCGCCGGCCCCTTCGTGCTTCCTATTACTCCCCACTTTCATCGGGTCCCAGCGCGGGCTGCAGGTGGGGGTGGGGAGGCGCCTGAGGTCCCAGTCTTTCAGTCCAAACCTGCCTGACTCCGCCCCGTCCAGCTGCCGCCGCGCCCCCGTGGGCCGGAGCTTCAAGTCCGCACATGCTCGGAGGGTCTTTAGGAAGAGCGTTCCAGCTGGCTAAATCTCCATGGCAACCCGCCTAGCAACAAAACGCCGTTAAAGTCGGCGTTGTCAGGGGTCTCCAGGACGATGAAGGGAGCTGGGCAGAGGCGAGGTAGGTCGCTGCTGCTGAGTTTAAGGGAGCCCCGATCCCTGAGAGCAGAACCAGAGTCTTCTCCCCAGCCGGGACAGAAGACCGGGGGGCCTCTGAGGGTCAGACTTTGGATGGGGTGGGGTCAAGGTTCCGCTACGCCTGGAATCAAGGTCAAAACTTGGAATTCCAGGACCTGGATGGAAATTTAGAAAAGGAGGCTGACTTTGTTTCTTGAGTCCGAGGACAGGAGGCAGGCAATGGCTGGAGTTTGGGGTCCCTACGATGCCGGGGAGAGAGAATTAGTTTATTTGTAGACAGATCATGGTGTCCCGAGTCCAGAGGTCTCCAAGCCAGATGGCAAAACTGATTCCCTGTTGAGGGCAGTCATTGCTTGGGAACACAGCCTGAAAAGAGGGGGAGATGGGTGCTTTCACCTGACATGTTGCTAACACGGTAGGGTATTATCTTTTCTTTTTTCTTTCTTTCTTTTCTTTCTTTTCTTTCTTTTCTTTCTTTCCTTCCTTCCTTCCTTCCTTCCTTCCTTCCTTCCTTCCTTCCTTCCTTCCTTCCTTCCTTCCTTCCTTCCTTCCTTCCTTCCTTCCTTCCTTTCTTTCTCATTTCTTCCTTCCTTCCTTCCTTCCTTTCTTTTTTTCTTTCTTTCTTTCCCAGGTTATGCCCTAATCTTCCCTGCTACAAATACTCTTTGGGGAAGATTGTAATTCCCTTCAACTTTGATTGTTGTGGCAATAGTTTTTGACCTATGCTGATTGTGGTTCAGGAATGGACTTGGGGTTCAGTAAGTGAGCGGAGCTAGGTCTCTGGGGCTAGGCTCAGAGCTCAGTCTCAAACTTGGGACTGTGTTAAGCTTCAGATAGGGGATTCGGTTAAGATTCATTTTGGCACATAATCTGCTCCTGGAGTCCAGTCTATGCATGGTGTGATTAGAAGTCATAGGGTCATAGCTCTGGAGCTGAAAAGGGCTTGAATTCTGTCTCAGACACTTAAGGAACTCTGTCACTGTGGGCAAATCACTTGATCTGTCCCTCAGTTTCCTCATTTGTAAGAGTACTTATCTCCCAAGATTGTTAAGAGCAAGAAGGTTAATATATGTAATGTGTTTTGCCAACTTTGAGGTTCTCCATAGATATTGTTACATAGCCTTAGAGCTAGAATCTGAGTCAGGAGAGGAGCTAAGGCAGCTGCTCTCCCTTCTGAGTCTCAGGAACAGCAAGTTGGTATAATCAGCTTGGACAACAGCCTTGATTTCAGTTGATTATAAAAGCCCCCAGGGATCCATTGATGGTGATTTCCCTTAGGTAATGTCACAGAAGCCCATGGAATCCTTAGCAGGGCCCTGGATGCCTTCACTCAAGTACTGTAGCGTGACCACAGCCCAGAAGCGGCCCTGCTGCCTCAATGCCTCTGCCCGCTGGAGCGCCCCCTCCACCTGTCCCCTTGTACTCCAGGTTCCCTGTTTTATCCGACACCCCTCTGCTGCAAGGTAAGTGGTAGGAGTCTGCTCTGCTGGAGGGTTGCCATGAGCACATTTAACCCAAGCACTCAGAAAATTCACAACAAACTTCTGAGACAGACGGGACAATTTCTGTTATCTCAACTTTACAAGGAGCAAACAAGTTCAGACAAGTGAGTTGACTTGTCCAAGCTAATAAGTACAGCCAGGATAGTGGAGCTAGCACTTGAACCCTGGTGCCCTTTCTACTTCCAGAAGATTAACAAGTCATTTCAAAGACTGAATGTTAGTCCTTATTGTCCTGAATCAAAGGGCAGCTAGGTGGTGCCGTGGAATGCCAGAACTGAAATGCTAAAGACCTGAATTCAAATCCAGCCTCAAACATGTACTAGTTGTGTGACCCTGAACAAGTCATTTAACCCTGTATGCCTCAGTTTCCTCAGCTGTAAAATGAGATGGAAAAGTGATGGGAACTCAAACATTTTATCCTCCCCCTAAAACTGAAATTCCTTAATCCACTCTGAAACATATCAACTCTCCCCTGACTTTGTCTCTCAAGTATTCTTCCAATTCTCCTCTGACTTTGTCCTTATCCTTCAAGTATTTTCTCCAACTCTTGATTTTATCCTTCAAGCATCTCCCCAATTCTTCTCTGATTTTGTCCTTCAAGCATTTCCCTAAATCCTCCTGGATTCCTTCAAAACATCTCTTATCTTCCCAACTCTCTCCTGGTTTCTCTTCTCCTTCCTTTTTTCTATATTTTCCCCAAGTATGGCAAATAATCACATTTGGATTTTGTCTGTGACCTTTACTCATTAATAAAGGTACTTTTCGGTAGGGAGAATGCTTCATTGTGATTTTTTTTTTCACAATCTTTGCGCCATATCCTTGGTTTCCCAAACTTCATCGCATGACCACATCAGAAGGAAATGGATCAGAAAGATAACTCCAGTTATCACTGCCAAGAAAGGGAGAACTGGCTATAACTAAAAAATGGAGTCTTAATTTCCCTCCTGGTTCTCTCCCTCCAAAGAGTCCTGAGGATCCCTAGGATGCTAATTCTTTCCTCTTTATTTTTAACTCCAATGTGAGAAGATCCTGGGAAGCGTGAGATACTTGTTTTAACTTGCAGTGAAGATCAGGCTGTTACAATTTATGACTCCCCTTCCTACTCCATCCTTCCAACCTCTTTGCAAGTCTAGACCAGAGTTATTTTTCGCAACTGAGTTACTTTTAGTTTTGTTCTCTCTGGAACCCTAAGACCATCCCTCACTCATGGATTGAATTGCTCACCTCAGAACTATAGGAATCCTATTCCAGAGACATCTTTGACCTATGATTAAAAATTTTCCTCGACTAGCTTATAGTTTTCCTTTGCTAACTAACACTTGACTGACAAGTTCCTGAAGCTATCCATCATTCTACTTTCAGAATATACTTTTTCTCTAAAGAAAACCTTAAAGTTTCCTCATAATTGCAGTGTCGATCTCATCGTCCTTTAGATCCACTTCTTTCATTCTGGATCCACACCCCAGAATGGAAAGAGGTGCCTTTCCCTGACACTTGTTGTCTGACCTTTTACTTCCTCTTGGTGTTAAATCTGAACATGTCTAAAAGCCAGTTAACACTTTACTAGTTATACCTGAGTCAGACATGGGCTATTTTCAATAGGATTTTTTTCATCCGGGTATCGTATATGTGTGTGTGCAGACATCTCCGTGCACGTTGTGGCCGTGCCTTTATCCTTTCAGTGTGTTCTTGATGTGTCTGGAGTCTGGTTTTTCTCCGCTATTCCAATCACAGCTGCTTTCTCCTAGGGGTTCCTGGGGTCAGCCAGATCTGCACATGACTGACTTCCAAGGGAATGGGCCAGGCCTGCTGGAGGGGCTGCAGGATGGTGACACATCAGTCCTTGCCAGAAGGGAGTCAGATGGCTTATACTACAGGGCTCAGATCAAACAAGCTCCTGAGGTGAGCCCCCAACTCCTCTCACAACCTCTTAAGAGCTTCACTTAGCTTTGTACAGAAAACAGGAATGATTTCTTGTGCAGCACCATAATTGGGGAAAATATATATAGAAGGATTGCACATGTTTAACATATATTGGATTACTTGCCATCTAGGGGAGGGGATGGGGAGAAGGAAGGGAGAAAAAAGCTTGGAACACAAGGTTTTACAAGGGTGAAGGTTGAAAATTATCTATGCATATCTTTTGAAAATGAAAAGCTTTAATTAAAAAAAGAAAGAAAATAGGAATGAATTGAGCTAAACAGTATTAAGGACCCCATTTGTTCAGCTTTTGTTAGCAGTGGGCTACCTCCAGCATTTAATTGTGAAAATGTTAATGATCATATCTCGAGCTTGGAAAATACATTAACCAGAAACCCAGGTGATGAGACTATCCCGTGGAAAGGGGAACTCATAGTAAAGCGGCAATGCACACAAATGCGTAGGACCTTATATTTATTTTCCAATGTGATCTTCAAATTAATTTTATAATGGGACACAGGGAGGGTGGGTGTGCTTATTTTATAGAGTAGGAAATGGAGGCTCACAAAGGGAACAATGACTTACCCAACATCACACATCTAGTGAATTACTGGGGGCGGGATTCACACCCACGATTTCAAATTCCTAGTTCATGGTGCTTTTCACTATACTATGCATACATAAAGGCACTCATAAAAACAAATTCCAACGCAACGAGCCAGTACTTCACATGAATGTGAGGAATATATTTTTTTTGTTTTTCAAGATAATCAAATTCTGAATACTAGTTTAGATTAATGAGAATAAACTGGGTGCAAAGTAAAAAATAATTTGGATTATAGATTATTTTAAAATATAATGTAGTTTTATTATTGTCTAATAACGACTATTTCACAGTAATTAAGATGCTGATGAAGCAGTGTCAGATCTTCTAATAACTAGATAAATCTCCTTTGTAAACCAGTACAAAGTTTTCCACATCTTTTTTTTTAACAAATTTGTACAAAATTTTACCAATTACAAATATTTTATTCCAAATTATATATTTTGTTTTAACAAAACCTAATAACAAATCACAAACAAATCACAAAATATGCTCCCCCAGAAGCAGTTAAACAAAAAAGTATGAATAATTGGTGATTCAACTCTTTTAAAATCCCCCTCCCCCTTTTAAAATTTAGTTTGATAGAGCTCATAGCCTTCCATTTTTAAAAGTTTCACAAGGAAGAGACAGCTATCCATTGGATTTAATTTGTGTTTTGTAGACCTTTTATGTTGTATTAGGGGGGAATTTTGTTCCCTTGAATCGGCTCTCTTCACTCTGTATCACTTCACACGAGGCTTCCAGTATTTCTTTGACTTTTTGACATTTGCCATTTTTTAGAGTGCAATAAGTTTTCATTACCACCAAGTGATCCACACACTAATTGGTCATTCATCATTCCCGGAGCACATCGTTTACAACTTTTTTGCTATATGGATAAATTTAGAGATCACCTGGGCTACCTTTTCAGTTTACATAGAAGAAAAGACCCTGAGAGACATAACTGGCACAGATTCACACATGAGGGGGCTGAAGGGTTGAGCTCAGGAGGCCCTCCAATACTCTTTCCACATGATCACTCATTAAAATGGCATTTTACAGTTTCTAAAACCCTTTCTTCATAATTATTTTGCGAGGTAGGTAGTTGAATTTGAATTGTCCCCATTTTATAGACACCAAAACTGAGAGACTGAGAGAAATAGTGACTTGCATGTCAGAGCCAGAATTTGAGCTGTGCCGAGTGACCTGAGTTTCCGAGACCCAGCAGCTCTTGATTTCTGATGCAGAATACCTGTGTGCTCTGGCGGGTCCTAGGCATGTGTATATGGGGGTGGGGATGGGCGGGGAGCTGCATGCAGGGACCTGAATGGAGGAAGGAGACATGGATGGGTGCTACTGGTAGTCTTGAGTTACAGCTTGGAAAAAGGAGTGAAGAAGCTAGGAGGATAGAGGGGAGAGAGGGAGGAAGAAAGGGGTGTGCCGACAAGGACCCCGCACATCTGCACGGGTCGAGGGGCTGCTTCTGCTGTTAGTGGAGTTCTGGACACGACAGAAATGCTTCTGCCCGCCTTCCCTGAAAGCAGATCCTGCTCCTGGGCTCTGGGCCTCTTGGACCCCTAATGCCATTTCTCATTTTGACTTCTCCCCAGCAGCTGGGGAGGCTGGGCAAACTGCTGGTGGAATTTGAGGGCCCCCCTTCCGAGGGTCCCAAGCTCCAAGGCACACTACAGAGCACAAGTCCAGAGGATGTTATCCGGTGCTCGTGGGCCCTAAAGCACCCCCTCCTGCCCGGAGACAAGGTTCTGGCACCCTGGGAGCCACAGCAAGAGAGATATGGCCCAGGCACCATGGTGCAAGGCCTGGAGACCAGAGACCCTCAGAGAGGTAAGGAGGGCAGCCCCTCTCCTATGAGTAAGACACGGGGGAAAAGGGGAGGAGCAGCAGACCATGTGGGTGAGCTGGCCCAAGGAGAGCAAAGGCACACACACACACACACCTGTTTTCTACTCACCTGGCCACCTTGTTCTCAGGAAGGTCCTTGGCTATGACCTTTAGTGTCTCTATGGTCCAGACCACGTAATAATTTGGTATCAAAATGTATCCAAGTATATGTTTTCAAAGAAAAATTGTTTAAAATGATCTTTCATGTTATAAATCAGAGAAGCTGGCTTTTGCCTTGCTGTAGTTACATGGGGATCACTCCAGGAATCATGGCGGTCATTCCGTGCATCAAAGAGCCACAGACCTTTTAATTCAGGGTAGGAGGAGAGTACCGAGCTTGTTCCTTTAGTAGGATATGCCTTATGGTTTTGAAATTTTGAAAGGGATATATCCAAACCATTTATCCATCTAGGAAATATGGAAATGTATGTTACAGAAATGATTACAGAATGTTCCTGGGCTGGGAGAGTGCTAGACAAAGTGTTAGAGTGCTAGACAGAATGAGAACGGGCTTGGGTAGGTAACGTGAATAGAAATAATACCACTGGGAACTGGGAGCCATCTCCTTCCCTCCATTGAGGGTGAGGTATAATAGCACAACTAACGGTTCTTTTTATCTTATTTTCTCATTGCCATTTTTGTTTATTTATCTGGTTGTTTGTTTGTTTCCTGAGCAGCCTTAGAGGATGAAGAAATCACTGTTTCCTTTTGGAACGGCAAAGTGGTCAAAGTGCCATTAGGGGTAGCCATATGGATATCCCCAGCCTGTTGGGAGAAGGCTACGGAGATATTGCACAAATCACTAAGTGCCAGTTGGCCGAAGCCCGGAGATCATCTCAGCCACATCCCCTGGACACCCCTCTGCCCTCTCCTGGGTTCTGCCCATGGGTATACCATGGATGGGCTTTTGCTGCGCTCTTTCTCATGCCCTCCCCAACACCTTTATCCCCAGTCCCACAATCATTGTCCACTGCTGCCTAATGGCTGCCTCTGCTGTTGTTCCTTAGCCTGCTGTACCTGGTGGCCTCTGAGCAAGACATTAGAGGCCACAACTGGGGACCACCCCGAGCCAGAGCCGAAACCCACAGCACAACTTCCGGAATTAGACAATATCAGAGACAGAAGAGTGGCAGCTCATGTTTGTGCTTCTTCTTCCTCCTCCTCCTCCTCTTCCTATGTCTTCTCTTCAGAAGAGGAGGATTTGGGGAATGATCTGAAGAAAGCTCCTCCTCAAAGAATGATGGTGGATAGCACTGTCAACACTGACAGCAGCCTTTTTGAGAAGCCCCTGAGACAGAAGGTCCTCAGTCAGCCTCCCTGGAAATACTGGAAGAGAAATGGCCCAGAGCCTAGTTATAGAAGACCAGGTATGTTTAAGTTTAGACACCTGGGGGGCAGGGACATGTTGGTAAAAATTTAACAAATTTAACAAAAATTTAACAAAAGAAAATCATGCTCATGATATACTTTTAAATTTTCTTAAAGTCTTCACATTCAGTAAAATAATAAATCAAGTCCCAATTTGTAGTATTCACTGATTCCCAAGGTGAGTATTTAACAATAGGCTCTCAGTGGCTTCAGCATACTACTACCTTGGAAGAGAGATCAGGGAGAAACAAAATTTTTCTTCTTGAAATCTGTCCTTGACCCACTCTGATATGGCCAGAGCTGGATAAAGGCAACACTTTGGCAGCAAGATGGAAATCTCCTGAGGGTTCTCACATGAGAGGAAGATGAAGACTAGGAATTTCTACCTAACATAAAAAAACTGGCATTCCAAATAGGAAAATCTGATGGGAAAAGAGAAAATAAAACTTTCCCATTAGTTGCCATCTTTCTTTTTTTGATTGCAACTCCAGGTCTGTACTAAGGTCACTCTCATGGTGCATGAGAGTAACATCTGTCTTCAAATATGGTCCCTGATGGGTTTTGGTGCACTCACAAGACCCTGCAGAGAGGATCGGGAAACATTTTGGAACTGGAGACAAACCACAGAGTTTTTTTGACCTTCTTTCGCTGGAACTCATAAATGGCTGCTGCCCTTTTGGATAAAACCACTCCTAGAGTCCATTATAGTGGCCAACACCACGTGGTTCTCAGCAACAGCCACTGATCAGATGGATTCCTGGACTTACTTCCTGTATCTAAACTGGGCCCTGGGCTAATCAGTACCCAAAAGGAACATCAATTAAGACGTCTTTACATTTACTTAACATTAGACTTATCTAGCTTGAAAAACCTTTTTGCTTTTATTGGATCCTCACCATAACTCTGTAATGAGGAAACATCTCTAGTGAAGGAACTGAGATTAGAACCCAGGTCTTTGGATCCCCAGTCGAGTGTTCTTTCTGATATACTAAGCTGTCTAAAGGGCTTCACATGCTATTTTCCATCTGGCTTGTGGGAGGGTGAAGGACATGGGATTTGTGCTTCAACAGAACCTAGAACTTTCCATAATGGACCTTCCCTTCCATTCTGTTCCTGGCCCTCTTTGGCTTGCAGGGAAAGATGTTTAAATTCTTTCATTTTCCAACCTCACCACCACGATTCTATGTCCTGACTTTGCCCTGAGACTTTAAGAGACAGATTGGACCCCTCAGATTGGAAGCAGGTTGTCTCTTTCTCCATCCGGGAGTGACTTACTCTAGGCCCTATTTGGATCTTATGTGGTTTATCAGGAAGTAGCTTCCTCAGCTGTGAGCAAAGACTCATTTTCAGCTGGAAGGCTGTTTATAGCATGTCAATTGGAGGGCTGACTTTTTCTTCCATTTTGTTAAGTGACAGGACCTATAAAAACTAAGAATTACAATAGTTCTGCTGAATCAAGAATCCCCAAGCTTGGATTTTTTTACTATCTGTATCACTAATAATATAGACCCCCCCATTGCCTGTATCACTAACCAACCAGTGGGAGTATCTGAGGGCATTGCCTCATTTCCATGGCAACTGCTTACAGTGATGGGTCTTCTTGTCCATGTGGACCTCAAACTGTTCTTAAGGGTAAGATCTTCGATTGAGGGTATAAGGGGATCACATGGACCTTGCAAAGAGAAAAATAATGTCTTTAATAGGAATCTTTGATTGTTCTGGGATGGGATGGTCTACTCTTAAGGTTTGGTAGAGACAAGTGTTACTCTTGTGGGATGATCTAGAAATATGGGAGTCCTTTCAATGTCTTCAGAGATACTGGATTCCTGGTGTGGGTTTATCCACATGGATATAATATCCTGGGTAGGTATGCTAGAGAACTTAACTGATAAACCATCAACTTCCCCATCAGGAATAACTTGGTATTTAAAACCAAGGGAACCCAAACCCCTCTGAGATGGAATTAATCCAATACCAAACTAAGAAAAAAAAGTATAAACCAATTTTTTTTTTCCTGTGAGATTTGTCTTCTTTTAGAATCAGGTGAATGATAAGAGAAATTGACATTAAAAAAAAAAAAAAAAAGGGTTTCCATGCCAATTTTCCCACAGAAAACATGGTTCAGAACAGTGTTGGGGGAAAAAAACAAAACACTTAACTGCCCAACAGAGAGGGCATCTCTGGGGAAGACGTGAAGTGGAGGGGCCTTGATAGCCAGGGGTGTCCCACGTAACTTTCTTCCTATGAGAGTACAGAACAGCTATGTAAGTGTCACTAAGTATAGACACCGATCTACACCCCTTCTCTGCCACCCCCACCACTTAACATCACCTCTACAATTCGCATCCTCTCTACAGTCTTGAGAATCTTCAGTTTTGTGTACCATATTAATTTGGTCCATATTCACTTTTCCAAGCAGCAAAGCATGCTGACCTTTCTTAGCCCCACTGATGTTATTTCATCTCCCACTTAGCCCTTTTTACTAGTCATTAACTTCAGACAACCCTAATCAGAAGATATTAAGAGAAATAAGAGATCTTAAATTGCTATCAAACTTATTGGCCGATTTGTTCTGAGCTGCAGACATATAAGTAAACTGTAAGCATTTGAGTGACCTGCCATCTCTACTTAGGGCCATATCTTAGTGAAGAGGGTTTATCTTGACTAGAGCTTCTTAACCCTGAGGTCTATGGATGATGGTGAGATGTCAGGGAGTCCTTGAAGTTGGACAGGAAAAAAAGTACATCTTCATTCTTACCGATCTCTAAAGGAAATGAAGTGTTTCCTTCCATTATGAATGTATTCTAAGGTGGAGTCCATAGGCTTTACCAGATTGCCAGAGTTAGTGGTTGGGGACACAACATGCAAAAGAAAATAAGAACTGCCACCTAAATCATGCCTGAATGGAAGGGGCTGGATCTGCTTCTGTGGCACGGAAGGTATAGGTTTACTACAAAACGAAAAACAAAAGCAACAACAAAAACCAGAAAACAAGTGCTGGGGCTTTTTCTTCAGTAGCTGATTTTAGGGAACCTGGAACCTTTGGAAAATTTTGAGGGACACTGCACCTTTTGTAGAAACCTGCCACTTTATGGATTCTCCAAGTTGGCATGGGTCACCAGAGGCTCTGCATTTAATCCAGCCCTTATCTGAAGAGAAATCCTCTTGACAGTATTCTAGACAAGACAGTTCCAGATTTGGCCCCAAGATCTTCAATAATAGAGAAGCTCACTGCCTGCAGGGCTGCCTATCCTAATTTTGGACAGCTCTTAAGTTTTTTCCTAATGTGTAGAGCCCAAAAAGCAAACTGCCGTTTTATATTTCAAGACTGGAATAACATTCACCATTCCACATCCACCCCAGTCTTCTTTAGGTTCAATATCCCTTTAATTAATCTTCTTATTAATCTCAGATCTGCTCATTATCCTGTAGACCCGTTTTAACTTGATCCTCTGAAAAGGTGGAATCCAGAAATGAATAGCGTCTCCAGAGTGGTCTGACCAGGGCAGGACTGCCACTTCTCACATTCTGGACCCTGTTCTCCCATTTAGTTTGTTTGCCTACATGTCACAAAGCAGAGCTGTTCAGCTTGCCGTTCATGACAGCACCTCCTCTGATATTTTTAAATGTGAACTGCTTCTTGCCATACCTCTCCCATGTTGCCATACCAGTACTCAGGCACTGGAACTCAAGTCTAGGGTTCTCTGTGTTTATTTCAGTCCCACCTTTGATTGGTTGTGTGACCCTAGTGCTAAGCAGTAAATTGCAAAAAAAGCTTTGGGTAGCAATATTTTCTTCTCTGGGAGTTCTTTTTTTTTCCCCCTGTATTAAAACTTTTTATTTTTCAAAACATGTGCATGGCTCAATTCTTTAACATTACCCTTGCAAATCCTCTGGGAGTTCTTTAAGTCAGTGAAATCACAGGTCTAGCCGTATCCATATCCTTATAAGGTTGGTCAATCCTAAAAGTTTGGTATAGCTTTAAACTTTAATCTGAGAATATCTAAAAGCTTCGTATGTCTCCATATGTAACATTTCTATTGTGCTTTTAGGTCAGCAAAACATTTGGAAACATTATTTCATGACTCTGTCGTCTTCCTTTCTTTGATGTAAATCACACAATCTCCATGACTTAATAGTAAAAGTTCTGAACAAATTTTATCCTGTTAAAAATGGCTGCTTTTCCAGCCCATTGGCTCTGACTGGCGTCCGGTAGATTAGCCCGGCTTGCTAGCTTTGTTCCATATGCACGTATCATCTCGGCCTTCATCCAAGTCATCAGGCAGCTAGGTGGGTCCTTGCCTGGGAGGCAGGAAACCTGGGATCAAACTGAACCATATACTACTTAGCTATGTGAGATTGGGCCAACTGGCCGCCTCCCTCACACGGTTGTCATGAGAATCAAACCTCTGCAAAGTGCTTTGCAAACTTTGAAGTGCTACATAAAGGTGAGTGAAAAATGAAAATTGCCCCATTCTGCTTTTTTCTACTACTCCCCTTTACTTTTAAATTCATGATTATAATGAATACAGGCTCTTTGAGAGAAAACCAGTTCTAAAGAGGTCTTCATAAATCCAGATTAGATTAATTAGATAAATTGCATTTCACCAGCACCCATTTGGGGTGATTTTAGGGTTTTATTTTAGTATATTCTTCCTAGTGTTATTTTTGTTCCTTTAGCTCCAAGAAATCTGCCTCTCCCTTTCCTAACACTTATCATTTTGTCAAATGAGATAATGTGGTCCCAGCTATTTAGCTTAATTTGGCTTAGCCTCTTTGGGGGGAACTTTCTCTGTCTCTGCTTTTTCACAATCAATATATTCACCTAAGAATTTCCCAGCACAGATCAAGAGTCTTAGATTTTCAACAGTTTGGCTTCCCTTGTGGGCAGAATGTAGGGCAACATGGCTTAAATCTGACCATTTCTTCTACACAAGAACAAAGTTCTTTCCTCAAAGGATGATAGCAGAAGGTTAATTCTGAAATTTGTTTCCCTTTCAAAGGTAAAGAGTCACTGAAGAAACTTAGAGACACTTGAGATTCAAGAGTTGCTCTACCCATGTCCTTTCCACTATGGGTCCTGTGGCACTAACTCATTCTGGGGAAACAAGATTGCTGCTGTGTCCCGGGGACAGAGGGGCAGCCAAGGAAGAAGGTGGAACACATGTTAAAGTAGTAAAATCTGGGCATTGGACTGGCAAGAAAACAGGCCTGAAGCCAGAGCAGACCCTGCCAGAAAAGGAACTGAGCAGAAAGGAACAGGTCTGAGGCAGTGAACCACAGAGCATTTCTGTACAAACAAAGCCTTTTGAGGTACCAGGTAATGCTGAAGGTCCTAAATGTTGCCCAGAATTCCTACAGGATATGTCAAAGGGTGAATGAAGAATCCTTGCCTAAAGCCAAAGCATGTCAGACATGGCAGAACTAAACTTCCAGGTATGGCACCTCAATGAATCACGGGTATGAAAAGAAGTTAAATGAAATGGAAAATACTGTTAGGAGCATTTTTTAATCTTGTAGGAAATACTAAAATATATTATGTAGGAAGTACTAATTAGAATTACTAATCTAATAGCTTTAAAAAAAAAAAAAAAAAAAAAGCTTTCCATAAAGCAAAACTGTAGGATCAAGAAGATCACAAGTACTATCAATGATGGGCATAATTGTTGCCCCAATGAACATGGGATTTATTTCCTGTTTTATGTTACAAGAGTTCTCCTCTCACCTTAGTGAATCTGTTTGAGGTCCCTGCTCTATTGCCTTTTACTCCCAGATGGTTTTGTGAAAGGGGTAGATAGGCTGCTTCAGATTTTATATATATATATATACACATGGTTTAAGCCATGTATATATTTTTATAAATACATATGTGAAAAGGATAGATGGGCTGCTTCAGATTTTATATATTATATATATATATATGTATGTGAAATTTTTCTATAACAGTAGCCACAGGGTGGGTATTCTGGGCAAATGTGTCTCCTGTCTCACTTTTTATAAGCTGGCCCAGACTGCTTTGTACCATGTTTATTTTACTCCCAATAAAAGTAATGAAATCTGAATGAAATCTCTTTGAAAATTTCTGTCTTTATTTCCATGATTAACTTTGTAGGGAAAAAGAAAATAATCACAATTTTACAAACAAGTTTCAAGGCACATTATTCCTTATATTTAGACCAGGGAAACAGGAGATACATCCATCCTCTCCCCTTTCAGAGCACTGAGGTTAAAACTAAAACAGTTTCCAAGACAGAGCAGAGCTCTTGGGAGAACTGAAGGCACTTCATAGTTGTACTATTTGTGTACAAATAGTGACAACAAAGAGGACCACATCGTGGCTTGCTTAATTCTCTTCGCTATTTAAAAGAAGAGGTTGACCAGTATCAGAGAGGGAAATTCAAATCGATGATTTGTCCTGAGTCAATCTCTATCATGTGCGTTGTGGTTACATTAGGGGACCCCACTGTGACAGCATAGGTCCCTGGACAAACCTCTATCGTGATGTCCTTGGAACTTGTTCTGCCCTTGGAAAGAAGAGATGAATATTGATGGGTTAGAGCTTTTGTGGTCTCTATCAAAATCACACTTTTCCTACCAGGGCTGTGTCTTCAGTCCCCAATGATTTTTAGTAGCTGCTACTTCCATGTAAGAATAAAATAAAGGTGGGGTGGAAGTCAGCTTGATTATATAGGAGGGAATGTTTATTATCAAGTTAGGTGGGAGATAGTGGAGAAGGTGGACACCCATATTTGTTTCCTGCAAAAGCAGGGAAGTATTCTTGATGAAAAACCATTCTAATTACCAAAGCTCTATTAAAACGGAGATTATAGTGATGGTGGTGGTGGTCATTATGGTGGTGATGCCTTTCTCTGCTTCTAAAGGCACTCTGGGAATTGATTTCAATACAATCATTAAATTTCACATAATCACATAAATTAAATTTTCTAGCTGGGCTAGAAAAAGCCACTGGAAGCTTGGCTTTCTTGTTTAGCGCCAACCCACAGGAAGCGGGAGTTAACGAAAAGATTTGCTTCTGGCTCAGCACTGGCCACAGATGATGGGTACAAGGATGTCCCAAAGTCATGTGGCATTCGAACCAATTCAGCAAACGTTAATTAAGCGCCTACTCCGATTAAGGTAACGTTCTGGATGGGTGATTGAAATATAGAAATTAGTCCCTATGGAGGCTCCTAAATGCCATCCCTGGTTTTTGTTTGTTTTAGGACAATAAATAGATGGGCACAGTGTCTGACGTGTGGTAATATTAGTTGACTGATTAAAAGATGCTTGAGCAGGTCTGTACATTGGGAAGCTTTTTTTTTTTTTAGCAGTTGTATGAAGGACTCTTCCTCCTCCTCCTCCTCCTCCTCCTCCCACACACTACAGTGTCTTGGATGTTAATAGCAGTAAGACTCTGTATTGTGGCTCAATAACAATGTGGAGGGAAATATTTAAGGAAATTCTTCTGGTAACAAATTCCACCTCTTGTGTGGATTCCCTTTCAGACTCCTCCCCCAAATTGTTTCACGCAGTTAACGAGCCACTTTATTTACCCTGTGTGCCAAATGGCAGTATCATTATCTCTGGTGACAAGATTTTGGAGGGAAGCACTCGAGGGCCGTCTGGAGTACGTCTTGTTCGGACCAGACCCCTGCCAAGCTCTGCCTTTTGGAATTCAAAAAGGGCTTTTCGGTTTGGAAGCAAAAGGGTCAAGCCCACTCCTGCTGACTTCCCAGCTGGGGGAATTTCATCGGAATCTGCTGTTGGCACATCCCAAGTGCAGGAATTGGGACCCGAATACCTCAGATTCTTTCCAACCACAGCTATGCGTTCAGGCCCAAGGAACATCCTGTAGCTGCAGTTAAAGGATGCCTGGGGGGCGGGGGTGGGGGGTGAGTGACCCAAAGCTGGAAAGGACCAGCTTCCCTTAATGTGCCGGAACAGCCCCACTTGAGGCAACTTTGTATCCTGGAATAATACCCAGAGGAATGGCTGGGTTCTAGCTCTTGAGAGGAAATAGGCTTTAGAGCTAGAAGGTTGCTTAAACATCCTCTAGTTCTGATTCACTCATTTTACAGGTGAGGAAATTGAGTCTCACCCAAGGTTAAGGGACTTGACCCAAGCTCACAGAAGCAGAACCAGGGCCCAAACACATGTCTACTGATAATAAACCCAGTGCTGTTTTTATATGTAAAAGGCTAAAAGTAGGAACTCACCACAGACTTGAATAGTCTTGAGTCACACCTGGATGGTCGTGGATCAAACCTGGATGGTCCTGGGGCAGATGGTCTTGGGGTAAATGTAGATGGTCCTAGATCAAACCTGGATGGTCCCGGGGCAAGCGTGGATGGTCCTGGGCCAAGAGTGGATGGTCCTAGATCAAATCTGGATGGTCCCAGGGCAAGCATGGATGGTCCCGTATCAAATCTAGATGGTCCCGGGCCAAGTGTGGATGGTCCCAGATCAAACCTGGCTGGTCCCGAACCAAGTGTGGATGGTCCTGGATCAAACCTGGATGGTTCCGGGGCAAGCATAGATGGTCCCGGGCCAAGTGTGGATGGCCCTGGATCAAACCTGGATGGTCCCAGGGTAAGCATAGATGGTCTTGGGGCAATCGTGGATGGTCCCGGGCCAAGCGTGGATGGTCCCAGGGCAAAAGTGGATGGTCCTAGATCAAACCTAGATGGTCCTGGGGCAATCGTGGATGGTCCCGGGCCAAGAGTGGATGGTCCCGGGCCAAGAGTGGATGGTCCCGGGCCAAGCGTGGATGGTCCCGGGCCAAGCGTGGATGGTCCCGGGGCAAGCGTGGATGGTCCTGGGCCAAGCGTGGATGGTCCTGGATCAAACCTGGATGGTCCCGGGCCAAGCGTGGGATGGTCCCGGGGCAAGCGTGGATGGTCCCGGGGCAATTGTGGATGGTGCCGGGGCAAGCGTGGATGGTCCTGGGCCAAGTGTGGATGGTCCCGGGGCAATTGTGGATGGTGCCGGGGCAAGCGTGGATGGTCCTGGGCCAAGTGTGGATGGTCCCGGATCAGACCTGGATGGTCCTGGGGCAAGGGTGGATGGTTCCAGGGTAAGTGTAGATACTCCTGGGGCAATTGTGGATGGTGCCAGGGCAAGTGTGGATGGTCCTGGGTCAAGCGAGGATGGTCCCGAGTCATTACTGGATGGTCCCGAGTCATTCGTGGATAGTTCTGACTCAATTGTGGATGGTTCCGAGAAAATCGTGGATGGTTCTGAGTAAATCGTGGAGAGTTCTGGTTCAAACCTAGGTGGTCTTAGGTCAAACCTGACTTGTTTTGGCTCAAACCTGACTTGTGCTGGGTCAAACGTGGGTGATCCTGCGTCAAAAGTGGATGATGCTGGGTCAAACGTGGATGTTCCTGAGTCAAATGTGGATAGTTCTGGGTCAGAGGTGGGTGGTACTAAGTCAAAAGTATATGGTCTTGGGTAAAAGGTAGATGGTCTTGGGTCAAAGGTAGATTGTTTTAGGTCAAAGGTGGATGGTCCTGGGTGAAAGGCGGATGGTCCTGGGTCAAACCTGGATGGTCCTGGAACAATATTTGTTGGGTCTGGGCCAATCTTTATTCCTTGGTTGCTGTCTCTAAGGTGGTGAGATGTGGATTTTTTCTAAAGATTAGAGTTAAAGACTTTTGAACAGCACTTAATTTTATGGGGTTCCAGGTCAGCTCCAGTATTCTGGATTGCTGACAACATATGAACTTTCCCTCATGCTCGTTCTGCTACTTCTTTCTAGTAAAGTTTCAGTTAAGACTGATCTTGGATTCTGGTATACACCATAGCATATCTAGAACCTCAAGAGGCTTCTTTCAGTGAGTTTTTTGCTAAGTGATTTTTAAAAATAATCTTTATATCTTGGCTCCTTTATTGTTAGCTTTTTTTTTTTTTTTGATTAATGTGAATGAATTTTTATTCTGTTCTCCTCTCACTCAGAAATCTAGAATTTCTCATGGGATAATAAAAATTGAAAAAGACCAGTGGGCATACAAGGCCAATTCCTCATCAATATTTTACCTGCTTTCTCCCAACCTTATTGGAAAGTGTTTTCACTCCTCTCCTCTCACCTCCCCCAGCCACCACTGAACATAAAATGTCATAGCTAATAAGGATCTTGGAGATTAACTGGACCAAGGGCTAAGGGGCAGCTTGATGGCACAGTGGTGAGAATACCTAAATTCAAATCCAACTTCATACACATAACATTCACTAGCTGTGTGACCCTGAGGCAAGTCACTTAACATCAATTACCTCAGCCAAAAAAAAAAAAAAAATGGGGGGGGGGAAGCTATTAAACTTTTTTGTCACGAACCTCTCTGACAGTCTGGTGAAGGCTATGGACAACCCCCTTTTCAGAATAATATTTTTGAATGCATAAAATAAAACATATAGAAATACAAAGGAAACCAAATGCATTTTAAAATAGTTATCAAAATAAAAAAAAAGTTCTCCTGATCTAGATTCTATAGAAAAGGAAACTGAAGATCAATAACTTATACAAAGAGGAGGGGACCTGAGTCCCGCTGGAAACAGTGGGGCTTAGAGAGGAACAGAGCTCCAAACTCCAGCCAAAGGCCACAATCGCTTTGGGGATATGTCCCAGCAAGACTTTGACACTGGCTCTCATTCTCACCAATAGGAGCTAGAACTGACCCCCAGCGTTCCTGCTTGGGCTTTTTTTTTTTTTTTAACTTCTATCCCGACTCATACTCCTCCAAGACCCCCAGAGCCTACTTAAACCAAGCAGCGAATTACTTGTGAGACCACCCCAGCTTGATTATTCTAGGATATAGTTTTTATAACCATTTTGTTTAACCACAAAATCTTCAAGTCATTAGGTTTATAACAAAGTATCTTATTGTTGGGGTTGAGTTTTTTTCACTGTAACTGTTTAAAAAAAGTAACATTTTTGGCTTTCTTCAGAATGAGGTGGATATATACTGAAAAGGATACGTTTGTAACAAGAAGCCTTTTTTTCCTCTAAGGAAAGGCTCCCTTTGAGCCAAATAAAATCTCAAATTAACTGAGATCTCAACATATTTAAAAAAAAAAAAAAAATCCCCAGACACATCAGAATCATGTTGGACTCAGAGTCAGGAGGCCTGGCCAATCTCCATTATCTTCCATTATCTATGTGACTGGATAATTCATTTCCCTTCAGTGAGTCTCAATTTCCTCATTTGTAAAATGGGAATCAAAACTTGTATCCTTTTCTTCACTGAGTTCTTGTGAGGAAAACACTTTCTGAAAGTGCTATAGAAAAGCCAGTCATCATCCTTAACTTTGTTTCATGCAAGAGGCATGATTTTATATATCGATATCTATACCTATCTACATATTTTTAATTTTAAATAAAAATATTTTTAAAAAATTTTAAATCCTCCACCCATCTCTATAGGCTTGGAATGCTCAGAGGACCACTTTGCTTAAATGCTGAACGTCAGAATTTTGGAATAATTACACTAAGACCCAGCTTCTTAAACCATGATTCTCAGCTTCATATGGGGTCTCGTAACTGAATGTGGGGGGGTTATAAAATTATGATTACCAAGAAATGTTTGATTTGTATATCTATTTTCTAAATCCATATATCCCAGGTCATGTAAAAATTTCTCGGGCGTAAAGGGGTCACAAGTGGAAAAACTTTTTAAGGGATCTGAGATCAGCTAGTCTGAATCTTACCTCGTTGGGAATCTACAAAATATTCTCCTCACCAAGTGACACTGCAGCCTTTGCTTGCAGGCCTCCAGCAAGGCCAACTTCCAGCCCAGGCCTGTAGAAATGATTCAGGACATATTCTTTACACTTCCTCCCTTCAGAAACATTCCCAGGCTGCCAGAACTCATCCAGTGCTTGAGGTAGAAGAACCATGGGCTACTTTTAACACCAGAGCACAGTGTTGTTTCAAGCATTAGATCTGTCATTGGAAAGTCGAGGGGTTAACAAGGTTCACCTGCTCTGGGCACTCACCTGTCTCACCTGGGGAGAGGACATTGGGTCCACCTGGTTTTGGTGATATTTGCAGACATGATTCAGTGCCGCTTTTTCTGTTGCAGGAGTATGACATCTCTGCAAAACAAAATACAGAACCGAGAAGTCCAAAGTCCTAATCAAAGATTCTCAAAGCTAGAAACAGCCTGGGAAGTCATCTATCATAGGCTGTCCCTGCCCAGAAATCACAAGGAAATGAGTCTTCCAGCCTCCCCCATCATGCCGTAGTACCTCAACAGACTCTGCAAGATCCATACTGAGAGTAGCCACGAGAAAAGTTGGGCAAGAGAAATGTCACTGTCTCTTCAGTTCAACAAGTCTCTTCTCCAAGAGATCATACTCTACCCCCTGAGCAAAATGACTGCCAAGAATCAACTTAGTTGATCTAACATTACTTTGATTGGCATTACTTTGCTACTGTCATCTACTCTCACTGCTCTCTGTACAGCAGCAGCAATCTGAACCATCAAGCCTGAGCAGGATAGTGTTCTGAGCAAGGTCTTCTGGGACAAGCTGGGTAGCCAAGGTGGCTTTGTTTTTGTCACCTGATGATAAAAATACCCTCTGTACCTTTCCTGTCGTGGGCAGTAACAGACTCCAATGAATAGTCCAATGTTTACTGTCCCATCTCTCAAGAAGAGGGGAGGGGTCCTACAAAAATCTAGAAATAGGGTTCAAGGGGCAAAGAATCAACAGCTGACTAGCGGCTTTACCTGTGCCGGTGCTGGGCAGATGAGGTCCTAAGTCAAAGCTGCTGTTCTTTTTGACTTCTTCCCCTCAGGGGTAATCACAGATTTATTCTCCATCATGACTCACAGAAGCACTGAACTCATTAACTAAAGCCACAGTGCAAGGGCAGGAGGAGGATCTTTACACAAGAGGAATCACTTCTGGGCATCATAATTTCTATGTGTATGTGCCCAGATTAAATAAAACACTCAAGGAAAACACAGGGGAGGCTCCATGATTATCTTTCCTCTGCCTCTGAGGGATTTCTATGAAAGTAAAAAGGATATTCATTTGCTAAACCCACAGACGCAAACATTACTTCTTTTATAAAGCATGAATCAAAAGGAGTTTTCTTGTTGTGTTTAAATTGAAGCAGTGGCTCACATTTTGTTCTGGAGTCACTGGGACTTTCAAATTGAAATGGAAATGTGTTCAGAGATGAGAAGGGACCTCTCCAGAGCTCAACATATATAAGTAACCGGAAGGAAATTTATCTTATGTTCTTCTTTTGCTCCCTAAAGCCCACCCCTTAGCCTCCTCCCTATACCCAATCCGTTAGTTCTCCTGAAGATAAGTAGCCTTATTGAAAGGTTTTCCTTGAATATCCCAAAATGAACAAACATATCAGTGAATTAATGGAAAACTTAGGCTGGATCTTGAGAGGCTACATAATGGACAGGTTGGAATCCAAGTCTCACCCTGACAGATGAGCATCTATTTTGAATTAAATCTTCAGAAAGAAGTGACACACTGTCACTGTCACCAATGTCAGGGAAGGGCTGACATCTCTTATGCTACTGTAGTCTCAGCCAATTTCCTCATGTTCTGTTAATGGAGATGAACCGTTGGTGGTTTTTGTTTTGCTTAGTGCCCCTTCATTTTCACCATCATAAGGTATATGCTGTGTACCTGAGCATGATTGTCATGTCACTTGAACTAGATGCAATTAGAACTTGAGGTTTGATTCAGTAATAATTTTTTTTTGCCCTAATTAGGAAAAAATGTAGGTTTGGCTCTAAGTTAAGTTAGTCTAAAAGATTTTTAAAATTTGGGTTTGATTTTAAAAGGACCAATACATTTGTGTGTCTGTCAGTTTGGAGCCCAGCAAATTCAAACGGCTCTGGTTTTTGATTCATGTTTTAATTCGAAGTTCCCGGCTTTCACATCAACTTTTAACTGACTTATGTTGTTAAGTTGTTTTGGTTGTGATTGACTCTTCAGGATCCCATTTGGAGTTTTCTTAGCAAAAATATTGAAGTGGTTTTCCATTTCCTTCTCCAAATTTATTTATTTATTTTAGATGAGAAATGGGTGAAGTGACTTACCCAGGATCACACAGCTAGTAAGGCTGAGTAAGTCATCAGGAAGATGAGTCTTCCTAACTTCAAGCTCAGTTCTCTATCTACGTAGTTGCCCCATTCTGGTGTAGCTGACCTATCCTGGATTCTTATGTGATTCTAACAATCAATGTGGCCATATCAGGAGAGGAACAGGAAGGTAGCATGAATTCTGGGAAGAGTCACAAAAGTAGTAACTTGGTCAGGAGAATGGCTTTTGTTTGGACTCACCCCACACTGAGTTGAGATGTAATCCATATATTCCATCATCACTTTAAATGCGGTATCGAGTTTTATTGACTTTTCTTTTCCCTCCTGTTTGAACAAACAGAAAGTTACTGGTGAGCCGTCCGTTATATTTTATGCCTCAGATATTAGATTTTCCAGGAGGTGCATGTGTTTGGAAGCACCTGCTGCGGAAGAATTTTTTTCCTGGTCATCTACATGGAAAGTAAACTTTGGCCTAGAAAGGTGTTCTGGTATCACAGGAGACCTGAATTCATATCCTGACTCTGTTTTCCTTGTATGATCTTGGACAAGTCCTTTTTCTCCACTTCTTAGTTTCTGCAACTGTAAAATTGGAGATGTGGACTATCAAGATCCCTCCCAAACTATTGTTTTAGGAGAGCCATTTAAAAAAATAAAAGACTTTGGATCATAGGATTTCACTGCAAAAAAAGCCCTAACAATTATCTGAAAAGGAATCTTAGAGATCATCTAGTCCAAGTCCTGCATTTTACAAATGGGGAAACTGATGCCCAGAAAAAGAGAGGAAGCCAGTAGGGAGCAAAGCAGAAACATCAAACATCAGCCCTCTGTCAGAATTGGATGAGAATACCACTCTCGATATCTCTATCCCCTAATCCGAGGCACTAAAACACTAACAGGTGGATTTTATAGCTTTTCCGTGCAAGTGACATCCTGAGGCTGGAGTTAAGATGAGCCCTGCACGGCCATTAGTGAATGTCTAATGATCCAAAGGTCATGGCTTCTTAGAGAACATCTTGTTTAATCCCTTCATTTTACAGAGGAGAAAATATCTAGCGAAGGGGCTGTGACTTGCAGCGAGCCCAGGTTCCCTAGCCCAACTAAGGAAGACCTTTTCACAGTCACTCATGGGGACGCATGCGCACAAGTTCAAGCTCAAGTTTCCTGGTTCGGCTGATTTATTGGGTGGAATCCCTCCCTCCCACCCCCCATCCCATCCCTCTGCGTCGGGGACAGCGGTCCGGAGCCACGGGGCCGGTGGCTGGGGCTCAGCAGAGCGCTTTTCTAGGCTGGATATCAGTGGGCACTCCCCGAAACCTGTGAGCCACACACCCGAGGATCTTCCTCTCCTGGGGAGTTGACAGCTCTCCTCCGCGCCCGCTGCAGCAGCTCCTGGCCCTGCCTGTACAGACGCTCCTGGGTTTCTCTGTCCAACCAGTTCATTGCATGATCCTCTGGGCAGCCGTCCATCCTACCCTGCTCATACACAGAAATGGGTTATCATGGGGTGGGGGCACGGAGCAGCCCCTCCGGCGGGGGAATGCCGTGGGCCCCTCTCCCGGATGATTGCCCACGGAAGGGCCGCAACCATCCGCACCATGGGGGGCACCCCTCCCTCCCAGACGGTTCTCGGGCCCCAGCCCCAAGAAACGCGGGCCCGGATGGAACGCGCAACCACGCGGCGTGTCCAGCCCCAGCCCCCTCACCTGGGCTTTGCAATCAGAGCGCATGCGCTCCGAACACTGTCCAGAACGGGTATGGCGGGACGAGGGGGAGAAAGGAAGGTGGGACCAGGGCTGGGAAGAGGCGGGGCTCCGCGGTCTCCTCTTGTGCTGTCGCCTGACGTCAGGGCCCAGTGAGCGCGCCCTGAGGTTCCTAGGGAGCCTGGCCGGGAGGTGGTCAGTCCGGGGGCGGGCCGGGGAGATGGCAGATGGGCTAAGGACTTCTCCCGCTCTTGGCGGAGCTGGCTCCCTTGCTCTTAGTGGGTGACGGGAAGGGCCCGTCGGTTCCCGGACACCTTTCCTTGGGGAGGCGAGGGCGCCCGGGCCCAGCTCCCGACTGCTGTGGGTTCTGGCCGCGTTCCCATGCTTTTAATCCGGGGCCATTTCCGGACGCCTGCTGTTGACTGCCGGGGTGACGATCCCAGCCCTTGGGGTCTAGCTTGAGTCCCACCCCCCACCCCACCCTCACCCCACCCCACCCCCAGGGTCGGGGTGGGGCCTTGGATTTAACGCTGCCCTTTTGGGCGGCTTTGGGGCGGGGGCTATTCCAATGAGTCCTCACTAGCCGGGAGGAGAAGTAGTCTGAGTCACAAGAGGAGAACTCTCTCGGACCAAGCAGTCAATCAACAAGCATTTAATAAGGCCCTACTGTGTGCCCGTTATTGAGCTGAGCCCTGGGGATAGAAAGAAAGTCCCCTTGCGCTTAAGGAGCTTACATTCTAATGGCCAGTAGGCAACATGTAAATAACTAGGTATAGGCAGAGGGCATGCAGAGTATTGTCATGTCCGTGATTGGCTGTTTCCTTCGGTAACTCGTTTTACAGACTCGGGTAAACAAGATTAAGTGACTTGCCCAGAGTCACTCGGGGATAGTGTCTTGAGCTAGGGTTCGAACCCATGATGATAAATCTTCCTGAGTTCAGGCCCAGATCTCTATCCATTGTCCCAGCTAGAGGCCTAATGTGCAAATTAGATAGTGGCTAATCCGAAAGGAGAAGACTGTAGCCGGGAGATTGGATTAGCAAACGACCAGACTGGAAAAGGGTTGGCTTTGTAGGATGAGTTTGAGAATGAGGAGACTAGGACAGCCAGGGTTTCAGATCTGTATCACTGGGAGGAGCCGAGTCCTCCACAGTAAGGAAGAAGTTTGAAAGAGGGAATAATTTGTGCTGAAAGATGGTGATTTCTCCTTTGGACTTGTTTGAGATATGCTGGAAGGAAATTTAAGGGGGCGTGGGACCACATTTAGAAGGGATCATAGTGATGAAACCTTATAACCCTAACATCCTTTCCTCACTTTACTCATGTGAAAATGGATGGGGAGTCTGGTTGTGGCTCTCTGAGGACCAAGATTTACTTAATAGGGATCATTGTAGTCTAAACTTTTAATTTTTACAGATGATGAAAATGAGTCCCATAATAGTGCAAGTAAGTGATTTACTCAATTCCAGATAGATAATAAGATAGCAGAGCTGAGATTTGAATCCTTGCCCTCCTAAATCACCATTCTTTTCATGGAATAACTGGGAAGACTTGGGTTCTGGCTCCAACACATACTATCTGGGTAACCTTGGACAAATAATTTTACCTCATCTATAAAATGGGCATAAAATAATTAACACTACAGATGGTGGTGAGGAAAAGAACTCTGTAAATGTTAAGGTGAGAATTTATTACACCATTCAGCACAATTCCTTCCACATTTCTTAATAAAAGTTGAATTGACTTTAAGTGATTTGAGATTAGGTCCTCAGAAGCTACTCTTTTTGAGTTCTGAAACAGCCTTTTGAAATGAATGGGACTTGCTTTATCATTTTGTTATCTTGCTAGAAAATACCAATTTTAGAGCTGGAAGGGACCTTAAAGATTAGCTGATACAATCCCTTTCCGAGAAAAGCCAGAGAGTTAGTGAGTGACTCATCCAAGATCACAAAAACAAGTTATAGTTACAGAACCCGCTTTGATATTATTTCTTATTAATCCATATATAGCTTGTTTGTTAACTGTTGCTTCCCCAATTAGACTGTGCACTCCTCAAGGAGAGGGACTATCTTTTGTCTTTCTGTGCATAACTGGTGCTTAACACACTACCTGGTATATAGTAGGGTCTTTATAAATGGTGGTGCTGGTGGTGGTAGTTGTTATATATGAGTAATAGAGTATAGAAATAGTGAACTGGGACATGGAGAGTTGCATTAGTCTTCATGCAACTCAGGAATGGACAAGGTCATCTGTGGATAAAGTGAATAAATATAGTCTATCAGATTATGGGTTTCTCAGTAGATCTTTTCACAATAGTCAATCTAGTACAAATACAGAGTTTGAATAAGACTTTTTTTTTTGGGGGGGGGGAGTGTTTTATGGAACCAGAAGGGTTTGGGAGAAGTCTTTATTTTAAAGACCTATGGTTTCTTAGTTAAAGGCCACTTCCCTGAGGACAATAGAGGAAAATGGAAGGGAAAGCAAAGCAGAAAAAATATCTAGGGAATATAAATGTTAATTTGAGATGGGGAAAATCATTTTTAACTTATGTGAAAAAGAAAAAGTCTTTTTCTTAGATTAAAAACTTAGGCAAAATTATGAATTATGTCAAAGTTAGATCAAACATATCTAGTGCATACTAAAGAATGTAGAAATCATTTTATTTGACAGGGGCATTTTCATTTCTTCAGCAGCTTAGAGGCTTTAGTATCATTATAGTTTTGTCAAGCAGCCCTTACTAATCTGAATCTCATTAGGTCATTCATTGTACCTGATTACATCAGCTCCATGGATTATTGGGGAAACTATCCCAATTGTCATCTTGATCACACTTGTGAGGATTAGTTTCTATAATCCAGTAAAAACAGATAGAAAGTTTAAAAGCTAGTTGCAGAGCAAAAATGTTTGGAGAGGGGGCCATTCCTGGAAGCTGTTCAGAACAAAACTATCAGAAATGAAAAGAACAATAATTTTAGGATGATAGAATTGGAAGGACCTTAGAGATTTAATTTACAGATGAGGAAATTTAACACTCAATGAGGCAAAGTGACTAGGGCCCAAGCTCACATAGAGGATGTAGATAGCAGAGCTCAAATTAAAACTAGGTTTTCTTACTCCACATTTCTTGTCCTTTTTGCATTATTGGGTGGTCTCACAATTGGCTTGGAAGAAAAGTAGACATTTTGCACAGAGTTCTATAAACATTCATCAATTTATGTAGATTAAACAAATATCTCTTTTATGTGATTGTTTTTGTTTAAAGTTAGAAACATAACAGTTTGCTGGAATGGGAAGTGGCCTGATGCTTATAGGTATACCTTCTGCATTCTGGAGACCCTTGATTTACTTGGAAAAATATGTGATTCCAAGGAGTAATTGCAGATAGCAATCCCTTAGGAATTATTTTGGCTAGAGAATTCATCCTTTTGGTTCACATTCCTTTAGGTCTGAACTTCTCTACACTTGCCTAGGCTAGTTTGAAAATGACTGACACATTATATCAGGCCATACTTGTAAGCTCCAAAGGCTTTTTGAAGTCTTTGGAGCTTACAAATATGGCTGATGTGGTCTTTGGAAACCCAGTATCACTCCTTACAATTATGAGGCAATGACTGAGGACTTCAGTAGATCCTGGAAATGCTATCTGTCCTTAATTATATAGTTTCATGATCAGTCCCGATTTTGCCAAAATATAATTACAGGTATGCCCCCACTTTAAGAAAAGCCAAACTTACAAAAGAATTCCTTTAAATAATATGTTTACACATATTTCCGATCCCAACTTTTGTGTTCCCTTGCTTCCTTTTCCCCTCAGAAAAGCCCTATTTTGGGAGGAAAAACAAATTTTTCAAATTTCTTTTTCCCTCTCTCATTTTCTCATTCTCTTGTATTTGTTCTCATTGCTTTTCTGCTTAAGTACTTATCAGATTTTATTGTACGTTTGTGTGTGTGTTGATCTCCCTCTCTCCCTCAAGCACAAATGATGTAAGGGACAGATAATCCAGGCAAGTAAGTATTAATATGTTTAAACTCTGTGCCCTTTTTCCGTTAGGAAATTTGAATAAGTTACTTTCCCTGGTAGAATGGGAGGCTAGCTGGAGATATGGCCACACCCTTCAAGGCTTTCTGAAAAGCTAAGCTTGCCAGCCCTGGTAGGAGTCAGACTTGAGACAGAGACCTTGCTCACCTACTTTAGGGCAATGGGGAAGGTATCGTTTGATTGCCTCCTTCCCCCATCCCTCATCGGACATTCAGTCTCACAACCTACTTGTCTAGTAGGATCCATGTCATTACAGAGAGAGGCAGAGACACAGAGGCAGGGACTGAAAGAGAGGCGGGTATCAGGAAAGGAAGCAGCAGAAAAGAGAGCTGTCCATGGATTTAAGAGGGAAATAGCCAGAAGTAACAGTATGTGCCTATAATTCGAGTTACCAGGGAAGCTAAGCCTGGCAAATCTCTTGAGCTTGGGAGTTTTGAGCTATAACAAGTTATGCATATGGGATGTCTGGATTTGGAATTGGGAAGACCTGAACTAAAATCCAGCCCTAGATACTAGCTGTGTGACCCTGAACAAGTCACTTCTTTGTGCCTCACTTGCCTAGTGTACAAAATGGGAATAATAATTACGCTTATCTTTCAGGATTATAGTTAGAATAAAATTAGATCATATTTTAAAAGTACTTCAGAAACCTTAAAGTTAAAGATAAATACTAGTTATATGTAAAAATGGAAATGTTTTAAATAAATTCTTTTACTTGAATATTTTGTTAAAGTTATTATGTCAGCTTTTTTATGTTGAGTAGTAAGATTTTCTAAATATACAACCATATCATCGGTAATCTTTTGTTTAAGCTGCTTTTACCCTCCGCTGCTTTTCTCTTTATAAATTGAAACTCCTTATAATCATTTATTTTTCTTCAGATTTTAAAAACAAGTTTATACATGAAACTTGTTTGGATCCATGTTGACTTTAGCTACCATTCCTCTACAATTTGCAAGTAAATAAATGATGTATTTACTGACTAACTACTTTCTGGAGTGTTTTAGTTTTCCTGTAATGGTAACTGATTACCATTAGTTAAATTTATCTATAAAATTGTTTTAAATGATGACTGTTATTTCTGTGTCTATTACCTACTTTTCATTATCAGATATTTGTTTAAATAATCTAAGATTTAATTGTTTTAGTTGGGTCCTATTTTTTTTTCTTGTTAGCTTTTTAAAAACTAATTTTGATCTTTGTTCTAAATTGATTTTACTATATGCAGAAAACTGTTTTATCATTGATCTTCCTGTCAACAATGCATGCTTTCCTGTGTTAAAATATAACAGATTTTATTTTTGTGATGTTATTTGATATTTGTCATATTCTACCAATTCTTTTCAAAAATATTCATGATTTAAAGGTGTGAAGGTTTTGTGCAAAATCTTTAGACGCTGTAATTTCCTCCTGGATCATGCTTTTCAATATGTTTCTCATCATCCTGTTCTCACCTTTTTATGTTGATTTAAGTTGGAGATTTAATAAAGACTTTGTTGAATTTCTCTGAATCTTGATACTCTGAAACCAACATTGATTTCTAAGCTGCAGTTATATTCATGGTAATCTTTTTTGCGAACATTTATGTGAATATTCAATATAAAATGATCTAATATTTCATGAAGTAATATTTCTTCCTTCCTTGAATACTGACTTGAAAACTGACTCTACCTACTTCTTTCTTTGTCTTTCCAAAGAACATCTATGATCCATCTTTTTATTTGGCTGCGCTTCCTTCTTTCTTCCATATATATATTAAGAATATAGAAACTAATAGGATTCAGCTCCTTTAGCAATATGTTCACTTGTTGGTCTTTGGATAAGATTTTCACACTGAAAGTAACAACAGCCAAGTTAAAGTTTACAGACTGTCTGAAAATGGTGTAATTCTTAGCACTAGTTTGAAGAAAGCTTGGCAAGAGACCCAACTAAATAAAGTCATTTTGAGGGCACTTATAGATGAAAAAGGAAGAACAACAAACAAAAGAAAAATGGAAAAGATCTGTAAAGATATTTTTAACAAAATTTCATTATCTAAGACAGTAGAACTGCCAGATTTAAAGAGTAATATCACAGTCCCAGTATTTACAAAGGAAATATATCAATATATATTATATTTGCATACATAGTATATACATACATATCTATGTCAATTTGTACAACCAAGATAGAAAAATAGTTTTATGAAACATTTACTAACTCTTTATTATGTACTCAGCATAATGTTAAATTCTAGAGAAACAAATAATAAGCAAAAAAGACAGTATCTTCCTTTAAATGAGCTTAATAGAGAAATATAAAGCATAAAGTAGGATTGGAGAGAGAGAAGTTGGGGAGATTCAAAGAGGAAAGGGGAACTGAATAGGGAGAAAGAGACTAGCGAGAAAGTAGAAGAACAGAAAGTAAGTTGAGCCAGGATGAAAGTAAGCATGTCAAGGTCCCTTTATGAAATGGTTTTCAATGCTAAGTATTAATAAGGAGAGTAGTCCTTAGTATGGAGGTTTTGCCACGATAAGAAGTTGGCTAGTGGGGGGATATAGAAGTTGGGAGAGTGAGTCATTTTGGAAGGAGTGTGTGTGTGTGTGTGTGTGTGTGTGTGTGAGAGATGTAATGTGAGAGAGATGGCAGACAGACAGACAGACATGATTAGACTTGTGCTTTTGAAAAAATGCCTTCAGATCTGTAAAGGAAAGATTGATGTGGGAAGAGGTTTGAGGCACAGATACTAAATAAGAAGCTATTAAAATAGTTCAGATGAGAAGTGATGATAGTCTGAACTAGAAGAGCAACTGTGTGAACAGAGAGGACAGGATGTGTGTGAAGGATGTTAAAGAGACACAACAGGATTTAGCAACTGATTGACATGTAGGATGGTGGGAATGCAGAATTAAGGATGATACACATTATTCCTTTCTTCATATTCTTTGATCTAGTGATTCTGGCTTACAGCCAGGCATATTGTTGCAAATTGTGATTAGAATAGTTGGATTCTTAACAGTACTTGGGAAATTTAGGAGAGAAGTGAGCTAATTAATGAGTTCTGTTTTGTACATGCTAAATTTGTAAAGCCCATGGGATATCTAGTTGGAGAGGTCTGAAAGGCAGTGTGTGATGTGAAACTCAAGAAAGAGACAAGGATTGAATAGATCAATCTGGGAGTCTTCTGCATAGATAGTAGTTGAACCCATGAGATCTGATGAGATCTCCCAGAGAGACTGTAGAGAGAAAAGAAAAAGAGAGCCTAGGATAGCTCCTTAAATACTTGCTTTGTAGTATACTTTGAGTTTTGGAAGTGCTAGTCCTCCTTCATTCCTCCTTTAAAAAAAAAAAAAACTCCCTTGGAATTTTTTCTTCCAAACGAATTATCATTTCTCACCTGAGTAGTTTGATTAGTGTGTCACTAAATCCATAAATTAATTTAGGTAGTGTTGTAATTTTTAATTATAGGTTCATACATAGGTTTTTAGATCTAGAGCTAGAAGGGATTTTGGAGATCATTTCTCTCAATTATAATGCCTAAGAAATTTAGATGATTTATCAAAGATCACACAGAAATAAGCATATAGGCAGAATTTGAATCTGGATCCAATGACTCCATAGTCATTGCTCACTCTATGCAGGGGTCCTCAAATTACGGCCTGCGGGCCAGATGCAGCAGCTGAGGACGTTTATCCCCCTCACCCAGGGTTATGAAGTTTCTTTATTTAAAGGCCCACAAAACAAAGGTTTTGTTTTTATTATAGTCCGGCCCTCCAATGTTCTGAGGGACAGTGAATTGGCCCCCTATTTAAAAAGTTTGAGGACCCCTTATGTTATCATGTCCCCTACAACTATATTAGCATCCTACTCATTAACATTGACTTTCCCTTCAACTGTTTTAAGAATTCTTCATTTCTTCAAGGAATGTTTTGTAATTGCAGCTATACAAATCTTGGAAGAAGCTTGAAAGAGTGACTCCTAGGTATTTTATGCATTTAGTAATTGTTTTGAATAGAATTCCCCTATGTTCTCCTACATTTTCTTAGTGCTATTTAAGAAATGTTCTTGATTTATTTTGTGAGTTTAGTTTGTATCTTGTTACTATATCAAGATTACTGTCAGTTCACTTGATGATTCTCTGGTATTTTCTAAGTAAATCATCACATTACCAAAAGATGGGGATAGTTTCATCTCTTTTTTGGCCTATTTTTAATGCCTTTTTTTTTCTTATTGCTATTTCTAGTATTTCTAGATTTAAGTCAAATAACAGAAAAAGAGGATATCCTTGTCTTCTGAATTTATTGTGAGAGCTTCTAGTGTTTCTTCATTGCAAATAATTAGAATATTTTAATGTAGATACATACTTTTACCAGGTTAAAAGTGGCTTTTCTATGCCTATGTTTTATAAAGTTTTGAGTATAAGTGAATATTTAACTTTGTGAGAAGCTTTTTCTGCATTTTTTAATATAATCATCTACTTTGTAATGCTTTTTTATTTAAGGTGATTAGTCATGTCAATTATTTTTCTAATGTTAAACCATTTTTGATTTCTGGTCATGGAAAGTAATGAGATCACAGATTCTTGATCATAGAGAATTTTTTTTTCATATATTGTTGTAATTAACCAGAGGATTTTTATATCTATTTATAGAGCATTAGCTACTTGACTGAGAGACGTAGGGCAAGAGAAATTTAGGAGACAAAGCATCTGGATCTTTTTTATGTGATTAATTTTCTGTCACTTAATCTTTGTGCAAGTTACTTACTCTTTCCAAAGCTTAGTTTTCTTATTTATATGTAGTCCATTTGCTGCTTTACTCTGGTATTGATGATGAGCCCAATGTTGGGATATTTTGGATGGTAATTATAATTTATCTCTATGAAATTCATTTTTCACTCAGTTTCCTGGGCACTTTTAAAGATGTTTAAATTTAGCTCACACCTTACTAATAGATCAGGTTGGAACTACATATTAAAATAATACAATTTTTAATCAGCAAAGCAGTATCTTAGTAATCATTCCTGAATAAGTGGGACCTCATTTATGATTCCCAGCTTCTCCAAGATATGAACCTCCAAAATGTGAAATATGTGATATAGTCTCTGGTAGCATTGCTCCTGAATTATGAATTCTCTTTTACTCTCTGGAGTCTGGACTATGCTAACATTTTTGAATGTTCTTTTACTCCAATCCATACTCTTGGCTTCTTCTCTTCATCAAGTCTTCAAACAGCCATTTTTCTGGGAAACAATATCCCAGTGCCATAAACATATAAGTTTATAGGAAATGGAATCCTGAACAAATTTTCCCAATGAATGATTGCTCTTTGGGCCCAAGAAATTCAGTTCATTTCCTGGCTGTAAATATCTGTGTGTATATATATAATATATATGTAGATGTATGTGTGTGTGTGTATATATATATATATATATATATATATATATATATATGTATATAGGTGTGTGTGCATACACTTATGATGACAATGATAATATCTTTTTTTTTAACCTTTCAGGAATATGGGGAAGCCAAAAAAATGAGGTAATATCTGTAAAGGCATTTTGAAAAGTTCCACAGAAATATCAGGTATAATGATAATGATGATGATGATAACAGTGATGATAATAGTTAATTAGTCACTTCTGTTTGAAAAGCTATTAGAAATTAAGATCAACTGTCAATGAAATTGTGGCAAAAGTTGATGGAAAACACACATACACTCAGATATATGAGAAACTAATTTCATGTATAAAGTAAGAACTAGTACATAGAGTGCTAGACCAGGAATCAAAAAGGCCTGAGCTCAATTCTGGCTGCAAATGCTTACTAACTATATCCCTAAGTGAATCGCTTAACTTTTGTTTCCCTCATCTTGTTTCTTCATCTGTAAAGTAGGGATAATAATACCTCCCAGATATTGCTGTAAAATCTCCGAGGGTTGTTTTGAAAATAAAATGAGATAATATCTGTAAAATTCTTTGCAAGCCTTCAAGTGCTCTCTACAGATCCTAAAAAGTGTTAATAATGTATCCTCTGAAGTGGTTACATGTAGTCAAATCACCTTATTCAGAAGATGTAATTATGTAAAATATGATCATTGATTCTATCCCAATGGAAATATGTAATGCACATTTGAATAATGCAACCACATTAAGGGATTTATTATTCACGCTAGTGGGGACCTGATTATAAATACTAGTATCTGTCTTCATTTTTCCCTCCTTCCCTCTCTCCTTCCCTCTTTTCTTCTCTTCTTCCCTCCCTTCTTTTCTTCCTTTCCTACTTTCCTTCTTCCAATCCTTCCCCTTCTCCCCCTCCTCTTTTTTTTCCTCCTCCTCCTCTTGTTCTTTCTCCTCTTCCTTCTTCTCCTCCTCCTCCTTTTCTTCTCCTCCTCCTTCTCCTGTTTCTCCTCTTTCTCTTCCTTTTCTTACTCCTCCTCCTTCTAAAAATTTTTTACAACCCAGTTGATTATTACATATTCCATAGATTTTCTCTTTCTAAACTCAGCATCTTTTTTTTTTTTTTTTCTGGCTTATTATTTGCACTGTGCCGGCTTAGCAATTTGTTTGCTTTATCAAAAACTAAAGGAAATCTTTTTGCTTAAAAAGATGATAATTTGTTTATATTGGGCTTCTGTATGTATTTCCTCACAGACCCTTGGTAGTAGCACTGGAACAACCGGAGGGAACTGTTTGCTTCTGTTTATTTTTCCAGATATCACATTGTTTCCCTTCCTGTACCACCTACAATTTGCTATCTAGGGTCCTCTGTAAATGTTTAAAAAGAGATTAAATAAAATTAAAATAAAATAAAAAATAAATATTTTATTAAATTAAATAAAAAATTATTATTAAATTAATTAAATTAAAATAAAAAGATGTTTCTGTAATCACTTGCAAAAATGCAAAGCCTAAAGTATGAATAAGGCTGCTAAAAATGTACAAAGAATCTTTGGCATATTCTTTAACTATCGAATTGCATGTATTTTTTGTTCATTCATTTTTTGGAAATATCTAATTCTTCATGACCCCATTTGGGGTTTTCTTGGCAAAGATGCTGGAGTGGTTTGCTGTTTTCTCCAGCTCATGTTTACAGATGAGGAGACTGAGACAAACAGGATTAAATTGACTTGCCCAGAGTCACCTAGATAATAAATGTCTGAGGCCAAATTTGGACAGTCCTCCTGACTATAGGACTGGCACTCTATCCACTTCTCTATCCAGCTGCCTTATTGTACATGTTATCCCACTTTAAAGAAACATGAGTTATTAGGCTACGTTGAATAGTGGGAAGAATGCTGGACATGGAGCTGAAAGATCTGAGTTCCTATCCAAGCACTGTCATTTATTAGCTCTATAAATTTAATTAAGTCACTTTAGTCTCTGAGCCTCATTTTATTTTTTTATTTATTTATTTTATTATAGCTTTTTATTTACAAGTTATATGCATGGGTGCACATATGCAATTATATGCATAATTTTACAGCATTGACAATTGCCAAATCTTTTGTTCTAATTTTTCTCCTCTTTCCCCCCACCCCCTTCCCCAGATGGCAGGTTGACCAATACATGTTAAATATGTTAAAGGATAAATTAAATACCATATAAATATCCATGTCTTAACAGTTATTTTGCTGCACAAAAAGAATCAGACTTTGAAATTGTGCACAATTAGCCTGTGAAATCAAAAATGCAGGCGGACAAAAATAGAGAGATTGGGAATTCTATGTAGTGGTTCTTAGTCATCTCCCAGAGTTCTTTCTCTGCGTGTAGCTGGTTCAATTCATTACTGCTTTATTGGAACTGATTTGGTTCATCTCATTGCTGGAGATGGCCACGTCCATCAGAATTGATCATCATATAGTATTGTTGTTGAAATATATAATGATCTCCTGGTCCTTCTGAGACTCATTTTAAAAAAAAATCTATCAAATAGAGTTAATAATATTTGGTATACCTGCTTTGTTTCCTTATTATTTGAATCAAATAAGATCATAAGTTAAACACTTTTTACAACTTCTAGCATTATATAAGTTAATATAATTATTTAATTTTATTATTATTCAATCACATCTGACTCTTTGTGGCTTCATTTGTAGTTTTCCCAGCAGAGATGCTGGAGTGGTCTGCTAGGGAGCTGAGGCAAACAGGGTGAAATGACTTGCTCAGGATCACAAGGCTAGTATCTAAGGCTGGATTTGAACTCAGGAAGAGATGAACATTCCTGACTCCATTGCTCTGTGCACTATGGCACCACCTAGCTGCCCAGCTGATTTTTGTGCTAATTTATGCATTACCTTCTTTGTTTCCTATCTAAGATGTTGATGGACTAACTCAATGGACTGTCTATCCAACTGCATGTCATAGTTTGAACAGCTGGAATTCTTTATCCATTTTATTTTTCCTTTGTGGGTTGTCAGACCAGTCCCTTTAAGTAGTTATGGATCTCATTTGAGAAAGTCTTACAGCAGTAGACATAATTAATATGGAAATAGATTTAATGTGATTGTATATGTATGTAGGATCAGGTTTCTTTAGAAGAGGTAAGACCTTCCCAGATTCTAGAAAATGTGGTAGTCTTTAAAAAAAATTTTTTTTAAACTTTATCTGCCTTTTTCCTGCAGCATAGTATTTTATCAACCTTTGAATGAAATATTTCCTATTACTTGTTATTGTAAAATAAAAGTTGATACAAACTAGAAATTAGGAAAGCTACATCATAAGTTTTTAATTCAGCTTCCAGTTTTACCAATAGCTGGAAAGTTTTCAACAAATTGCTCATTGTGAGTATTTCTATTTCTGTTCTTTTTTCCTGAGCATCAATTATGCACAGAATAAAGGCATGCTCTTTTCTCAAAACACTTCCATTGAGTATAAGTATTATTGTGACAATGAAGTTCTTTCTCTTTTCTTTTCTTTTCTGTTTTTAAGCAATGTTATGTCCTGCTTTCTAGAGCCCCCAAGTTGGGGTGATTAAAACATACCATTGTCATAGTGGAGAAGTGATGAAGCAGGATTTCTGAGTATGGTGGAACTAGGGAGTCTATTTATTACAAGGTCTTTCCCCTTTTTATACTCTCATGCCCTTATGTAACCAAAACAACACTGGGCATGTGCCAAGTATATACTGTGCACATGGGACCACATAAACAACTTGCTATTTATTGTATGTAGTTTGCCAACTGGTATCTCTCTGCTTCAGTCACAACACAGGTTGTCACCACCCTCTGACTTCTCAGGAAGACCGGGAGCCCTTAGGGGAGATGAGGAGCCAAACCACTCATTGTTAGTCCAGGTTCCCTCTGGGCTGAAGGGTCTTATAGACCTCACCCCAAGTTCCCCCACTATCTATGACCCTCTACAAAACAAAATGCTAAAAAGTATTTGAATTGTTTCTGAAGTTTTGTGGCAAACCTTGAGATTGTTTTATTTAGGAAAACTTCTAAATTAGACCAAACTGTTAGTATTTCTGTTAATTCATCTTGAAGTGTTTTGTTTTTTTTAAATTGGCCTGAGAAATACAGGAAATGTTAGGCAGAATTTTTACTATTTTTTCAGACCATGAGATGAATCATCATTGGGCTTAGACCTTCTCCAAATTAAAAAGCAAATATTTTTATTATTATACCATTGACTGGTGGGATGAGTTACAAAAGGGAGTTTTTAGCTATTAACAAGGGGAAAAAGAAGCCATTAAGATAGGCTAAGTCCTAATGAATTAGCTATAATAAGGGAAGTTCCTAGAGATAAATTCCTAGAGAACTTGCTGCCATAAGGGAGACAATTCTTAATAATAACCGGGGGAGAGCGGGGGATGTGTGTGTGTGATATTTTAATTTGACTTGATTGGATATAGTAACTGTGGGGTCATAATGATTTTGTCAATTCAAGGAATTCAAATAAGGTCCATTGGAACTAAGGCCCACTTAAGGACAACAAAGACCCAGTTAAAGACAAATTATCAATGTTCCTCCTGCTTGCCTCTGGCAGATCTGTAGAAATTAAACTAGAGGCCATTGCAACTAAGTCTCATTTAAATTCTCCTTCAAGAAAAGTCTCTATGGCCCACCTAGACACAGGGTTGCTAGCAGGGATACATTCTATTGCTGGAGGGTGTGTGTGTGTGTGTGTGTGTGTGTGTGTGCAAGCATGTGTGTATTCCCAGCATATCCCAATTCATTTTGACAGCTTAGAATATGCTTTAACTCTGAGCCAAATGTCATTGACATTTTTTAATGGCAAAAACTTCTTGATGTTCTAATTTCATAAAATGTCCAATTTGTGATTTTAATCTTGATGAAATGTAATGCCATATTTTGACTTGTTTAAAGTTGTGATTTGTGTTGAATTTTTTTAAACCACTTCCATCTTGAGCCATTGCAAAAAGTATAGATAAAAATCTAAAAAGACTGAAGGGAAAAAATATGATTATACATGTATAACATATATCAGATTGCTTGCCATCTTTAAGAGTGGGGTGGGAAGAAGGGAACAAGAAAAACAATTAGAACTCAAAATCTTATAAAAGTGAATGTCGAAAAAAAAACAACCAAAAACCAAAATAAATAAAAAGAAAAAAAAAGTGAATGTTGAAAACTATCTTTACATGTAATTGGGAGAAAAATAAAGTACTCTTAATAGAAGAAGATACTATAGAACTCTGGGGGTTGATGCAGCAGTCAGCAGAGTATCATCCACAAACTTTTGAGAGAAATACCAAAAAGTTGAGTTTCCATAGAGTGTTGCAACCTTTAAGGTAGTGTAGAATTGTGGGTACACCAATCAAGAGGTTTTCAGAATGTGAAAGGTTAAGGAAGGTTAAGATTCTGCAGAACAATTAATTGATCAACAGAAGCCTTGAGCAAACAAGGAATTGGGAGCTAAGAAGGCACAAGTGGATTCAGCCAATCAGAAAGAGTCTTGTGGTTTTGAGAAAATCATAAACTAAGATAATAGCCTTGGGGTCAATGACCTGATTTGAACAAATCACTATGACAGCCTGCTTAATAGGCAATTTGAATATTAAACAAAATACCCCCTAGGAGGAGTTTTCTACCATTTTTGAACATGGGGCGTATAATGAGGAAAGAGGAACATGTTTATACATATTTAGGGGAAATATATATTTGGGTGTATTAGAAAGGTAACCCTGAAGGGAACGGATCATTCTGGTCTCTGAAGGGAGAGACTATGCCAAACTAACAAGTATAAAGCTTCTGTGCTCGCTTCTGTGCTCAGCGCTTCCTCTTCCTAAAGAGGAGTGGGTCCCATTTCTGGCCAGAAACATTAAGATGATTGCTTAAGATTCTTCTTTAATAAAATTTCCTCAATATTTTCAGTATCAAGAGTGTACTTCTAACACTCATTTGTGCCTACTGGTATGAAAAGACCCAGAGGAGGACAGTTAAGATCTACCTTACTTACTATGAAGGTGAAGGGGTGAATAAGACCCCAACAAAAAGATCCCAGGTCTTTGGTAGGTGGATAAGCCATTGGAAAGAGTAACTGACCAGAGAAGACTTATTTTGAATTTAAGTGGGTGTGTTGCAGTGAGCTCTAGTTGAATTCCCCAGCTACTCCCTGAGGCAAAAAGGGAGGAGCATTGATAGAATTATCTGTCCTTCAGTAGACCTTTTGTTCTTAAATAAGTTTTTTGTTCCTTATCAATTCCTTGCATTGACAAATCATTCAGACCTCACAGTTACTGTATCCAATCAGAAGGCTAATTATGATCTCAGCCTCCCCTCCTCCCCCAGGTTATTTTTCTCTCCTATAAAAGAATCTAATCCCCTAACTTCCTTAGGAATTTAGCCTACTTTATGACAGTTAGTTCTCTAGATGCTTTGCCTGCTTTATGGCATATTTCCTTTTGTTAAAGAGGGTTTGTTAGGAACTTGACATGCCTTATGGCTTTTTCCATCTTAATGAAGTCTTTCCTCTTGTTATGGCACCTTTCCCCTTGTTGATGGTTAAAAATCTTTTTAACTTGCTGGTAGGTGATTCAGACCAGTTCTGATGATCTTGTGATGGAGAGAGCCATCTGCATCAGAGAGAGGACTGTGGGGACTGAGTATGGATTACAACATAGTATTTTCACTTTTAGTTATATTTTTGTTTGCTTGCATTTTGTTTTCTTATTTTTTTCCTTTTTGATCTGATTTTTCTTATGCACCATGATAATTGTGGAAGTATGTATAGCAGAATTGCACATGTTTACTATATATTGGATTACTTGCTATCTAGAGGAGAGGGTGGGGGGAAGGAAGGGAGAAAAAATTTATAACACAAAGTTTTGCAAGAGTAAATGTTGAAAACTAGGCATGTTTTGAAAATAAAAAGCTTTAAAAGAAAAAAGAAGAAAATTAGCTTACTGTCAATAGTATAATAAAATCTTTGCTTCATGATTTGGAGATAGTCTAAATCTACAAATTCTTTTGAGACACCTCATAGCACTGGCCTGAAACTCCAATATATTTTTGAAGTTCAAACCCCATTACCTAACATTTGATGGACTCTATGAGGAGAGTCCTAGAACTCTAATATATTTTTGGGTTCAGAGCTTCTGCACCCCATCAGAGGGAGATTTTGATAACAATGTGTTGAGTTGATCTCATATAGAGAATTTATATGTGCATTTGGACAAGAAACATACACTATGAAAAGTCCTAGGAAAGTTATGATCCGTGCAGTTTGAGGGAATACCCAAAGTAATCACATGTCCATCAATGGACTAGAAACATTATTAATATAGAAGAATAGGCTAAAGCCTGGTAAGATTTTTGCTTTTCATAATGCATATTAAAAGCAGCAATGTGGCTAGACTGGAGGAAGATAAAGACTTTGCCTTATGGATTTAGTTTTGTTCCAGTGCCTTCCCTTCTCCGCTCTTTTTCATGAAAGAGAAAAAAAAAGTTTTGGAATTGAGAAACTAGGGAACCACAAACCTCAGAACCATTGGCAATTTGCTGGAAGAATGGCCTCTATATAGATGATTGATGACTTGTGGTTTAGCTACTAGAAATAAAATAAGGAACCACATAGACTTTCTAGCTAAACTAGAAAGGGGTAGTTGACACAACCTTCTGTGATCCAGAGGTAGAATTAAAAAAAAAAAATCTTGAGGGCTTAATTAACTACCTGGGAGGAACCCTGCTTACTTGAAGTCTGGTACAAGAATTCTTCTAGAATAGGGAATCCCTTCAGAGATAGAGCCCTTTTCCCTTGAGGGAGAAAAAAAATCTGAAAGTTTTTGTTTTTCCTCTTAGGAAGGTTTCCCTCCCTACTCTGAAGACTGTGTCAAAGTTAGTTGTTTTCTAAAAGAGCTGTGCAACTGGGAAAAACTCAAAACTTTAAATTCTAAAAGCCCTGAATAGCTTCCTTTCTACAAGGAAGAGTGAGAATTCCAGTTCAGAGTTTGACTTCCTTTGTTTTTTTCTTTCTGTTCTCCTTTTTTAAAATAAATTATTTATTTCTAAACATTCTTTTATTTTTAAATTTTGAGTTTCAGATTCTCTCTCCCCCCCCCCAAGACAAACAATATGCTACCAATTATACTTGTGAAATCATGCAAAATATATTTCCGTATTAGTCATATCTCAGAAAAATAAAGTGAAAAAATTTTGCTTCATTTTGTACTCATAGTTTATCAGTTTTCTCTTTGGGGGATGGATAATGTTTTTTTTAATCATGAATCCTTTGGAATTGTCTTGAATCTTTTGATTCACTGCCTTACCAACAATTTATTAATATGTCTATTTTTCCTAATCCCCTCCAGCACCTTTCATTTCTTATAGGTGTGAAGTGGCCCTTCAGAGTTGTTTTAATTTACACTCTCTAAATAGCTATGTAGGACATTTCTTTCCTATGACTAAAGCTGGCTTTGATTTCTTCATCTGAAAACTACCTGTTCAAATCCTTTGTCCATTTATCAATTGGTGAATGAATTTTAATTTTGTAAATTTGATTCCATTCCACACACCTGAGAAACGAGGCTTTTATCAGAGAAACTTGGCATGAAATTTAAAATTTTTATTTCATTATTTGTGGTACTTTCAATTAAAAGGCACTTTCTTTGGTTATCTCTTTTAATTAGGTTTAGTTTGCTATTGCTATGTCTGAGATCAGTTGCTAATCCTGGTTTTTTATTGGCTTCAGTTGAATTACAGTAAATTCTGCTCCAGCCCTTTGATTCTGTATATATGTCTTTCTGTTTTAAGTGTGTTTCTTACATACAACATATTGTTGAATTCTAGTTTCTAATCTATTCTGTTATTTGTTTCTGTTTTATGGGTTACCTCATTTCATTCACATTCACAGTTAGGATTACTAACTGTATATTTCCCTCCATCTTATTTTCTTCTTTTATCCTTCTCTCTTTTTATCCTGTCCCTCCTCAAAAGACTTTTGCTTGTGATTACCACTTCCCTTAATCTGCCTTCGCTTTTATCCTCAAACCCTGTCCAATATTTCTAATCCCTTTCCCTTCCTATTTCTCTATTGGGTAAGATAGCTTTCTATATCCTACTGAATGTGTGTGTATATGTGTGTTTGTGTGTGTGTGTGTGTGTGTGTGTGTGTGTGTGTGTATTCTTGACCCTCTTTGAATAAATTCTGAAGAGACTAAGGTTCAGGCATTGTTTGCACCCAAACATTGGCTCCTCCAAATTTCCCTTCCACTCTAAAAATTCTTTTTAAAGTGCTTCTTTTATATGAGATAATTTCCCCCATTCTACTTTTCCCACTGTGCCTTTTTTCTCACAAATACATTTACTTTTTTGGAGATCATTCCAAATAATTGACTCACAGCTATGTCCTCTGTCTAAAAAGATTCCTTCTAACTGCCCTAATAATGATAATGTTTTTAGGAGTTTCATGTATCATCTACCCATATAGGATGTAAGCAGTTTAACTTTTTTGAGTTCTTTATGACTACTCTTTCAAATTTACCTTTTTATGCTTCTCTTGAATTTTCTGTTTAGATGCCAAATTTTCTATTCAACTCTTATTTTTTCATCAAGAATACTTAGAAGTACTCTAGCTCATTAAATATCCATTTTTCCCTTTAAAAGATTATATACTCAGTTTTTCTGGGTAAATAATACTTGGTTGTAATTCTAGCTCCTTTGCCTTCTAGAATATCATATTCCAAGCCCTCTATTCCTTCAACATAGAAGCTGCTAAATTTTATATGCTTTCATGTGACTGTGGCTCCACAGTATTTGAATTGTTTCTTTCTGACTGCTTATAATATTTTCTTATTGAACTGGAAACTCTGAAGTTGGGCTATAATATTCCTGGAAGTTTTCATTTGGGAATCTCTTTTAAGAAATGATCAGTGGATTCTTTCCATCACTATTTTACCCACTGGATCTAAGATAGCAGAACAGTTTTTTGATATAGTTTCGTGAAATATGATGTCTGGGCTCTTTTTGATCATGACTATCAGGGAGACCAATAATTCTTAAATTCTTCTTAGTCTATTTTCCAAGTCAGTTGTTTTTTCAATCAGATATTTCACATTTCTTTCTATTTTTTATTCCTATGACTTTATTTCTTGTAGTCTTATGGAGTCATTAACTTATAGTTGTGCAATTCTAACTTTTAAGGAATTATTTTCTACAGGGAGATTTTGTATCCCTTTTTCCATTTAGCCAATTCTTCTTTTTAAGGAGTTCTTTTTTTCAGTGATTTTTTTAAACCTCCTTTTCTATTTGACCTGTTTTGCTTTTAAAAGAGGTTTTTTCTTTAGTGAATTTTTCTGTTTCTTTTACCATCTAGCCAGTCCTTGCCTTTTAAAGTGTTATTTTCTTCAGTATTTTTTGTGCGGCTTCTACCAAGCTGTTAATTCTCTTTTTATAATTTTCTTGCATTAGTCTCATTTCTTTTCTCAGTTTTTCCTCTACCAGTCACCTCTTTCTTGAACTCTTCTAGTAATTCTTGCTAGCTTTGGGCCTAATTCATATTTTTCTTTGAAGTTTTACTTGTAGTTGTTGTCACATTGTTGTCTTCTTCTAAGTTTATGTCTTAGTCTTCCCTGCTATTCTGCTGCTGTAGTACCTTTTTATAGTCAAATCCTTTTTTGTTGGTATTGTTTGCTCATTTTCCCAGTCTATTCCTTTACTTTGAACTCTATGTGAAAGTTAGGCTCTGATCACCTGGGAGTGAGAAAATCCTGTGCCAAATCTCAAGAGTTTTCATGCTGCTGTTTTCAGAGCTAGTTCTGAGAGTCTGCAAATTTTCAATGTTTCCAAGGTAGGGTTTTCCTGGGATAAGTATGGGCATTGCTTTCCAGGTTTGTGCTCTGATCTTTTTCAGGAAGGATTCTCTTTAGCAACTGCTAGTACTAGTGTTTTTTGGCCTTGGAACTGTGACTAGGATCCCTGTTTCCTTGTGTCCAATTACAAGTGCTAATCTCTGGTCAAAACTGCAACCCAAAACTGCTTATGGACAGTAGGGTTCCTAATTAGTGCAGCTGTACCTGGTTCCAAATAAGAGTCTCCCAGAATCTTTTTCTGACCAGTTGTCTGCCCCCATTACTATCTCCGAGCTTAAAGGTTCCAAAGTTGCTACTGCTGCTTTTATAGCTGCCTCCAAAGCCCACTGCTGGTGCTCCTGCTATACTCCAAGCCTGTACCTATTCTGCAAATTTCTTAAGTTGTCTCAGGCTGGGAAAAATGTTTCCCTCTGACTTATTGTTGATTCTACCACTCCAAAATTTGATTTGAGGTATTATTTTAAAGTTGTTTGGAGGGGAACAGTGGGAGAGTTCACCTGGGTCCCAGCCTTTACAATATCATTTTTACTCCCCCTTTGATTTTATTTTAATGATCTTTTAATTTACATTATTGTGTTACACAAACACACATTGTATATATAGTATACATATATGTGTGTGTGTATTCCCTTTATTTTTCCCTTTATTCTCCTTATTTTGTTCTGCATCAGTTCATACAAATCTTTTTATGTTTCTCTGAATTCCTTGACCTTGTCATTTCACACCATACGCTATATTCCATTACATTCATATCCCATAGATTTTTGTTTGTTTTAGCCATTTCAAAGTCAATGAGCACCCACTTTATTTCCATTGCATTGTTACCTCACACAGGAATCAAATGTTATTGGTTAATTCAGAATTGGATTTCCTGTGAGATGATCAGTTTGAAGTGATGTCATCAAAGGATGGTTAAGACCAGGTAATGAGTTAAACTCCGATCATATATGAATAGCAAGTGTTACAACAAGTAACATGTTAAAGACAGATGGGAATTATTAGGTTTTTAAAATACTAGTGGATAGAAAAAAGATAAAAGATATGGTAAAAAAGATAAAAAAGTAGAAAAAAGAAAAGTGATAAAAATAAAAGCTATTAATGTAGAATCCCGTCTTCTAATGACCACAAAACTGATAGAGTTTATAGTCTTAGACACAGTGTCTAAACTAAATTCACCAGAATCTAATGACTTTATCATGAATGGGACTCTCTCATCATGAACATGAAGAGCTGATTTTATTTTTAATTCAGGTACAAGGCTTTAACATGCTCTTCGACTTATTCAATTATGTTTCATTAGATTTACCCTAGTGTTCTAGCGGTCAAGGTCTTTTTTGGGGGGATCCTTGTTCTGTCATCTAGAGTACTAGCTAGCTAGCTGTCCTCCGTTATTGTTCGCTTGGTGCCCTCACCAGATTTAAGGGGCATGTCACTTTTACCTTTATCTAAGTCGTTGTCAAAATAACAGCCTCAGTCAGTTTGACTGGACCCTGACTGGTCACTCAAAACAATGTATTATTTCTCTGTTCTCTAGGGCATCTAGTTTTCTTTATCATAGATCAAATTCTCAAAAACAAACAAACAAAAAAATCCTAAGGGTCAGGACAGATTATTGGGCCCAGTTTTGAGGATAATAGATAAAAATCAATTTCTGCCTTCAGGGAACTTGCATTCTTCTGTAACATGTATTCACAGAGAAGTAAATACAAAATAACTTCAGGAAGGAAGGGGCAATGACAACTGGGGGACCAGGAAAAGTTTGTCCCAGGAAGTGGCAACAGAACTGAACTTTGAAGGAAGATGAGGATCCTAAGAAGCAGAGATGGAGGAGTGTATTCTGGTGTTCTCTGCCAATCTGCAGGATCCCAGACTACTTTTGGATGCCACGTGTTCTGACTGTGCTGAAGGACATAGTACTTTTTCATGATAAAGTAATCCCTTGCTCTCCAAAGTGGCAACAGGGGGAGAGAGTTGCTGCAAAGATTGATTGGTGAACCAGGAAGGGTCACCTACACAGGAGACTTTAAAAGAAATGATTCTATTCTTTACACTTTCCTTTCTTCTGGATTTCAACACCCAAGCAGATACCTTTTTCCCATCCCCTTTGAGTTTCTCTTGGTGTGCTGTTATCCACCATTAGGATTCATAAGGACAGGAACTACCTTTTTATGTGTATTTATATTTCTAATTTAGCATAATACCTGGCATGTAACAGGCACTGCCCATTGCCTTTCTTTTCCTTTCCCCAAATGTATGAGCCTTTTCCTTGGATTGCTCCTGAGAGAGCAAGAAAGGAATTTCTTATTCCCTTCCCTTACCCTGACAAATATGGCAGCTATTTGTAGTGACAGGGAGATCATGTGTCTTCTTAGGCTAGCCTAACTGTGGGCTCCAGACTTCCCTCTTCTGTTTTGTGGTTTTTTTCCTGAGAAAAGGTGGTAAATATTAATTCTGAGATGATTTTTCCAGTCTGAGAGGCAACTTATGCATTTGAACGTTTGAGAGTTCCTATGAACCTTGGTGGGCACGGACTGACTCAGAGGGAACCAAAGGGCTGGTGTGTAATCCCCACATGCTACATCTTTCAGCACTGAGCTGGCTCACATTACCTCTTTTTTTCTTTTTCTTTCTTTCTTTCTTCTTATTTTTTATTTTTTTATTTTTTTTACATTTTTGGGTAGTATTTTATTTTTCCAAATATATGTAAAGATAGTTTTTTTTAAAAAAATAGTCTTATATTTCTTTCTTTTAAAAATATATTTTTTTAATTTTTCAAAATACATGCAAAGATAGTCTTCAACATTCACCCTTGCAAAACCTTGTGTGTATGATTTTTCTCTATCCCTCTATCCCTCTCTTTTCCCTGGACAGCAAGTAATCCAGTATAGATTAAACATGCACAATTCTTCTAAACATTTCTACCTTTATCATCCTGCATAGGAAAATTCAGATGAAAAGGGAAAAAATGAGAAAGAAAAAAAAAAAAAAAAACAAGCCTAAAAAAAACCAACAAAAAGGTGAAAATCTATGTGGTGAGCCACATTTTGTCTCCATAGTTCTTTCTCTGGATGTGGATGACTTTTTCCATCACAAGTTTATTGGAATTGCCTTGAATCACTTCATTGTTGAGAAAAGCTATATCCATCACAGTTGATCATCACATGATCTTCTTGTTGCTCTGTATACTACTCTCTTGGTTCTACTCACTTCACTCAGCATCAGTTCATGTAAGTCTTTCCAGGCTTTTCTGAAATCATTCTGCTCATCGTTTCTTAAAGAAGAATAATATTCCATAACATTCATATATTAGAACTTATTCTGTTGTAAGGTTGTATGACTTCCTCTAACAATATTGTGTGGCACATCAGTAGAAGCAGAGTATGAATCGATCAAACATTTTTAAAGTGCATTTTATATGCTAAGAACTAGAGAAACAAATAGAAAATTAAGATTCCTTCTTCTCAAGGAGCTTACGATTGCAGGATTGTTAATTGCAGAGCAGCTGTCAAGGACAGGATCTGGGGGGGGGCAGAAGCAGTTCTCATGGCAAGATCTGGTGGTTTCTAGAGAGAAGGCAGTTAGTGGGGACAGTCCAGGGTTGGAGTTTCTGAAACATGAGCAGTGATAAGACAAGGAGACAGTGGAAATAAAATTAGATTTACAACGACCTCATTGCTGTTTTTCACACATGACATCCCATTTCCCAACTCTGAGAATTTTTGCTGGTTGTCCCCCATGCCTGGAACTCTTTACCTTCATCTTCACCTTCTGGCTTTCTTCAAACCTCAACTAAAGTCCCAGTTATGCAAGAAAGCTTTCCTGTTTCTCTTTAATCTTAGTGCTTCCCTTCTGGGACTATCCTCCAATTTATCCTGTATAGATCTTGTTTGTATATTGTTAATTGTTTGCATGTTGTCTCTCCTATTAAACTGGAAATTCTAGAGAGCAGGAATCCTTTATCTTTCTTTGTATTTCCATTGTTTAGCAGAATGGCTGCTGCATAGTAGGTATTCAATAACTCCTTGTTCTCTTGGTTTGACTTGCAAGCTCTTTTAATACCTATGGTGTCCTTACCCTGGGGTTCTTTATTAGATTTGAGTCATTTTTGGTATGGGCCCTTTCCTGCCTATGGTGCCCTAAGGCTTAGGATCTGTTATGATTGATTCAGAGACCCTATGACAGCTATGATTATTGGATCTCTGGGATTTGAACTGAAAGCACTTCAGCCTTATATGGTGGGGCATTAGACATAGCCAGAGACAGTTTGCATGTGGACTGAGCTCTCCATTGGCAGAGTTAGGAATCAAAACCAGGTGCTATACCCATTAAACAAGTGGTGTGTAAAGGTTCAAAATATTGCTTACGCCAGCATAATTTTCTTTTGTGATTGCAGCGTTTGAATAAGTGGAATGTTGGAGATGATGGAATCTAATTGATAATTTCCTTACTATTTAACCTATAGATAATCTCTCTTTTTAAAGTGTGTATTATAATAGTGATGATGCAAGAGAAAAAGCTTGCAATGCAAATGTAGTATAAAATTATATTCTTTGTTAAAAGAACAAGTTAAAACAAGCTGATCTGTAAGCAATTATTATCTTCATCAAAATTCCTCACTCTTATGTTTTGGTTTCATTGACCCAGCACGTATGCTTTTGGTTAATTAAGAAAAAAGCCTTTCTCAAACAATTGGACAAATTTAAAACAAATATTAAATATTTGTGCTTATATCTTAATGCAGCATCAGCTCAATAGGAAAAAGAAAATAAAAGAAAAGCTTGGCAAGAAAGAAGGGATCTCAGAAAACAAAACAAAACAAAATTGAATGCCAGGAATATAAATATAAATTCTTTTACATGATGATAGTACCATCTGTATTGGTTATTTTCATTATGAAGAACAACTTTCTTTGCTTTTTTCCTTACCTTTAAGCACTTGGTTGGTATTTGTCATGCTTACTGGGTGCCAAAAAAGGAATTTTTCTATAGGGGAATAAATTTCAAAAGACAGCCTGTTTAACCTGTGTGTATGTGTATGTGTGTGTGTGTGTGTTATCTAAAATTGAAAAATGTGTGTTCAGCATAATAAAGAAACTGTTTAGATGCTTTTTTTTGGTGATCAGATGATTCAAGGCTAGATTAGTTTTTAAAATTCCAAGTTTGCACATATGCAAGTCACTGTGAAGAATGTGTCTTGGACAAGATTGAGGAAGTTTGGTTGAACAAAAATAAATCCAGTTCAAACCTTTCATATTTCACAGGTGTGTTAAGTGCTTTCTACTCTTTCCCCCTCTATATACTAAGCATACAATAGCATACAATATTCCACAATTATTTTTTGATGATTACATAGTAAAATAATTATAGCTTGATACTTTGGAAGATACTTATGATTTTATTAATATGTATACTTTGTTGACCACAGCAGATTGAACACTTCTCCATGCCTTTTTATCTTGTGCATTTTCCATCCATGTCTTTCTATATATCTTCCAAAGATCTATCCGATGAACTGAAATTGGTGGTGGTGGTGGGGATTTTCCTCCATTAATATTTATATAGTTAGGGTTTTTTTAAAATGTTAAAAATTCTTGTGTGATTTTCATTCTGACAACTTTATTAGTTTTTTTTTTTTTTTTTATCATTTGTCCTCTTTTAAGATGCTCTAATGAAGTTTTCATCCAATATGAAACTTAAATTCTTTTGAAAGCAAGAAAATTCAAATGATAGTTTCCATCATTCAGCTGCATTAGAATACAATTGAAAAATATGATTGTTACTAGAAACAAAGAAGATTTCTCACTTGGAAATAAAAAAAAATTATAAAAGGAAAAACCATGGTATACATTACAACTTGACTTTCTTGAATCTATGAATACCTTGATCTTTAAACCCAATCAATCTAAAATTATCTGATAAGTTCCCAGGAAGAAGGAATCTAGGACTTACAGAAATTATCAGTTTTTGGGAGGAGTTTATGGTGCCATTAGTCTGAGGGCTGCTTTATTTCTTTTACTCTTTCCACCCTCCCCGCTGTGTAAATTAACTACAATGAAATTATGACTTTGAGAGCCTTTTTTAATCTTAGTATAATTCTAGAAACAAGAAAAGCAGTGGAAGTATAAAATATTTTGTAAAATAATTTTTGAACTTAACTTTCCTAACAAAAACTCTGTTGAACATATTTATGTAGCTCACATAAAGTTTCTTTGACCAACTTGGTTTTTCAGAAACATTGTGTGTGTGTGTGTGTGTGTGTGTGTGTGTGTGTGACTGGTTCCATGTAAGTCTGGAGTTTTGCCAAAGGACATCCTTATGCTGTACACACAGGGAGATGTGACTCTTGATCAGCTGAGAGAACGCTGAGCATCATATGGAATTACTTGTGTGAGGGATTTAAGTTTTTGGGGATATTGGGAAGAGGCTTCTGAGACACACATGGAATAAGTCATCCCAGGGAGGCAACTGAGAGGAAAAGACTTTTGAATGGTAGAACCCGTCAAGCTATGAACATATGTATTATTTCAGCTCTAGGGCTTACAATTCTAGAAACTGCTGAGAGTGAACCTCTTCTGGATGAGATGCTTTTCTCACTCTTTGAACTGAGATCTATCTCACTTGCGGGTACATTCTTTGATGTAATCTAGTCTGTAGACCATCTATGATTTTTGCTTGCTATTTTGCTTGGATAAAAACTTGAATTTGTTTAACATTTACTATTTGTAGTGGCTTCTTGTAGAAATAGTATTTGGTGGGAAGGTAGTAATCTGACTGGTATAAACTAAGGGCTACCTTTCCCTATTAAGAGTGCCCATCAATTGGAGAATGGCTGAATAAGTTATGGTGTATCATTATTATGGAATTCTATTGTGCTATAAAAAATGAGGAGCAGGATATTTTCAGAAAAACCTGGAAAGACTTTCATGAACCAATGCAAATTAAAGTCAGCAGAATCAAGTGAACACTATACATAATAATAGCACTATTGCACAACGATCAATTGTGAATGACAACTATTGTCAGCAATATAATGATCTAAGATAATTCTGAAGGACTTATGAAAAACAGTATACACCTCTAGAGAAAGAATCTGAATACAGATCAAAGCATACTTTAAAAAAAAACTTTATTTTTCTTAGTTTTTTGTTCTTTATTTTCTAACATGACTAATAATGTAAATGAGTTTTGAATAATTGCATATATTGCATATGTATAATCTATATCAAAGTTCTTGCCTTCTCAGTGAGGGGGAAGGAACGAGAGGGAGGGAAAGAATTTGGAACTCAAAATCTTTTTTAAAAATGTAAAAAATTGTTTTTACATGTAATTGGAAAAAAATAAAATATTAAGTAATTGTGGAAACACCTTTTATTTTGAGCCCTGAAGCATCATATCATATCTCAAAATTAGAGGTATTTGAAGAATGGCAAATATACATATGTATTACATATAAATGTTTCATATTTATATATAATATGTATCCTATATAATTGTATTCTACATCTGTGTGTATATTATTTATATGTATTTCCACACACGTGTATCTATGTATAATTTTAGTCCAATACCTTTCTTAGAGCTGGGAAGAGAGATGACTCAGCTTTTTAGATCTTTAAAAACAAATTACCATATTAGCCATATCCAAAAAAAATGAAAAAAAAAGAGAGAAGAAAATATGCTTTCATCTGCATTATGAATCCATCAGTTCTCTCTCTGGAGATAGAAATAATTGTTTCTTCATGAATCTTTACTAAGATAAGAAAAAATATTATTTGCTATAAGAAGTGATAAAAGAGACGGTTGATTTCAGAAAAACTTGGAAAGACTTGCATGTACTAATACAAAGTGAAGTGAGCAGATTCTGAAGAACAATTCATATAATAATAGCAAAGATAATCAACTTTGAAACACTTCGTAAGTAATGAAGACTATCCATACTTGTAATAGATCTTGTTTTTCTTACTTTCTCTACAGAAGAGGAAGGAGGAAGATGATTTAAAACTTAAAATAAAATTGAATTGAAAAATAAAGGTAAACAAGAAGACACTGGTTACTACCAATTCCGTCTCTCCCCCCCAAAAATAAGGGGTATCTAATAAAATTGAACATTGGAATACAACAGCCCCCTCTTCACCCCAATAGAGTACCTTCTTTTCTTGGACTTAGTTATCTTTTCTTTTCAATAAAATAAAATAAATATTTTTTAATGCCAACAGAAATTCCTCAGGTTCTAGGGGAAAAAAATCCTCTTCCCTTCCTTTCCCTTCTTCCCTTCCCTTTCCTTTCCTTTTCTTCTTCCTTTCCCTTCCCTTCCCCTCCCTTCTCTTCCCCTCTCCTTCCTCTCCCCTCTCCTCCCCTCCTTTCCTCTCTCTTCCTCTCTTCTCTTTTTTTCTCCTTCTCACTTTCCCCCTCACTGTGTGCCAAAACTTGCTCCAGATTTTCATTCTTTTGTCCATCAGCACAACAGCAGAAGAAACTATTCATTGGTGGGACTGTGTCAGAAAAAAGTTCTCATGAAAACCAGGAAGCTATTTACGAACAGATGTGGCATTTTATAATCACATCTGCCTGTTTACTAAAATTGCTTCTCTGAAGCTCTTTGGTAGGCAGAAGTTGTGCATCAGAATGCCCACAAACAAACTGCAGGTTGCAGTTCTGCTGATGCTGCAAATTGACAGTGAGATGGACATGGACTCTTTTTTTTTTTTTTTTTTTTTTTTTTTTTTTATTTAATAGCCTTTAATTTACAGGATATATACATGGGTAACTTTACAGCATTAACAATTGCCAAACCTCTTGTTCCAACTTTTCACCTCTTCCCCCCCCCCCACCCCCTCCCCTAAATGGCAGGATGACCAGTAGATGTTAAACACATCAAAATATAACTTAGATACACAATAAGTATACATGACCAAAACATCACTTTGCTGTACAAAAAGAATCAGACTCTGAATTATTGTACAATTAGCTTGTGAAGGAAATCAAAGATGCAGGTGTGCATAAATATAGGGACTGGGAATTCAATGTAATGGTTTTTAGTCATCTCCCAGAGTTCTTTTTCTGGGTATAGCTAGTTCAGTTCATTACTGCTCCATTAGAAATGATTTGGTTGATCTCGTTGCTGAGGATGGCCTGATCCATCAGGACTGGTCATCATCTAGTATTGTTGTTGAAGTATATAATGATCTCCTGTGGACATGGACTCTTGACTTTACTATAGATTAGAATTTTTTTTTATATTTGTGTGTTTGTGTGTGTGTGTGTGTGTGTGTGTATGTGTCCCATAACAGATTCAAATTTAAGCAGTTTTTCTTTGGGTAAAAATATAGTAATTATTAAAAGAGTTTTGTTTTTTTTTTCCTACTAGTCCACAGAGAGTACCATTTTGAAAGAAAGTATATTCAGTAATTTTTCTTGTGGATTTACTACTTAAGTCTGTATTGTGAAAATACCTTATTTTCCCCTTTTAAAACATTTAAGTACCTGATTTAAAGGTTTCTTAACTTTTTCTGTTTAAAATGTTTAAAATAGCAATGATTTACTTGGGATACAAAGTTCTATAGAAATCAGTTTTGAGTATGTACTTTGCAAAAGCTCATGTGTTCATTCTGAATGTATTTGCTTAAGAAAGAAATTAGATAGTTGCTATGATGTGTGCATACACTTCTTGCCCAGGTGTTGTATTAAAATTTTCACTTCACAGAAGAACCAGATTTCTAAACTACATTTCTTTTGGAAAAGAAGAATTAATCTCTTTTTTAGTTGGAGAAAGTCATAGACATTGGCAAAGATGCAATTCTTGATTTAAACTCTTCTCTCCACCCCATTCTCTATTCTATTGTTTATGAAGAAAGAAGTTAAAAAAGAGAGCAAAGAAGAAATGGCAAAGCCACCCCTTTAATTAACTCTAATAATCAAGAACAGATTAGTGGTGGCTATGACTGAAGGAAGAAGCAATGGCAACTGGAGAAAAATAGACTGGAGCTTTTGATGCCAAACTGGTATAAAAGCTTATGTTCTGTGAATATATTCTGTGAAGAGAGAATGAGAGTCTGATTATGTAAAAAAGAAGGATTCAGGATGAGTTTTAAAATAAAATGAGGTTTTATTTATGAAATATGTGGAGAAGATCAGGATTAAATTAAACTGAGCTGACAGTAAATAATTAGTAAGGTACCTCATTATATCTAGTTGTTTACTTTCTTTTTAAAGAAATTGCTCTTTAGGACTATCTACATTATTATGTTTTAAACTATGTGCCATTAAGCTTTTTAAAAAGTTATTAGTATTTCTTATCTTTTAAAAATACATTATATTGATATTTTTTGTTTTTATGCTATCTACATTTCTAACTATATTCATCACCAATCCTAAATACCATGTAATATAGAATAAAAAAAAATCTGAAAATTAGCCATTATGTATTATACCTATAGTATCTCATCTCTGCATATTTCATCTTTGAGGCTCAGCTTAGTCATCATAATTACAAAGCATTCAGTTTTTATTAATTTGTTTTTGTTATTCATTTCATTTATTCATTGTAGTTGTATATGTTGTTTTCCTGGTTTGATTTATTTTACTTTGCATCAGTTCATATAAATCTTCCCATGGTTTTCTGTCTACCTCATATTGTTTTCTATAGTATTATATGTATATAAATATATATTTAAAATATGTACATATGGCATTACATGTAATATATAGTATACATATACATATATATATTATTTCTATGGTAATGTTTTCTAATATTTCATCATATTCATGCCATAATTTGTTTAGTTATTCTTCAACCAAAGGTCAAACTTTGCTACACAAAAAAATGATGTTCTAAATCTTTTGGTATAAGTGGGGCTTTTCTTTTTGTCACTGATCTCCTTGGGTTATATGCCTAGCATTGTAATCTCTGGGCCAAAGGGTATGGGTATTTTAGTCAATCTTTTTGTATAATTCCAAATTGCTTTCCAGAATGGGTGGGCCAATTTACAATTCCACTGACAATGTGTTAGTGTGTTGATATTTCCACAACCCTTGCAATAGTGACTATTCCAATTTGTTGTCTTTTCTACTTTTCTGAATATGAGATCAAATCTTTAAGTTGTTTTGATATGCATTTTTCTTATTATTAGTGATTGCCTTCTCATATTTGCTAATAGTCTGCAGTTCTTATGAGAACAATTTGTTTATATCTTTTGATCTACATTCTTCTTTAATATTTGTCCTTAGATTTTAGAACATAGAGGTTCCTTTTTATAAAAAAAAGGGGGGGGGGGAGGAAAGAGGGAGAGAAGAAGTATTTTAGTGCTTTCCATGTGCGACACACTGTAGAGACAAAGACATGTTCAGTAGCCTCATCATCTTGCAAGCTTCCATCAATCGTATTCAACTCCTCATTAGTACCTTTGGTAACCCTTTATTTACCACCCAGCTGCACTCTATTGGATTTCATCACGTATTAGATTCTTTTTCTTCCTTAGTTTTTCAACTTATTATTATTAATTTACCTTTGCTTACTTTGTTAATATCATATGTCTTCCAATGCTTCTTCAAATTCTTCAATTAATTGTTTCTTGTGCTACAGAAATATCCCATCATATTCACTCTAATTTGCTCTAATTTGTTTAGCCATTCCCCAACTAGTGGACATTTACTTTATTGCCACTTACTCATTAACCTTTCTGACTTGTTCTTCAAGTTCTTCAATGGCATACTCTCACTTTTTCATACTCTCCCTAACTAGTGCCCTCCTCAGGATATTCATGCCCCATTTCTTATCACCAGCTGTCTCTTCCCTTATTCCCATTCATCTTAACCTTATTCTGAAATGCCCTATTCCATATCTACTCATCTCTTCCAAGGTAGCCCCTAGAATTCCTGTTCTGTAATTTCCCAAACCTTAATTTTGAAGCTCTTACTGTCTTGTAACTTACATCTTTTAGCATTCACTGAGCCTGGCTTTCTCTTGTTGAAATGACATGTTTCTGACCATCCATTCTAGTACTGGTTGGATTTTCACTCATACCTTCCACTCCTGTTAGGATTCTTACAAGTCAGTGGAATTGATAGGCACTCTGGGAGATTCACAAGTCAGAATTCAGTCAGGAGATTCACAAGTTCAGTGAAGGAGATTCACAAGTCACAGTTCCCACAACCCCACTCTCAGAGGGGGAGTCAACCTTTGAATTCACACCTTTAAGAGATCATATATAAGGAGCTCCCATAAGCCAACTAGAAACTTTTGGGAGATTGAGAAAGCAGGATTCAGTTGGGCAGAACGAAGGATTCAGAGGGAGGATAGGCTGAAGCTGCCAGAGGCAAAGGACAAGCAGCAAGAGCTCTTGGAACCAAGGAGAGAGATAGGCTTCTAAGAAAACTAACTGGGCTATTTTGAAGGAGACAATAAAGGATCTGGATTTGAACTTCTGGCTACATTTGAGTGATTATTACATAAAACCAAAACTAAGGCTGCCTCCAGAAGCTCCCCAAGAAACCTGCTCCCAGAGAATGATTATATTTTAGAAAAGAAGAACATTACATTTTGGTGCCCAATGTGAGGCTGACAGGACTGTGATTTCAGTGGAGAAGCTCCGATCCTAATCTCAGTGGAAAAGCCTGTGATCCTGATTTCAGTGGAAAAGTCTCCTTGACCCAGAAATTAGGGTGAGTACAAAAACAGACAAGGAAACTTTGTTAAAGGACTAAAGTAGTGCTTCAGCTGAAATGGGACAGATATTTAGAAAGGAGCCTTCTCTTCAAGGAAAATGTTTAGAGTGTATTGTCAGGGTTATGAAAAGCCAAGGTTTGATTATAATTTGGGAGCAGATCACTGACCTTTTAGAAACTGTACAGTACATATCTCCTTGGTTCTCTATGGAAAAAGAATTGGATCTAGAGGAGTGGAAATTAGTAGGAGAGCAACTTTGTCAATCCTATAATGGTAGTGGACCTGATTCAATTTCCAAAGACACATTTAATACATATAATTTAATACAACTGGCTTTAGTAAATTATATAAGTTATATAATAGGGAAAATGAAGAAAGAGAAGGAGGGGGAGGAGCCAACTAAACTAGGTGAAAAGGATGAAGAATCAGATAAGAATTCACAGCAGGAGAAATTAGATCATTCCCAATCCTCTGACCTACTTCCCTCAATTAACCCTTCATGGGTGGAGGGAGAAGGAGGAGGGGGAGAGCCAGTAACATAATCAGCACCTCCTATGAAGCAGCCTATGACAAGATTAGAAAAGGCAATAGTTAAGGCAAAACATGAAGGAGAGGATGTATCTGATTTTATAAATGCATACCCTGTGATTGAAGGGATTGACTCTTCAGATCAAAAAAAGGAGAAGATACACTCCTTCTGATCTGGAAAAAATTAAGGATTTGAAAAAAGGTTGCACTCTTTATGGGGCTACATCATCTTATGTTAAGATGTTACTAGATATTTTGGCTTATGAAATCTTAACCCCGAGTGACTGGAAATCCACAGCTAGGACATGTTTAGAACCTGGACAAAACTTGTTGTGGCTTTCGGAGTATCATGAATTATGTAGGATTCAAGCCAGACACAATAGGCAAACAGGAGTTAATGTACAAATCACTTTTGACCAACTAGCAGGTGAAGGTAAGTATGGAGAGAATTCAGAACAGATTAATTACCCCACAAAAGCTTATGAGCAGATCGCAACTGCAGCTATAAAAGCTTGAGGTACCCTTCCAGGAAAATATCAAGGGGAAGCCTTCACAAAAATAGAGCAAGGTCCCAATGAACCTCTTGCTGATTTTGTGGGACGTCTGCAGACAGCTGTCACAAGAACCACTGGAGAAAATGCAGCTACAGAAATAATGATCAGACATCTGACTAAGGAAAATGCTAATGACATTTGCAAAAGAACTATATGGGGACTACACAAAGATGCTCCTTTAGAGGAGATCATAACACGCTGTGCCACAGTGGACGCAAATACTTATTATACCCAGACTATGATGAACATGGGAAGACAGAGTCCCTCTTGGCAAGGGACTTCTAGAGAGAGTCGTCAATGTTTTCAGTGTGGAAAAATAGGACATCTGAGAGCTCACTCAGAGATAGAGTGAGAGGACAGGGTGAGAGAAAACCCAAAGCCCCATGTCTAAAATGCCACATGGGCTTCCACTGGGTCTCTGAATGTAGATTGACCTAGAGAAATGAGAGGCAGGCCCAGCTCCAAGATATCATACAAAAGACAGATGGAGCATGATGGCAGCTGAGTTTACACTCAGAGAGTCTTTAGAAGGTCAGGACTCTGATGTGATCAATCAGCCTAAAAGTAATCACATGGCAGAAAGGGATTACATGTTCAATCAGCCAAAAAGCAATCAGATAGCAGAAAGGGATTACAATTGGGGAGAATATAGGCTTTTTAAACCAACAGGACAGTGTCCAATGCAAACAGCTCCAATGTAATTGCCAGGTGATGAGGAGAGATTTAGAAAGTGGTAAATAGAAGGGAATTAGATAGGTTAACTGCCTGGGAGAGAGGGTTTGTTTGTATTCCTACAGACAGAGATGGAAACAGATGGAGAAGGAAACAGATGGGTGGCAATGAGCACCTGGAGAGAGAAAAAGAGAAAAACTTCAAAATAAAGTAGAAGACCTAAAACGCATCTGACACTGAAAGAGCATGGCTGATAATGAGACTGTTAAAGAACTCTAAAACCAGCAGGAATCATTGGATTCCTTGAGTTGAAAAATTGTTGATAAAGACTGTTGCAGGACTTGAAAACCAGCAAGAATCATTGGATTCCTTGAGATAAAAATTGTTGATAAAAACTGTTGCTGGACTTGAAAACCAGCAGGAATCATTGGATTCCTTGAGATGAAAATTTGTTGATAAAGACTGTTGTAGGACTTGAAAACCAACGGGAACCACTGGATTCTTTGAGATGAAAAATTCTTGATGACACTATTGCAGGACTTCAAAGCTTGCAGGAATTATTGGATTCCTGGCACATGAACTAATGGACAATGGATTCCTTTTGGACTGTTTTTAGGACTTATGGACATGTATAAATTCTTCATGTTGATTCATGTTATTTGTTATGTCACTTCTAGCCTGTGTTATATTGCTATGTGCTTATGTAATTTATATAATTATATGTAATCCCATATTGATGGATTTTTGTATTTCTGTTTCAAATGAGCCCTTTCAGAAACCCACTAACCTGATTTGATTTCCCATTTCCTTTGGTGTTTTCATCTCCCTTCCTGAGATGTCAGGGAGGGCGTGATCACCTCCTTTTTATGGTGTTTTCACTCAAAACATTTTTTTTGAGCAGTCAGGAAAGATGTAATCACCTTCTTTTTTGGGGTTCTCACCTCCTTGAGAAGTCAGGGAGGTCATGACCACCTATGTTCTAAATCAAAAGAAAGCAGGAGATGTTAGGATTGTTACAAGGTGCTAAGTCACTGGAATTGATAGGCACTCTGGGAGATTCACAAATAAGATTCAGTCAGGAGATTCACAAGTTCAGTGGAGGAGATTCATAAGTCACAGCTCCCACAATCCCACTCTCAGAGGGGGAGTCATCCTTTGAGTTCACACATTTAAGAGATCATATATAAGGAGCTCCCATAAGCCAACTAGAGACTTTTGGGAGATTGAGAAAGCAGGATTCAGTTGGGCAGAATGAAGGATTCAGAGGGAGGAGAGGCTGAAGTTGGCAGAGGCAAAGGACAAGCGGCAAGAGCTCTTGGAACCAAGGAGAGAGAAAGACTTCTAAGAAAACTAACTGGGCTATTTTGAAGGAGACAATAAAGGATCTGGATTTGAACTCCTGGCTGCATTTGAGGTGATTATTACAGAAAACCGAAACTAAGGCTGCCTCCAGAAGCTCCCCAAGAAACCTGCTCCCAGAGAATGATTATATTTTAGAAAAGAAGAACATTACACACTCCCTGGTCATGGATTCACCCTCTACTATTATCATTCAGACATTTTTTTGATGTTAATATTCTATTCAGATTTTTCTCTCAATCTAAATCTTGGTGGCCATTATCTATCGTCCCCTCTCTCTCTCTCCCCCCCCCCCCCGCCCCAGATATTCTCCTTCTTTCCTAATTAACCAAGTGTCTGGTTTGCATTCTACCCCTATTCCTACCTGCATAGTAGAGAGCTTCCATCTACATGTTAATTATTCCTTAAATGCCCCAGCTTTCCAGTTCCTTAGTTGACTCAACTATTACTATTTTTACACCTCAACTATACATAGAAATATTCAAACCATTGATCTTATGATTAATTGAAATTGCTTAATATGATCATAAACTTTTGTCATTAAATGTAGTTAGGTGGTACAGTGGATACAGTGCTGGGTCTGTACTCAGGAAGAACAGAATTCAAATCCAGCCTCAGATATTTATTCACTTTGTAACGCTATGTGATACTAGTTGTACAAATCACTTAACATCTATTGATCTCAGTTTCCTTATCTGTAAAATAGGGATAATTCCTATGATATAGGATAGTAGTGAGGATCAAATGAGAAATAACTGCAAAGCATTTAGAACAGGTAGGTACTTTATAAATGTTAGCTATTATTGTCATTATTATTCCTCTCACTGTGACTTCCAATCCCTGCATTCTTTAGTTCTCTCTTGGGCCATCATCCCCATTTTTATCTTAGCACAGCACCTAGCATATATTAAGTGATTCATATACACTTGTTGATTTGTTGACTATATAACCACCTTGGTGAATTTATTGAATTTTACATTTTTTCTACATTCAGATACCTTGCCCTCTTGTCCTCTTTCCAAGTGCATCTTGCCAAACACCAATCTCTATCATCCACTATCTTCATTCCTATTCTTATGCTGCTAAATCAGTCTAGAGAAAAGTCCCAAAATAGTCATAACTGGGTCCACTACAAATGTCTTATATAAATTCAACAAGACGCTTTCATGTCAGCTTCTTCCTAGAGTTTTACTCTCCTGTGAGCAACCTCATTTTCTCTCTCAAAACAAGAAGTACCTGAAATGACTGAAGACAACAAAAAATACTTCCCACTCTTGCTAACTCCACTATTTTCTACCCTGCCTGATATATTATTTAGGGCATTGCTCTCCAGTAATGAAGGCTTTGGGGCTTTGGTTACAGTCTTCTCCTGGGCTGGAACTCTTTGCAGTTCCTTGCAAAGACCGACCTGTACTCTACAGGATAAAGATAAACACTTTACACTTTACAACAACAGGGGTGATTTTCCTTATGTCCCAGGTAACCAATCTTTGGTATCATTGAAACCTAAATAAAACAAATGCACATTAATACTACATAGACATGGAAGACTCCTCCTATATGGAAGGAGGACATGGAACTTTAGAGCTCATCATGTAGAAGGCCACAGAGAATACTACAGTGATAATATGTCTAACTACTTACAGATTCCTACTCATGCACATTTCAAAAGTATGTCCATAATATAACAGAAATCAACTAAAAGCAATTAGCAGGGCTAATTACCAATGCAGAATTTAGTTAGAGGCAACAATAACATTATTAATAAACTGACATATGGAAAATGCTCAAAGTGACTATTGATTAGAGAAATGCAAATTAAGAGAACTCTGAGATATCATTTCACATCTCTCAGGTTGGCTAACATGACAGAAAAAGATAATGATAAATGTTGGTGGGCTTGTGGGAAAACTGGGACACTGATACGTTGTTGGTGGAACTGTGAACTGATCCAACCATTCTGAAAGCAGTTTGGAACTGTGCCCAAAGGGCTACCAAACTGTGCTTACCCTTTAATCCAGGAGTGTCTCTTCTGGGTCTGTATCTCAAAGAGATAATCAAAAAGGGAAAAAGATCCATATGTACAAAACTGTTTGTGGCAGCCCTTTTTGTAGTGGCAAGAAACTGGAAACGGAGGGGATGCCCATCAGTTGGAAAATGGCTGAATATGTTATGGTACGTAATGTTATGAAATATTATTGTTCTATAAGAAATGATCAGTAGGGTAATTTCAAAAAGGTCTGGAGAGACTTACATGAACTGATGCTAAATGGAGTAGAACCAAGAGAACATTGTACATGGAAACAACAAGATTATGTGATGATTAACTCTGATGGACGTGATTCTTTTCAACAATGAGGTGATTCAAGCCAGTTCCAGACTTGTGAGGGAGAGAATCATCTGCACCCAGAAAGAGATCTATGGGGACTGAAGTCAGATCACAGTATAGTATTTTCACCTTTGTTGCTTGCTTTTTTTTCTCTTTTGTTTTCCTTTTTGATCTGATTTTTCTTGCACAGCATGATAAATGTGGAAATATATTTAGAAGAATTACACATGTTTAACCTATATTGGATTACTTGCTTTTTAGGGGAGCGGGTAGGAGGAAGAAAGAAAGAAAACTTTGGAGCACAAGGTTTTGCCTTGAAAACCATCTTTGCATATATTTTGAAAATAAAAAGCTATTATTTAAAAAATAGACTGATAGGAAGCAGCTAGGTGGCACAGTGGATAGAGCACAGCCCTGAAATCAGGAGGACTTGAGTTCAAATATGGCCCCTTAATACTTCCTAGCTATGTGACTCTGGGCAAGTCACTTAACCTCAATTGCTTCAGGGGGAAAATAACAATTAAAAAATAGACTGACATATGAAATACAACTTTAATCAATATATTTTATACAAAACAATTGATAGACATTACTATAGCATGAACATAATATGAAACAGTCAAGTAAACATAACAGCAAAGTAAGAAATATATTCTGTCATGCAATAATTCACACATATTGATACAATCATATGCAATGACACACATGGTGCATTTCACAGGCCCATCTCTGATATTGTTTCCTGGATCCATGCATAACTGTATCTTCAAGTTTGCCAAGCAGAGTCTTGAGGGAAGCCAGGAAAATTAGCGGATGGGGGTGAGGAGGGAGAGCATCCCAGGCGTGGGGAATGGATTTCACAGGGCTATCTTGAGTGTTGTTCCCTAAATCTATGAGTAACTATATCTTAAGGTTTACCTAAGCTGAGTCTTGAGGGAAGCCTGGAAAACTGGGGAGTGGAGGGGAGGAGGGAGAGCATCCCAGGCTTGGGGGAAGGACAGCCAGTACTAGTCTGGATTGTAAAGTGCATGGAAAGAAACTTGATTCTAAACCCTCTGCAGTCTAGCTGCTCACCTTTATCAGTTAACTTAAATTGTTCTCTCTCAAGTTACCAAATCAAATGATCTTTTCTCATTCTTCATCCTTCTTAACTTCTCTGTACTCCTTGTCTCTCTACTGATCACTTTTTGAATCTTTTCTCATCTTTACATTTTAAATACTGCTCTCTCCTGATTCTCCTACTTGACTGATAATCTTTACTGGATCTTTATTTAGTTCATGGGGGTCTCTTCAGGCCCTCTGATCTTTTTTATTCTTTCATACTCCACCCCCATAAGCCTCATATAGGTGTTCAGGAAGGATTAACATTTTTGGTGTGAGGGCCCTTTTCTGGGCTGCTCCACCATCTTTGGTGTCCACCTGGCACTTAACATGTGGCTCTCAGAAGCTATAGCATATGTAGCAACCACTGCCCAATAATCCTTCTTAGGTAAACCTTAGGTGGGCTAATCAGGTTGCGGGTAACTGAAGGGGTGTCTACCCTAAGCAGGTGAAGATTTCCCCTTGTGCAGTAGGAAGAGGAGAACCATTTGTTCCAACATCCTTGAAGGAAACCGAAGCAAGCACTGGAGAATCCTTAGATCTTGGTCAGACATTGAAGGTCATCTACCAAGGTCATCTACTGCATCCTGGGCAGTTGCCAGTTGTCCTGATTTTTGGCTTGTGACTGAACTTCCATGACTCAGGAAGAATGAGGTTGATACCTTTGTGCTTCCCTCTGTGATGTCATTGGTCCTCTTTGGAAAATGAAGGACAACACTGAAAATGTTACTGCATCTGACTGATTCCTAGAAAAATTCTAGATTGTCCTATTAAAGAGGAAATTAGCAAACACCTAAAAAGAAAAAAGAAAATGAAGGATAAGGACACTTTTTTTATACTTGTTAATCTTATCAGTTATCATGAGTTCAATTGTCATCTTTATGCAATTGATCCCCAGGTCTAAATATCCAGCTGACTCTCTCTCCTGAGCTCCAGTCTTGTGTTATCAATTGCCTTTTGTTTATCTTGAGTTGGATATTCCATAGGAATTTCAAACTCCACATCTAAAACAACTTATCATCTTCCTCTCCCTTTGCCCCCTGGACTCTTTCCTCTTGAACTTCCATGTTACTGTCACCATTCTCCCAGCAATGCAGGCTCATAACTGCTGTATCTTCCCAAACTTTAAATTTACATTTCCCCCCACGTACCCAATCTCTTGCCAAATCTTGTCCTTTCTATCCTCACAATATCTCTCATATATATTTCCTTCTCTCCGGTCACTGCTCTGGTGCAAGCCCTCATCACCTCTTGTGTGGATTTTGGGTTACTCTCCCGGCCTGGTTTTTCCCTTCTCTAGTCTATCCTCCATTCAGCTTCCAAAGTTCAGGTCTGACTACATCACCTCATGATGCAGCAAGCTGCAGTGGCTCCCTGTTGCCTCCACATATATTTCTAAAGTAACCTCTTTGGCAATTAAAATCCTTCACTACACAGTCCCTTCTTACCTTTCCAGCCTTCCTCTGTTACTCCCCTCTACATACTACTGCCCTACTACATCCAGGGAGACAGGCTTATTAGCTGTGTTGTTTTTTTTTTCCTCACATGATACTCAGTCTCCCAATTTAGTGCTTTTTCACTGACTGTCTGCTATGCCCAGAATGCTCTTCCTCCTCACCTCTCCTTCCTGATTTCTCTGGCTTTCTTCAAGACTTAGCTTAACAGGTGGATTTCAGAGAAACCTGGAAAGACTTACACGAACTGAACCTGAGTGAAATGAGCAGAACCAGGAGAATACTGTACATAATAACAGCAACATTGTGCAATGATCAACTGTGCTCTTCTCAACAATACAGTGACAAATCCAAAAGGTTTGTGATGGAAAATGCCATCAGCATCCAGAGAAAGAACTATGGAGTCTGAAATGAAGATTGAAGCATACTTTTTCACTTAATTTTTTTTTCTTTCTTTGTGGTTTGTCTCTTTTGTTCTGATTCTTAATTCACAACATGACCAATATGGATGGAAATGTGTTTAACATGATTTTATATATATGGCAAGCAATCCAATATAGGCTGTACACACACATGCACGCACACACACACGCGCAAGCAATCCTATATACATATGTGTGTGTGTGTGTGTGTGTGTATTGATAGCCTATATTGGACTGATATATATATATATATATATATATATATATATATATATATATATTATAATATATATATATATATATATATATATATATATATATATATATATATATTATATGTAGCCTATATTGGATATATATATATAATATATATAGCCTATATTGGATATATCTATATCTATATTCTATATTGGATTGCTTGCTGTTTTAGGGAGGGAAAAAGAAGGAAGGAAGGAAGGAAGGAAGGAAGGAAGGAAGGAAGGAAAGAAGGAAGGAAGGAAAGAAGGAAGAAAGAAGAGAAATTTGCAATTCAAATGAATGTTGAAAACTATCTTTACATGTAATAGGAAAAAATACTATTAACTACAAAAGAAAAAAAAAAGACAGCTCAAATCAACAAATTAACTGATTACATCCATAGCCATTATACCTTTCCTCTGAGATTATCTCCCATTTGCCCTCTCTATATCTCGTATATACAGAGTTGATTGCTTGTTGTTACACTCTTTAGAATGTGAACTCCATGAGGGCAGGGATTCTTTTTGTTATTCTATCATGAATACAGTGTCAAAAGTAAAGAACTAAAGAGTTTAATTCTACATCCCAAAGGATTCTAACAGATCCTTAACTATGCTGCAACTTCTAAGAAAAATGACTGCTATAATTATATATTACATGAGATATAATTATCTTCACAAAGCATCTGAGGCTACTGTTTCCAGAATATAAGAAAACTTGGTTTAGTTAATTATATTAAAGAAAGAAAATCATTTACAGATGGAAGATGTGGAAGAGAGGATAAAACAAACAATAGCCAGGTTATTATTATATAGCCCTTATTATATAGCAAGCATTCTACAAGCTCTGGGAATACAAATACCAGCAGAAGCCCCGCCTTAAGGAGCCTATATTCTAGGAGAGAAAAACAATGTATAAAAGGGAGCTGATAAAAATGGGGGAAGGGAAGGTACTCTAGTTGGGGCATGATAGAGAGGGGATCTGGGACATCATAAACTGGTCAAGGTTTAAAGAGAGCATGATAGCTCTTGAGAGTTCTTTCTTCGATGGGGGTTCAAAGAGGAGTTCACCAGTTGGAATAAGAGGCCTTAGGAGTGGAGACTATCCAAATTAAATAAAGATATTCTCAAGATGAATATTTTTATCAGTAATTTGGATAAAGATATTGATGGTATTCTCATTAAATGTGTGGTTGAAACCAATCTGTGTGTATATTGAGGGAATCTAGCTAACAAACTAGATAACAGGATCCAAAAAAAAAAAAAAAAATAGCAACTTCAAGCATTGAGCTAAATCTAATAAGCTAAAGGTCAGTTGAAATAAATGTAAAAATCTTATATTTGGCTTTAAATCACTTCACAAATACAGGAGGAGCAAGGCAGGGTTATTTGAAAAAGAGCCAGGGTATTTTACTGTGCTGAAAATTCAATATGAATTGACAAAGAGCTATGGCTGTCCAAGAAGTGAGTGCAACCTTGGGGCTTCATTAAAAGAGGCATAACTTTCAGGAATAATGGGATGCACTCTGTCCTGGTCATACCACATCTGCAGCATTGTGTTAAATTCTGTGTGACACAGATAAGGAAAGATATCCACAAAATGGAGAGCATCCAGAGTGGGGCAACTAAGATAGTGAAAAGCCTTGAATCCATGGTGGATGGTTAATGGCACAGGGAAATATTTATACTGGAGAGCAGAGAAATCAGGTAGATCATGATAGTTATATTCAAATATTTGAAAGGTTGTCATCATATGAAAAAGTGATTCAGCTTGTTCTGTCTGGCCCCAAAGGATAGGATCAGATCTGTCCATGGAAATTATAGAAAATCTAAATTAGGTTTGAAGTCAAGAGAAGCCTTCTAATAATTAGGATTGCTCCAAGTAGAATGGATGGAGTTTTTTTTTCTTTGAAGATCTTAAAACAGAGGGTAGAACATAACTTGTGGGATGATAGAGTTGGGATTCCATTTGGAATAAAAGTAGAACTAGATAGATGGCTTCTGAGTTCCCCTCTAACTTTCAAATACTGTCCTTCTAAGAAGTCCTATTGGTAACCATGGTTTTGAGAGTATTGGAATAGTTATTTGTGGAAAAGGGGAAGAATATACTGACATTTGTATAGTTACTATAAAAGATGCAGGTGATATGATGAATTTCGAATGACCTCAGGGGCAGGAGGATCTGGATTCAGGTGCTACCCCTGACACAAATTCAGTGACTGGCCAAATCATTTGCCTTCTTGATTTCTTAGGAAACTAAGTCTATAAGCTGTAGATCTGGGTGTAATCTGCCATACTGGAAATAGTATCTTCATTGAAAGTGCCCCATCCCAATGAAATCAAAGATGAAGTGGGGGGGGGGGGGGAGAGAAAGGGTAGGGGAAAGATGTAGCTTTAAACACATTCAAATGGGTCTCTGTGTGCATATGTAAAAGCTCCCTAACTTAGATATCAGAAACACCACATTTCTCTTATATACAGTTATATCATATTTACAGTGACCATCTTGCAATTTGCTAAATATGTATTATGGCTATTAGGTCCAAATTTCAGCCACTGTCAACAATGGCAACATTAAAAGAACATTGCATTGGGTAATAGTTTTCTAAAATCAGACGAGGAATAAGTGACTTTCCTTTCTTCATAAAAATTGCCCAATTTTGCTATTTTTGTTGTCCAGTGGTTTCAGTTGTGTCCAACTCTGTGAGTCTGGGTTTTCTTGGCAAAAATACTAGAGTGGTTCGCCATTTCCTTTTCTAGCTCATTTTACAGACAAGGAAAATAAGGCAAATAGTGTTAAATGACTTGACTAGGAGTCACACAGCTAATGAACCTCTGAGGTAAAATTTGAACTCAGGTTTTCCCCACTCGGGACCTGATGCTTTTACCCACTGCGCCACCTAGCTGCCCAACATTGTTATTAGTTGAATTTAGATTTATTGTAATACATTGTAAAATGTGTATGGAAGTTTAATTTCTCTATAAGAGAAATTTCTTTCTTTTCTTTTTTTAAAGAAGGGGTTTTGTTTAAATGAATGTCTCATTCTCAGCCTCTCCCTTGACTTTTATAGTTGAATTCTAGTAGTAGCTAGTTATGAAATCAATCACTAAAGACAGAGGCGAAATCAATCACTAGAAGAAATCTTGCAGGCTTCTTTGAAGTCGGTGATCTTGACGGATGTCAGCTCTAGGACGAAGAGATCTCACCATGTCCCTATCAACAAATGCCAATGGCTTCCTGTTACCTGCAGGATCAAATATAAATTCCTCAGTTTGGCTTTTAAAGCCCTTCCCAACTGGGCTTCCTCCTACTTTCTACTCTTCTTACTCCTTTCTCTGTATACTCCATAATCCAGTGGCCCTGCCTCTGTGCTGTTTCTCCCACAAGGAACCGCATCTCCTTTTCCTGTACATTTTCTTTTTAATTCACTGTTCCCCATTCCTTGAATACTCTTCCTTCTCCTGGCTACCTTTGGCTTTCCTGGTAGAACAGGCTTGGTTTGAGGAAGTGGAATTTGGGAATCTTCTTCAAAGAACCTTTCCAGATCCAGTTGCCATCGACCTGGGGCTGTATATATCTCCATGGCGGTGATTTTTCTGACATTCCTCTTCAAAATTTTCTGTTTGATGTGGTCGAAGAACCTAAGCAACTAAGGAAGTTTGCTCACATTTGGGACAGGCGTAAGGAAAGTTTGTCCAAGATAGAATTCAGCTCCCCGAAAGGGAATGAGAAGAAACGGCAACCCTTCCAAGGCTTATTGAGGTTAGTCTTTTTTTTCAAATTGTTTCCTGTATTTCACAACATTACAAAGATTTCTTGAAGAACTCGGTCTTATTGAATCTGGAACTAATGAAACCTCTTAAATATTTGATTACATTTTCACACAGTTGCTACCAGTGTTGCTTCTGACTTGCTGCTGTGAAGACCACATGGACTTTGAGCAAACACACTGCAATAAGTTGTAAAGGGTTAATGCTAAAATTGGTTTTTTTAATTGCTCTTTCCTTTGGTAAGGGGAAAAATAGATGTAATCTCCTTGGTTCCTGCCACTACTTTTATTTGATCATGAATTAGTTAAATTATTTCCAGCATGTATCTTAAAAGTCTCCATCATTTTTGATGCAGGCTCTGCAGCTGAGTAAATACTTCTTCAGGAAACCTGACAGTGGATTTGGCTTGTGCTTTGAAACATGCCCTGGCCTTAGATCTTGCTCTTTCTTGTTCATTCTACACGAGTTCGTTCCGTGAGAATGGAACTAGGTTTGTGAAATTCCAGACAATTTTCATTGTTGCAAGGAGACGGTAAGACCTATTTGCAAGAATTTATGGGGGAAGAGGAGGAAGGGAGAGGGAGAAGTTATTTTTTTTTCTTTCTGGTCTCCCAAACATTTTATCTAGAGAATATTTTCGGTTCAAATTTTAGGTGGGTTGCAAGATTGTTTGCCTTCTTTCGCTTTATGCTATGCTATTCAGCCTGGTTTCTGCAGAATTCCACCAAGCATTTGCTTTAGATCTATTGCTAATTCCCAGCAGGCCACTGCTTATCATTAAGTAACATTTTGGGGAGATCCTGGTTTTGCATAATGCATTTAGGACTCGTTCTCACACAGTCCTTAGCTTCCAGGGCAGATTTGGTCCCGCGCTGGTTTGATGGACACAAATAGCCCTTACTCCCCGGTGGTTTCTCAATTAGCTGCTACAGGTAGTATTAGGAAATAGGTCACAAAGGCCCTCCTTCTCCTGTGGCCGAACCGGCCTCCCTTAGACTACGGACCAGAAGAAAGGAAGAACCTTTGAGGTTTGCTCGAAGGCAAGCTAGCTTGCTCAGGCAGCCTTTCCCAGACTCTCCCAGCTCATGCATACCAGCAAAGTCCCTTTTTTCCCTCAATGATTGAAACCATCTGGACTTCAGAAGGGTCACGTGTGTGTGAGAAAATGACATAAAGTTTCAGCCTTTCTTGTTTTCCGCTCTTCAAAGTAACCCAACCTGAGGCGGACGCTGAGGAGGTAAGCAGAGAGGCGTCCGCTCAGTCCGGGCACCTACCCCACGACGACCCCCGGGCCCAATCCCCCTCATCTCCCGCTGGAGCCCCAGACCCCCACCGAATCTCCCCCTCGCACACTTTCCGGCTCCGCATCCCGGCTCCCTTCACATCGACATCCTGCACACACCCCTGCTCGGTCCCTGCACGCCTACCTCGGCCTCCCCGCCCCCCGAGCTCCCCCCTCCTCCCCGCCCCCGGTCTCGCTCAGTCTGGGGCAGAGGCACACCTCCTCCACGCCCCGCTCCTTCCAAATCTGCTGCGGGCTCTGCAGCGCTCGCTCCGCTCGCCTTCCCCCCGGAGCCCTGCTTGCGGCTGGGGGCGCGGATGCGGGTCCCGCCGGCTGCCTGTGCCGCGGGCTGCCCGCTCTCCGGGAGGCGCTTCGGCGGATGGCCCGACTGCGGCGGGCGGGCCGCGGAGGTGAGTGTGGCCGGGGCCGGAGGGGAGCGCGGAGCCAGCTGGCCGGCCCGCGGCTCCCGGACGCTGCGTGGACGGGAGGGGGCGCGCCTGCCGGGCTCCGCCGGACTTGGCGCTGCGCTGCGCGGCCTCCCGCCCGCTGCCCGGGCTCTCCTTTCTTCCCAGATCTTCGGGGCGAGGGGGGGGGGGGGGGGAGCAGCGTCCCGCTCTGGCTGCCCTTACCCGGGGCGCAGACTGCGGGAACTGCTCATTAGCCGCCGCAGGCGCACGGGCTCCGGGCCCGGAGCACCCCTTGCAAGCAGGGTGCCTGGGTGGGCTTGCCCTTCCCAGTGTGTACTCCCCAGCCACAGCGAGCGATCAGGGTGCAGGATTGTGGGGACTGGAAGTGTCCTACCGATGGGGATTGGACTGGGTTTGGGGGCTCCAGGTATTTAACGGGAACAGAACCGAATGGGAGAAGTTGCTTAAGGCCCCCCCTTCACCCCCCCTAACTTCTTGCACATAACTAGCCGGGCTTCCCGGACGCCTGTGGAATGGAATCGAATGCCCCCCGTACCTTTCATCTCTCCCCCAAGTAGGTCTGCTGCTTATTCCTCGGGGTGCTTTGTGGTAGGGCTGTGTGTGACATCGAAGCTCTCTGGTGTCCTTATCCCCGCCAGCTTTGGTCCTCCTCCGATGTTCCCTAGTCGCTACAACTAGAACTTCTGGGATAAGCTTGGACTCTGTCTGCACGGTATCCTTTTCCTTCCGGAAAATCTTATGCTTTTTGAGGCTGAGATTCTGTGCATCTGGGATTCTCCAGTCCCTGGACCAAGGTTAAATTTTAATTAGAAATGAGTCGAAATAAAGCAATTTTTTTTTACCCCCTTCTAGTGTACAGACTTTGAAATTTGGGCCACAGAAGAGAACTTCTTTGGAAAAATAAATAAGAAAGCGTTTAGACCTCCTTGTAACATAAGTTGTTGCCTCTGCAGAATATTGCTTGGGCAGCAAAGAGGGACCAGAAAGAGAACAGTTAGTGACTTTTGGAAGTGGTGTTAAACTGGGACCCCTTTTTAAAGAGAGCAGTCTCAAGCTAAGACGTGTGATGCTTTTGGTTTTAAAAACCTAAGAAATTTCTGGTGATCTGATGAGTAAAAATGATTCTTTTGAAATATTTTTCTTTTGAAGGAGATTCTTTCTGAACTGTCTGGTATGTAGCCAATAAGTTCCACCACTTAAGTGAGCTGTCCAGTTGGAAACTTAAGT